>NC_068994.1:27163103-27178332 GCF_001194135.2 Octopus bimaculoides
CTCATCCAGCTATTCTGATTATATGTCTGTGCACACGTTTGAATGTGGTGTGTGCCAGAGGGTTTGCAAATCCAATGGGGGTCTTAAAAGACATGTTAGGATCCACAATGAGCAGAACTTACTTGCAGGTATTGGTAGTGCAAATCAGAGGTGCAATCTGTGTGGGTGTTTTTTCAAAACACTGTCTGGTTTAAAAAGCCACATCAGACGCCATGAAAGGGCTAAGGTGTAGGTGCAGGAGGTGGTCAAACTCTGTTTAAGGAGTAGACAACCACCATGTATCTATGTATGTATCAACTATAGCTTGTGGTGAAGTGGTAAGGGAGGTAAAAGGTTGATGACTTTTATGATGGAGATAATACATATAATGAAAGCAAGAAAGTTAGAAAGACTATTGTTTAAGTGTGAACAGGTAGTGGTTGCATATGCATATGTTTGTGGAATTATGATAGTTTGATTATAAATATTGTCCCAAGTAAATGTGCATGGTAAAAGAGATTAAAGAAACTAATAGAGAACTAAGACCATATGGTGTAACAACCTCTCTTCATTTCAGAAACAAGAAATTGGGTATTCAATGTGCAGGCTATTTATCATTGAGCTCGATATCATTATGGTATTGCATAAAAAAGTTAACAAGTCTTTGGCCAGTTTATCCAATATATGTAGATCTACATACAAAGCACCTGAGACTGAGATATTCTGAAATACAGCTGAAATAGTCACTGGTGTGAAAGGAGTGGATGTTGGAACTTAGTGAGAAATGGACAACTGCGACAGAGTGGGTGGGTGTAGGAGAGAGATTTCCTTATAAGAATTGTGGGGTGAGAGAGGAGCTGAGGATCAGAAGGCTGCACATATGCTTGAAAGAGAGGAAAGGTAAATTAGGGAAAGGGCTGGAAGTAACAGGATCAAATTTGAAGGAATTGGAAATACAGTTGAATGGTCCATTGGAGAGTTAATGTGGACAAATAGTAGGATATGGAAAGGGAAGGTAGTTATTTGTTGAGAGTGTAGTACTTTGATTGACTTTGATTGACAGTTTATTGCAATATACTGGGAGACTTCATACAGTCTTCCTCTATAATTTCACAAACAGGATACACTTGCAACATGTATTGAGTTTTCTCTTTCTTGTTCATCTGACAAAAATCAACATCTGAACACACAATCTCTCTCTTTCTCTCTCTCTCTCTCGTTCCCTCTCTTTATATATGTATACACACACACACACACACACACACACACACACACACACACACACACCTATATATATATATCAGCATCATCGCCATTGTCATTTAATGTCTGCTTTCATGCTGGCATAGGTTGGATGGTTCAGTTGAGAACTGGCAAGCCGGGAGGCTGCAGTAGGCTCCAATCTGATTTGGAAAGGTTTCTACAACTGGATGCCCTTCCTAATGCCAACCAATCCAAAAGTGTAATGGGTGCTTTTATGTGCCACCAGCATGGGAGCCAATCAGGTGGCACTGGCATCAGTCACACTAGAATGGTGCTTTTTACAGTCACTGGCACAGGTGCTAGTCATGTAGTACTGACATCGGCTGTGCTCAATGGGTGCTTTTTATGTGTCACCAGCAAGGGTACCAGTCAAGCTGCACTGGCATTGTTCACAACTATGATTTCACTTGGCATATTGCCCAATGATTTAAGGGTGCTTTTAAATGGGCTAGTTATGCAACACTAGCATCAGCCACAACTATGATCTCACTTGGCTTGCCAGGTCTTTTCAAGCATGGCATATTTCCAAAGGTCTCAGTCACTTGTCATTGCCTCTGTGAGGCTCAACATTCAAAGATCATGCTTAACCACATCATTGCATGTCTTCTACATTTTCCCTCCACTGTTAAGGTGTGACACTTCTTCACACAGCTGTCCTCATCCATAAGCATCACATGATCATACAAGCACAGTCATCTCTCTTGCACACCAAATCTGATGCTTCACATATTCAACTTTTCTATCAGGGTGCTTACACATCCAACGAACCATACTAGCGTCATTTCTTTCAAGCCTACGCATGTCCTCAGCAGTCACAGCCCATGTTTCACTGCTATGTAGCATGGATATTTGCATACAGGTATTATACAGTCTACCTTTCACTCTGAGAGAGAGGCCCTTTGTTACCAGCAGATGTAGGAGCTCTCTGAACTTCACCCACTCCAAGAGCATCTGCCCCAGCTATTGACTTGGTCACCTAGGTAATAGAAGCTATCAACTACTTCTAATTTTTTCCCCTGGCATGTGATGGAATCTGTTTTCTGTAATCTTCAGTGTTTATTGCACCTGTGCATCTTCCACACACAAAACCTATCTTCCCAGTTAACTTTGCTTTGATATTGTTGCACCTCTTATGTGTCCATAGCTTATACTGGGTACATCTTATGGAGTTTCTACTTATGCCTTTTCTACAAATTGAGAAGGGCCACTTACCTGAAGGGATTTGTGATTTGTCCGCTTTCCTACTTACTACGACTTTGGTTTTTTGCTAGGTTAACTCAAAGGCCCTTCGATTCTAGACATTGCTTCCACATTCGAAACTTCTTCCCTAATTCTAGTAATGACGCAGCTATTAGAGCAAGATCATCAGTATAGAGGAGCTCCCAGGGGCAGCCTGTCTTGAATTCCTCTGTTAATGCCTAGAGGACTATGATGAACAAGAGGGGCTGAGGACTGATCCTTGGTGAACCCCTACTACTACCCAGAATTCTTCACTAGACTCGTTGCCAGCCCTCACCATACTGACTGCATCACTCTCCATGGCTTGTACAGCTCACACTAATCACTCATTTATCCCAAGTTCCTGCATTGACCACCAGATAAGGGATCAGGAGACCCTGTGAAAGGTTTTCTCCATGTCAATAAAAGCTAAGTACGGAGGTTTATATTTGGCTAGGAATTTCTCCTGCAGCTGTCTTACCAGACATGTAGCATCAGTGGTGCTTTCCCTGGCAAAAACCCAAACTGCATCTCATCTAAACTAACTCTATCCCTAATTAGTTGGCCTATGACCCTCTCCATGACTTTCATCACCTGATCCAACAATTTGATACTTCTGTAATTATTTCTATCTAAGGCATCACCCTTACTTTTGTAGCAGTTGACTATGGTGCTGCTACACTAGTCATTGGGTATAACTCCTTCATGTATCACCTGGTTAAATGTATGGGTGACTAAACTATATCCTACACCACCAGATATTTTAAGCATATATATACATATATATATAAATAGATAGATAGATATATATATTTATATCAAGGGAGATAGGGTGAAAATGACCTGTCTCCAGCATGCTTGAAGTGCCAATACCTTCAAAAATCTACCAAAAACTAGGTATAATTATATACATATGTACATATGTACATTATTATTAATTTAATGTGTTAATTGCCTTTAACATGTGACTTGGGATTATTTAAAAGTGATTAATAAAACAATCACAAGCATTCAAGAAACGTTTATTTGAAGGAAAATAAAAAATATGTTTATCATTCTACTGTTTCTTATACTTGGCTTTTGTTTGTAGTTCTTATTTTATTGACAATATTTTCAGTTAAAGATATCAATTCTGTTTTGTATCATTGGTTGAAAATCAGAACCTTATTTCTCTTTAAAATTACAAACAGTGTTTCCTATTAAGATAATTCTAATGATTTTCCACATTGTAGGCCATCTTCTAGAATTTTGCAGTAATCAGTGAGTCTAGTTCATCAACATTAGGTTCGCTTTTGCTATTTTGAATTATGCTGACAATGTGAACAATTGCAAACAATTCCTCATTTTATTTGATAAAACCATCTAATTCTTCACTCCTTTACGAACAAACTATTAATCATGTCTGAGTGTAGATTATTTCTTGTATCAGAATCATTAGTAGTCAACGTAAAATGGCATTTGTACATGCATTTAAGGTGGTTTTTATGAATTCCACGAATTGCTATTGCAATTATTATCAATCAATGCATAACACTGAATTTGTTTTGTACTTTTGGAACAGTAAGGTTTCTTCTTCCACAAGATCCAGTATCTTTTTTTTTTTATATGAATGTTTAAATTTGTCTTAAAATTAAAAATTATACCTTGATCTAGAGTTTAGGCTAGTAGTATCATAATAGATGATAAAAGAAGAACATTAATGCTAGAGTGTGCTAACTGACTGAGATGTGACGGAGCATTATCAATTAGTAATATAATTTTGAAGTTAAAATTTTCTATACATTTCAGCTTCAGGAGCAAAATTTTGATTAAAATAGTTTTTTAATACTGCAACTATACTAATAAACTGTTTTGATTTTTATATTTTATCTTCTATTTGCATATGTATTAAGAGTCCTGTTAATTAATGAAAGAGTTAGCATAACTCATAATAATAATGTGATTCAATCTTTAGAGGCTTTGAATCTATTGTTTTTTCAGATTTTGATATATAAATCCTCATTGCCATTTTTTTTTCTAGAACAAACAAATTACATTGGCATTAAACATTTGTTTTTAAGAATAGAAACCATCTTCAATTATTTTTGGTAATTGTGGTACAAACTCTTCAGCAGATTTATTATTGTTTCATTCACTTTTAGCACACTTTGATATTATGTAGAAAGATTACAACTAAAAATTTTCCATACTTTCTACTCAAAATCTAGTTTGTAATTGATAAGTATATTGATTTGACATGTTGACTTGATAAAAAAAATTCTTCCAGCTTCTTTGTTTATTGAGTAAAACTGTGTATTAGTGATCATTTTGGATATTATCTTCTGTCTAAAATAAGACTTTTCCTATTACTACATATTAAGATGCTTATCTTCTTTATTTCTTCTCATTTTTTAGCACTTACTCTTACTAACCCTATCCCTTATGAAGTTAATTTATTATTCTAATTAACATTTCTAGAAAAAAACAACTGTCTTACATGACTTTAGTTTGACATTTTAAACTATTACTGCAACTCAAAGATTTTGAAAGAAAAGAAATATTTAAAAAATGATGTATCGACACTCAATAATGACAAAATGGTATATCTATGCAGTAGTTTTCATACAGTGGGACCTCATGTATATAATATAGTAGAGATGCTGATTTTGAATAGCCTCACAATATTGCTGAAGGCAAGTACATCAGGTGAGCATTCTACATACTAATAATACACATACAGTAGCATCACATTTATATCACTTGGAACTTTTTTTCTTTATATTTGATGATTGCTTCATCCTAATCATTCTGATTTAGTTTCATCCTTCCATGTATGTGGATATCCATCAGCATAGGACTTTATAAAATTATAAAATACGATATGGATCAAAAAGTGAAATGATAGTGAAACATCTATACATGATTGAATTTAAGTAACAAAAGCTTGTACAACACTTTTACCACTCTGTTAGTCATCATAGTAGGTTCCAGGAACATGCATTACAAAATGACCACTACGATTTTGACTGCAAGTTTTATGTCAAAGTATTTTTTTCCTAGAAGAGTTGCCTTCCCTATAGCTTTGTTAAAAATAATGGGAGCCTTCTCTACCCTTGGGAAATCTATTTAGCCCATTGATGGGACCCTAACAGGTACTACTGTTCGAGGTTAGAACAGGTCTGGGAGTAATGATAATTAAGGGTTGATGCCATGTTCCTCACAACTCCAGAACTCCCAAACTGGAGCCTCACCAACAGATGCAGTTTAATGTCATACATTTATATATATACATACACCCATGCACATGTGTGAGTGTGTTATTATTCAGCTTTATTTTAAGATTTTTTTTCCGTTAGAGAAAGAGCCTGTTTCTAACCTAGATCCAAGGCTCCTTCATTGGAATTTCAACATCAACAGGGTATGTTTGTATGTATGCATGTATGTATACATGTATGTATGCATGTATGTATGTATGTATGTTTGTATGTATGTGTATGTGCAGATTTGTATGTTTTGTTTTATGTATGTATTCTCATGCATATAGTTGCATATCTAGACATGTTCATATATACTTAAATGATAAACTTCTGGAAAGTCTCACAGATTTTTACTGTTCCAGTGATGGCTTAGATCTGTAGTCTTTGAATTAGCTTTCTTTTTCTGATTTTGAGAAGCCTAATTTTTCAAGATTGGTATTTAGGTAGAGTGTTACATATCCCAGTGCCCCAATAATTATAGGTATAAACCTGAACTTGTAATCTGGATAGAGTAGCTGTAGATTCATCAGGAGTTCAGCATAATATTTTCTTTTTTGTTGACCTTTAGCTTTGTGTTAACATCCACTGGGCAGCTGATTTCCAAACTGTACAGAGATTCTCTTCTGTATCCCATATTACTATGTCAGGTCTGTTATGTTTGCACTTCATTGAGGTTTTCACTGAGACATTCCACCTGTACTCCTCTTTTTTATTATGAGTGACTATGGTTTCTACCATACTGTAGGCTCTTATTTCTTTGGCCTCAGGGTTATCCTTCCAATGAATCTCATTATATAGTGTCCAAGCTACAACATCACATCTCATCGATAGATAATACCATGTTTCTGGATAACTACTTATGATGTAGTGTGATGTAGTGATCTTTGGTGTTAATTCTGCAAAGTTTACATCGGTTATCACATTTTGCTGCTTTTCCTGTTGGTGCATCAGGTATTTGGTTGATATTTCCTGTTCCTGGATTGCAAATGCATACCCTTCAAAGTTGGAGGTAGTAATCTGGTTGTTGGTCCAGATAGACTGCTTTGATGATCAATGTAACTATCATCCCAGAGCTTTCTACTAACATATCCATGCATAGTCTTCTGCTCATATACGCTCACCCTTTCACCTGATGATATATTGCTGTAGAGTTGTGTGACTTCTTTGAGCATGTACTTAAGATTATCAGACAAGAAATGCTGTTCAAGGACCTGCTTTCCAAGTCTCATGATGTTATCAGCCTCATGTATGCAAACTTGGTCAAGGGATGCACTTTGACACTTGGTGGTTAAAAGATGTTGCTAAAGGGATATGATACAACATTCAAAGACAGTCTGGATTGATGTTAAGCCTTTGCCCCCTTGTTTTCATTTTAGGTAGAGGTGGTCTATGTCATTGTTGATGTGGAAATTATGTGTGCTTGTTGATATCTTCCAGGTTTTCACATTAACGGTTTGAATCTCATCAAGCATCAAATCAAGTAACCCAAATGTTGGTATGAGTACTGGCACTGCAAACACATCTTGGGCCACTGTTCTATTGAATGCAGAGAGTTCTGAAGTCCATATATTCTTTATTTGGCTGTAATATTCTTTAGTGACATGTGTCTTGTTACAAGTGCCATTGTAAGATGTTTTCAGATACAGGGGAAGCAATTAGGTCATTGATGGAGATGTTGTTAGTCTGTTTTACAATTTTTCTTCCTTTCACAACCATCTCCAACACTATATCCTTTGACAATGTTGTAACCAGGTCAAAGCCCTTTTACATCTCATGCATATTCTTTGCATATAGTTTCAAGTCATCCACAAAGAAACAGTTTGTAACTTTGGTATTTCTGTTTCCTTGTGAACCAGTGAGATATGCTTCAGACTTCCTTAACATGAATGACAAGGAGTTTACAGAAAGTATAAACAATATCACAGAGAGGCTGTCTCCTTACAATATACCTCTGTGATACTGTATTCTATCAGTGATAATATAGTCGCTTATTTGTATTTAACATCAAGATAGTGGCCTACAATGAAATCAGGTTAGCTGTGGCTTTGACTATCCTCACTGGAACTTTAACAAGTCAAAGGGCTTCTAGCATGCATGAGTGGGGGACAAGAGTCAAAGGCTTTCTTATTGTCCAGCCACATTGAAATGAGGTTCCTCCTATGCTCTTGCACCTCTGACATTACAGTTTTGTTTATCAACAGTTGCTTAGCACATCTCCAGACTCCCTTCTTCACAGCTGCTTGTTCTGCTGTGATGACGTTATCACTTTCACAATGGTCTTGAAAGAAGAGGTTTAAACAAGCTGTATATATTTCATACATTAAGTTCTGGCATACAATTGGCCAGTAGGTTTTTACCATGTTGGTAGTTCTGCATTTGGCAATCAGTTTTCTCTCTGCCAGAGCTAAGAAGTATGGTATGCTATTGTTCCCTTTGAGAGCTTGCCAGTACAGGTTGATAAGATATATGTATGTATGTCATTATTCAGTTTATTTCAAGATTTCTTGCCAATAGGGAAAGAGCAGGTTTCTCACCTAGCTCCAAGGCTCCTTCAATGGAATTTCAACATCAGCAACAGGGTATTTTTGTATGTATGTATGTATGTATGTATGCATGCATGCATGCATGCACATGCGTGTGTGTGTATTCATTCATTCATTGCTCAGGCATAGGTGTATGGCTAAGAAGTTTGCTTCCAAGCACACAATTTCAGATTTAAATTGTTCCTCCTGATCTTTATATTAAATTGTATATATTTATTTGTTTATTCCAAAATCCCTGTATTCTCATCCAAAATGTAAATGTGTACCAGACACACACTGAGGAATGTATGGGCCAGGTTCTGGTGCTGTCTTGAGGGCAGCTACTTTGAGTAAGCTGCTATCTCCCAGCCATAATCTAGTTGATATTTTTTGAGTTTTTAAAATACTTGTAATTTTGAATGGATTATTGTATTTCAATTTCTGTTTATGCAAACTGTCAAATTTAATCTAAACACCTTGTGTATGAATATAATCTGTATGTATGTGTGTGTTTATGTGTGTATGTGTACTGTCTATTTGTCTTGACATTGCATGATAGTTGCAAACAACTATCACCATACAAGTGGTTTGTCTGTTTGCAATCCTTTTGTGAAAACCTGTCTGACCACAGGGAAATATTTCCCTGCTTGAAAATAAGAGTTGGCAAATGGGAGGATATCCACCCAGAGAAAGTCTAGTTCAACAGATTCCATCTGACACATGTCTGCATGGAAAAGTGAATATCAAAATGATGATGATTTAATGTGTGTGTGTGTTGATTTCACCCTTGCCAGTTGAGTAGATTATAGTTGACTGAAGAAGTTTTATTTGACTGAAATGTATGTGTTACAGTCTGCTATCTATATCAGGTGCAACAATCATGCACAGATTACAACAGCAATCAAATATTTCCCATTAAAAAAACAATACACATTTGACCAAAGCCAAAACAATGTTCAAGTGAAACCATGCAAACTGAATACCACACAAAGAAAAAATACACCACTATTTTCTTTATTTTCAAACATTTCAAGTATCTGATTTTATTAAAGCTGTCTTTATTGCTTGTTGTTTTCAGATATGGTTTTAAAACTTCAAGTGTGCAATAGAGTGACTTGATAAACTTTGATTAGATTATCCATGCAATTAGTTGATACAAAGACCATAAGGACTATTTGTTTACTAATTACAAGGATAATTTAGTCAAATATTTTTGTCTTTCTGTGTTGCACTTACAAAGTTTTATGATATGTGTATTTAGCATCAAGATAGCTTCACTGAGGTGTATTTTCTCAGCTTTACAACATAAATCAGCCTAGAGTCTAGGCTAGCCAAAGTAGCATAAGTTTGATAGAATTTATCAATGTTTATGTCAAATCATAAAACATTTCACAAATTATATTTTACTTGAATGAACAAGAAGCAATAATGGCTGAGAATCAACCAAAATTGGCTAATACATTTATAGGATGTTTATTTCTCAAATGACTTTGAAAACACCATCACATAGCTCAAAATCATTTAAAAAATAAACATTATATAAATGTATCAAGCAAATGTTTGATTCTCAGCAGTTATTGCTTCTTGTTCATTGAAGCAAAATTTAATTTGTAAAATGCTTTACCATTTGACATGTAAGCTTTGATGTATTTCTCTCAGACTTAAGTGACATGTAGCCAAAGTCTGAATTCCTAATAAAATATCTCTATCAGATGCAACAGTTGTGCATGGATTGCGGCTGTAAAGTAATCATACATTTCACATTAAAAAAGCAAAACAAGTTTGACCAAAACCAAAACAATAATCAAGTGAAACCAGGCTGAGTATCATGTAAACTCTGTGTGTGTGTGTATGTGTATGCATATGTATATATATGTGTGTGTGTGTGTGTATGCATATGTATATATGTGTGTGTGAATATATATGTGTGTATGTATGTGTGTGTATGTGTGAGCATGTTTATGTAAAATCATACATACAGACAACGAAAAATTAACTTAAAAAACACCCCAAAACACATACCTAGAGAATGAGAAATATTTTTACATGGAGAAGGTTAACAGTGACTTTGAAGAGGAGGAGGGGAGGGGAGAAGGAAGTGGTGGAATAAGGAAAGGAATAGAATCAGAAATAAAAGAGAAAAGAGAAAAGAAAGAAGAAAGGGTTAAGATAAGAAGATGAAAAAGAAAAGGAAGAAGGTGAAGAAATGGAAGATGGATAGGGAGGAGGAGGAGATTATATATGGTGGTAAAGGTCAGTAAGTTGAAGTGGTGTTGGAGTGGTATGGAGTTAGAGTGGCAAAATTCACTAAAATATTTTTGACAATACAAATTGAGCTGAAATCAGCCATAGGTGGATCTAATGCATGGAAACTAGAAAAATGTATTTTATGGCCTGGGTGGCACCTACCTAAAAGCAAACCATGTAACCAGATGCCTTAATGATGACTGCTTCTCATTGTCAATCAAGGCACATATGCATATAAAGATACAAATAGATAATCATATATACACAAACATTTCCATACATGTACGAATGCACAAACACAAACATACACACATATATATTAACATACACATATGCAAGCATGAACACTATCATCCAGACACATGGTGAATCCTGCTCATCTTCCATACCACCAAGGTAGCCATATACATATATAGATAATAACACAGCTGTTACACACATTTGTGTATAACTTGGAATTAAAATGCAGCATGCCTTCTGTTAACTTTTAAACACCCATGCATTTCACAAGTTTCCCACTCACAATCCAGTCAAGTATCCAAGACATGACAACTTGTGGGGAAAGAGGATTACCTCCCAGCACTGGTGCTGTATTTTATTTGTCACAGAAAAAGAAAACTTAGCCTTGGCATGATTTAAACTTAGACTATGAAGAACTAGTTATTGGTTTGTGACCATACTTGGTACTGTTTTGTAGGGTTTTAGTCAAACAAATCACACCCAGTTTTTATTTTAAAATCAGGTACTTATTCTATTGATTACTTTTGCCATATTGCTAAGTTATGAGGATGTAAAAAAATCAACGCTGTTTGTCAAACAGTGAGGCAGACAAATACACACACACACACACACACACACACACACACACAATGGGCTTCCTCATTCAAGGCATTGGAATGGCTTAGGGATATAGTAGGAGATACTTTTCTTAAGGTGCCATGCATTGGTACTGAGCCCACAACCACGTGGGAGCAAAGCAAGTTTTTTAACTACACAACCATCACACACACATAACATGAGCTTCTAAACAGTTTTTGTCTACAGAATTTCACAAGCATTAGTTAGCACAAGACTTGTAATAGAACACACTTATCCAATGTTTCATGCTATGACATAAATCCCCAGACCACATGTGCTTGTGAAGGGAAATTCTGGTTCATTACAGCCAAGTGGGTACTCATAATAAAAAAAAAAGATTACATTGAAAAATAAAACTCTTCAAAGGTAACTTAGTGACTTTATTAAAGATTGTGGTACTTTTTCACTTTTGCTATTTTCAATAATTTAGTGTTTCCTATACTCTAAGATCAAATGTTGAGAGGATTCAATGCAACCACTACATATTAACAATGACTGGAACTGTCATTGAAGGCAACTAAACAACCCTCTTATCTATAAATATGAAATTGAATTTCTGTCTGTTAGTTTGCTTGTCTGTCAAAATGAAAGTAAAGACAGCAAATCTGTAGGAGTAGCCTCACTCTGGTTCAGATTCAAAACTGAATCTTTCAATTTTCCTTGGGCATATAGCCTATCAAGTTAAACAATACCAATTAGGGGGGAATATAAGCAGTAATGAGGCCTTCCAGCACATATTTGGATTTCCAGTCCACGAAAGGTACCCAGCTATTCAACAACTTTCTGTGCATTTAGAAAATGGTCAAAGGGTTTTCTTCACTGCTGAGACAGCTGCAAATCAAGTTTTTAATCCAAAGGATACCACTTTAACAACCTTTTTCAATCTTTGTCGGGGGGGGGGGGACAATTTTGCAAAAATGCTGCTATATCACAAGGTTCATTCTTATTACACATGGAGTAATAATAAACAGAATAGACACAAAATAGGTACAAATGTTCAAGGTCATTCTGGGATTAAGTTATTGTACAACAATTGGTAGGGTTTATACTGTACATCCTAACGAAAATGAATGCTTTCATCTCAGAATGCTTCTTCATGTAAAAAGAAGATCAACTTCATGGGAAAGTTTGAAAGAAGTTGATGGTGAGATTTGCAGAACATATTGAGAAGCTTGTTTGAAGTTAGGTTTGCTTGCAAATGATCAGCAATGGGAAGCAACACTGGAAGAAACCTCAATATGATAAACACCAAAGAGTTTAAGAAATTTCTTTGCTTTTATTCTCAAAAATTGTGAAGTAAGTAATTCTATTGAACTGTGGAATAAGTTCAGAAATGATCTTGCTGAAAATTTCAAGCACCAAGTTCAGTTGAGTAATCCTGAGCAAGATATTGGTTTCACTGATGCTATATCTAATGCGGGTTTGATTGAAATAGAATATCAAATCATTTTGATGGGGGGAGGGGGGTGAACCTATAAAAAATTTGGGTCTCCCACTAATTAATAGAGGGGATTTTAACACTCTGTCCTCTGAATTAATGAGGGAAATTTCCTATGATATGGAGGAACTGACCATGTACATAAATGATAATCTTCCCAAGCTTTTACCTGATTAATATCGTGCATATTCCACTGTCATAGAAAGTATTAACTATAACATAGGAGGACTTTATTTCTTAGATGTTTCAGGAAGTACTGGGAAAACATTTGTAATTAAACTCCTCCTGGCTAAGGTTCATCAAGAAAATAAAATAGCTTTAGCTACTGCTACTTCTGGGATTGCAGCAATATTACTACCCAGAGGTTGGACTGCCCATTCAACATTCAGGCTATCTTTACATTTATCTAACAAAGAAGATCCAGTTTGTAATATATCTAAAAATTCTGCAATGGGTGAACTAATACAAAGATGTCACTTAACTGTCTGGGATGAATGTACCATGGCCCACTAAAAGGCTTTTGAAGTTGTAGACAGAACAGTATGAGACATTAAAAATTTTAATTCTATGATGGGAAATGTCATAGTATTATTGTCAGGAGACTTCTGACAAACACTACCGGTTGTTCTGAGAGGAACAAAAGTGGATGAGCTCAATGCTTTAATATAATAAAGTCTTCTGTATTATGGCACCATGTGAAAACGCTTCAACTTTCGACAAATTTGAGACTGAGGCTTTCAAGAGATCAATCATCTGAACTATTTGCAGAGTAGCTTTTGAAATTTGGCGAAAGGGGAGTTGCTATTGTTGAAGATCAGTTTCCTACACTCAATCCAATATGTAATTCAGCTGATTCTGTTGATGATTTGGTGGTTGAAATCTTTCTGAACCATCTTCATAATTACAACAATACAGATTGGATCTGTGAGCAAGCTATCCTGGCTCCAAAAAATGTTGCTGTAAATAGCATTAATAATATGCTTTTGAATAACCTTCTGGGAAAAGTATTCACTTATAACTCAATTGACAGTGTTTTTGATAATCAGGATAGTGTTAACTACCCCATCGAATTTTTGAACTCACTAGAACCATTGTCTTCAGCTGAAGAAAGGGACTCCTATTATGCTATCGTATAATTTTGTCTCAACCAAAATCATATAATGGTACAAGGCTAATTGTGCACAACCTTACGAGGAACTGCATTAAAGCAAATATTCTCACTGGTTATGATAAAGGTGAGATCATTTTCATTCCTCGCATACCAGTTATACTATCTAATGTCCCATTACAATTTAAGCCCATCCAAGTTTCTTTCTCCATGCGCATTAATAAAAGTCAGCCAAACACTAAAAATTGCTGGATTGCAACTTGAAGAACTATTTTTTTCACATGGCCAACTTATGTAGAGGCATCATGTGTGGAAGCAAAAGCAAATTATTTTGCTTATGCACTCCGAAAAAAACAAAAAAAACATTGTTTATAAAGAAACATTCACTCTTAATGCAACAGGAATACTTCAATAACTTAATTTGCTATTACTATCATTATATTCAAGAATGAGTAAATTACTTATTTAAATGAAGTGTATTATATAATTGCCATTGGTGTATTGGTAAATAAAATAACACATACAATTCACTTATTGTCATACAATAAACAAACAGAAGTTCAGATATGAAATTGATCTTTTTTCTACTTCAATTATTAAATGTTTTTCTCTTATAAAATACACATATACTGGAGGAGTAAATTATATATATATAGTAATACTTTGAATGTGGCTCCTGAGAAAGAGTAAAAGTAATTACTCGATCAATGACAGGTATTGCTGTTAGTGTTAAATTAAGTAAAATCATCTCTTGTCCCACTTGTATACTACTTTATAAGTAATATCAAATAACAGTAGACAGAAAGGCACTCTCAGTAAACAACATACTATAGTTTCATGAAGATTGCCTGACATATTGTTTGTGATGTTTTATGATCTTTGACAACAAAGGGCTTCTCGCCACATGCAAATTTCAGGCTTGCCAGTGAAAACCATTTACAAACTCAGTATGTGTGCAAATGTAAACATTTTCCCATCATACATGTGTGTGTGTGGTGTGTTTCTGTGAGTGTATATATACACATATACACGTGTATATATTTATGTATAAATGTATGCATATATATATATATATGTATTCATATGTATGTATATGTGTATATATGTATATGTATATATCTGTTGAGTGTATGTGCATATATACATGTGTGTGTGTGTGTGTATACATACATATATCAGTTGAGATATTGTGTGTACTTTTGCACATACAGATGATTTATAATTCAAGATATAATTATCTTTTAATATATAGACATATATCTCCATATATGTACATATGTATGTGCACATGCTCAGGCACACACACACATGCACGCACAATATTTTTGTGTGTGCATATATATATATATATATATATATA
>NC_068994.1:27178342-27180767 GCF_001194135.2 Octopus bimaculoides
ACGTAGGTAGGTAAGATAAAATCCCATCCTTTTCCTCTTGAAGCACATCTGCTTATTTCACTATTACAACCCAGTATGTAGTTGCTAATAGGAAACTCCTTACATGTCTTTCTTACATGTAAAACTCTGTGATTCCTGTTAGTGAATGAAACATGTGTAATGCTGAATAAATAATAGCAAAAGATTTTTCAAACTTCTTGTTTTGTTTATATATATATATCATGCATAACCAAAGATAAACCCCTGTACTTGGCTTTTGTTGACTTGGAGAAAGCCTTTGACAGGGTCCCCCGATCCCTTATCTGGTGGTCAATGTGGAAACTAGTTATAGATGAGTGGTTGTTGAGAGCTGTACAAACCATTGCAGGGATGCTACCAGTAAGATGAGGATTGACAATGAATACAGTGAAAATTTCTGGGTACACGCAGGGGTTCACCAAGGATCGGTCCTCAGTCCCCTTGTTCATCATAGTCCTCCAGGCAATAACAAAGTAATTTAAGACAGGCTATCCCTATGAGCTCCTCTGTGATGCTGACCTTGTTCTTATAGCTGAATCATTATCAAAACTAGAGAAGTATCAGGTATGGAAGCAAGATCTAGAATTGAAGGGACTTAGAGTTAACCTAGCAAAAACCAAAGTCTTAGTAAGTAGGAAGGCGGACAAACCAACACACAGACGTACACACACACACACACACACACACACACACACACACATATAATGCATTAAAAGTCAGTTTGAATCTTGCTTGCTTGCAATGTTACCCAGCCAAACTGGTGTATAATGGGAAAATACTATGAATTAAGTTTACCCTGAAATGTTAGTATGAATGGAATGAAACAAGTTTTGCATAAATCAGTAAACTTGTTTACAAGATATTAGAGATTTTATAAATCTCTAATAAATACCCAAAACGGTGCATACTAGGAAAATGTTCCAAAAATAATCTTCATCCTGAAAGGGAAAAAACTCTTATCTTTCTATTAGACAATGAGTATGTAATTTATGTAATAAATTTTCATAATAAACATTTTTCTGTTTTAAAACACTGTATCTTGATTGGTTTATGTGAGGTGGCCAAAAACTTTTGCACAGCCATTTTTGGTGGTTGTCTCACTTCTTCCTCTGTCATTCAGAATTCATACTACAAAATATAATGATGAGGAATGGAAATGACTCCAACAGGGCCAATGTTTCATCTGTAAAAAATGCAATGCAAAACCTCCACTTATAAGTTGGCGAAATTTAATCTTATGACAGTTTTCTATAAGAAGATCATCAGGATGTAGCCGTTCTCAGGAGCAGCTGGTCTTAAATTCCTCTGTTATAGCTTCGAGTACATTGAAAAAGAGGAGATTGAGAACCAAGCCCCAGTGAACTCTGACTTGTACTCTAAATTCATTGCTGAACTCCTGGATAACTCTCACCTTACTGACAGCATCCCTGTATATGACTTGTACAGCTTTCCCAAACCATTCATCAGTTTCTAGCTTCCACAGAAACCACAATCTACCTCTCTCTGTCTTACACTTTTCCTCCCTCTACAACACTGTCTTTCACTCTCTCTCCCTTTCCGCATATATATATCTCTCACGCATTCTGCCCTCTCCCTCTCACCCTCTTGATATAGACGTGATGCATGTCAGTCAGGAGACTGTCTCTGACTGTTTGTCCCTCTCTCCATTTTTTTACATTTTTCTCATTGTGAACTTCCTCCTGTCTATATATTTACCACACTCTCACAATCTTTCTCTGTATATGTATATCTCTCATGCTGAGTGTGTGTGGATGTGTGTGTGTGTGTGTGTGTGTGTGTGTGTGTGTGTGTGTGTGCATGCGTGAGGTATTTCATTAAAGCAACAGTGTCGAAAGAACCTCCCAAAGTATCAGCAGTGAGTTGATGAGACACATGAACAGAGAAGAAATGGAGCAAGCATGAGCTTCTGTCACACAATCTCAGGAGACATCTGAGTATAGGATGCATTGATTAGATAATAAGCACACAAGAGCCTCCATCACATGGGCTCAGAAGATGATGTCCTATTTCATTCAAGTTCAATTTCCAGTGCATCTTAGTTTTGCCATGACCATCAACAAATTGCAAGAGAAAGCATTTTTGATTACCAGTTTAAATCTTGAACAGTCCTGCTTCACCCATGCTCAGCATCACATTGGATGTTCAAGAGTAAGAAGTAAGAAAAATCATTACATCTATGCACCCAGTGTAAAAACTTTGTTGAGACATTATAAATTGCTCCAAATAATGCAGAAACCTGTCCTGATCAAGAGGCTATCCATTGAGGAAGACATGGTCTGACATGGAATAAAAAAAATTTAAAAGAAAAGCCATTCTGTCATGACAGTTACCTGGCAATGATGGGCTATTCAGCTAGTATATATATATATATATATATATATATATA
>NC_068994.1:27182328-27187328 GCF_001194135.2 Octopus bimaculoides
TGTGTATGTTGTTGTCACAGGTCATGTATGCGTGGTTGTGTGTGTTTTTACGTATCTATGTTATGAAAAATAGGTGAAGACTACTGAGATGAAAGTTTAATCTATGACGTTGTATGTATCACGTTCTCTCTCTCCCTCTCCTTCTTTTACTCTTATTCTCTATATTTTTATGCTGAGCGCTTGTGTAAGAATAGCGTTCCAGGTAGAAGGGATGAAATATAAAAGTTGCTAGAAACAACAGCAAAATCTCCCTTAAATCACACAAAGTAAACGGAATTTAAAAAATCTAATTACTGCACTGGAAAGTTCAGATCGAGAAAATTCCAATGATGTAAAAATTTTTACGAAAAAGTGGAAAATATGGATTTCTATAAACTTTTAAAAAGGCTTCACACAGACACACAATTTCAGCTTTATATATTAAGATATATATAGACACATGTATATAAGTAGACTAACTCTCGATTGGCTGAGAGAGTAAAGATAATATAATAAAAGCCACTAGTCTGGTATTTCACAAGACTTGTACATTTTATCATTATAACTCTGTGTGTGTGCGCGCGCGTGTGTGTGTGTGCGTGCGTGCATGTGTGTAATTATAAGATCCAAGGACTAGATGTAGGAAGTTAGTAAGCTTTGAGCAGTCCGTAGTTGGTATAAAAGACAACTTTCAGGAACAATAATAGTTTGTTGATACAGAAAGTAGTAGGCTTTTTCCATACCAAAGTTTGATAAACTGCAAAAAGTTTTTTTATAGCTCACAGTTAGCAACTAGGATTGCTATGAATAGAAATAAAAATCCAAATTGAGGGAGTGGAGCATATAAAATCCAGGCTACATATGTTTCCTAGCTAGTAGGTTCTCAGAAGTAATAATTACTCAGTGAGGGGTACTCCACTAACTACTCATTAGGCCAAAGATACCTTAGTTATATAAAGGTTACATTATTTCTAACGACAATGTAACATTTATATAACTAAAGTATCTTTGGCCTGATGAGTAGCTAGTGGAGTACCCCTCATTGAATAAACGTTACATCAAAGGATCTGCTAGCTAGGAAACATATGTAGCCTGGATTTTACCTGCTCCACTCCCTCAATTTGGATATATATATGTATATATAGTTGTGTGTGTATGTGTATATATATATGTATGTATATGTATGCATATATACATATATACAATACACAAATACACACACACACACACACACACACACACACACACGTATATATATATATGTATATCTATATCTGTGTATCTATGTCTGTCTGTCTGTCTGTATATATTTATACATGTGTACATATGCATGACTGCATGAGTTGTTTTATATATCCATGATATCAGCCCTGAAAATGCTTGCTACATACTGAGAAGGTATCTAGATGAATAAATTTCATTACATTTTTCTTATAAATATTCTCTTTTAACTCTATAACTACAAATGGATAATATTCCATTCCATTATTTTCCTGCTACCCTAATAGTTCTTTGATACTAAAACTAAAAACATCAATAATAATAATAATAATAGTGGTGGTGGTGGTGGTGGTGGTGGTGGTGGTGGTGGTGGTGGTGGTGGTGTTGGTGGCGGTGGTGGCGATGGTGGCAGTGATGATGATGATGAATAGTCAGAGAAAGAATCAATCAATTATATTTAACCCAGTATTTTACTGGTGTTTATGCTATTGATCCTGCAAAGATGATAGCTAAAGTTAATTTATGCAGAATTTGAACTCAGAAGGACATAACTATAGACAACAAAACAATTAGTGTGTTTATGATGGTGATGATTTTGATATATATTTCTAATTTAGGCACAAGTCCGGCAGTTATGAAGTGGCAAAGTTAATCAGTATTTGACCGGTACAGTATATCTTTGACCCCAGTAAAATGAAAGGCAAATTTGACCTTGGCAGGATTTGAACTAGTGGCATAGCTAAAGGGTGAGCCACCTAGAGCAGCACTTGAGTTTGGACCCTCTTCCTGAGCTTGTACAAGCACCCAAACCTGTACAGGCTTATACAGCCAACCTAAAAGTACTGCCTCGATAAAAATGTTTCACAGGGCTGCCCACCCTTCACCTCCACCCTAGCTATGCTACTTGTATGAAGTAGAGAGCCAATGGCTTTTTATTTGACTCTAATAATTCTGTCAACCCTCCCCATTATGGTTTCAATAATTGTTTCAAATTTAGGCAAAAGGCCAAAGATTTTTGAGAAATGAAGGTTAGTCAATAACATTGACCCAAGTACATAACTTGATTTACAAAACCCTCAAAAAAGATGAAAAGGCAAAGCTATCCTAGTCTTTCATCTTTCCAGGGTCAATAAACTGAAGTACTGAGTCAGTAAAGTAAAGAACCTCAAGTACTGTGTAAGTAAAATAAAGTACCAGTGAATTATTGAGTCAGTAAAATAAAGTACCAGTCAAGTACTGGGTTAATTAAATAAAGTACTAGTCAAGTACTGATATCGATGGTATCAGCTAACACTCTGCTCTTGAAATTGCTGGCTTTGTACCTAAATTAGAAACAATAGTTGTTGTCACTTGTAAAGGAGCCATTGTTTTATGCATGGAATAAGTAATCAGTTACTTCATTGAAATATATTTATGTATTCAAGAAAGAGATAAGTAAATGATAGGTTAAATAATGCTGAAATAAACAAAGGATTTAATAGAATAAAACACATATTATTCATGAAACAAACACCCTGAAACATCCAGTGGTAATAATTTGCAATTTGAGTTTGAAGAGGATTTTGTGCCAGAATTTCTACTCTTCTTTCTTGTGAATATCTTAGCAGCTCTCCTTGTCTCTCAGTGTCTGCCTACTGAAGAGATTCTTTTTTTGATATACTTTATATATATAGTGTAGATCTCTGTGCTTTTTGCCTGTCACTGCATTGCTACAAATCTTTCTGAAATTATACATTCTTCATACACAATAAATTGTTCAATCATAAAATAAATTCCTTGAAAATGGCTCTGAGAAATTAATCAGTTAATTTATCTTTCAGAAATGATGAAAAGTAAAGGACTGAGACAGACAGACAGACAGACAGGCATATATATATATATGTTGAGAAGACAGAAATAGATGAATGGATAGATAGATAGATAGATAGATAGATAGATAGATAGATAGATAGATAGATAGGCAGGCAGGCAGGCAGGCAAGTAGGTAGGCAGGCAAGCAGGCAGACGGGCAGGTAGGTAGGTAGGTAGGTAGGTCAATAGGTAGATTGGTAGGTAGGTAGGGAGGGAGGGATTGCAAAAAGTAACTAGAAAAATGACAAATTTATATTCATGAGTTCTCTGAGCAGGGAGAATTTATGAATGGAGATTTGTATTTGTTTACGTTTTATGGTAAATTGCTTTTTTTTTTAAATAAAAAATTCTTATTTTCAACAATGGCAGCTTAATAAGTTAATTAAATGTTTCTAAGGATGGCACTGAGAAAAGAAAACAGTTTGGTGAAAGGAAGACAGATAATACAGTCATTATATGAATGTATATCTCTCTGAGTGCATGTATCTAGATACATGCACAGAAAGAGAGAGTGGCAGAAGTTGTCTTTTAGAGAAACAGTATTGTCTTTGTATACTATATCTATATATTGTAAAATAAAGGATGCCTGTGTGTGTGTAATACATATGCATTTCTACAGTTTTCAACCGATGTTCACCAAACATTACTTATGTGCCAAGGATTGTCATGCACAATAACATTTTACCCAGAGCAAGAAACATAAAGCAATAAGCAGGGAAAAAGGTATTTGACATGGTTTTTTATCAAATAACTGTAATTTTCAACCGATTCTCTCCCTTCAACTTGTTTGATATTTATTTGGACCATGTTACATTTCCAGGGCTGTTGAAGGGCATGATCACTCTACAGCTGTGGTTCATATGGAACTGCTGGATTCTGATGGTAAGTACATTTTCTAATTCTCATTGTGTTGTCAAGAAATATATAAATGAGATACCTAGAGGGTTTGTTGTGACTAGGGAAGCTGTCAGGTGTTAGCATCAGTGGTTTGATATTGTAGCACTTCTTTACTTCCAGTTCAGTCTGGATCAAGCACATTCATAATCAATCAATAATGCATGAGTCAGTGGAGTGTAGTAGCATGTGGTTATAATGGTCGAGAGCCAGTGGAGGGGTTGTATGGCTTGTCAATTGTATGAGGTTGTATGACAGTGATGGAAGTGGGCCAGTAATGAGTGTATATTCCAGCGGTGTGATATTGTATGGACAGATTTATATCTTTGAATTAAAGATAGTTATAGGCACAGACATGGATGTGAGGTTATGAAGATTGCTTTGTAACCCCATGGTTCAGGATCTATTTGACTTCACAGTGCTTTGGGAAAATGTCTTCAATTGCAGCTTTGTGCTAACCAAAGCCTAAAGTGAAATTGATAGACAGAAACTGTAAGGAAGCCTGTTACATATGTACATACATAAATACACACACATACATGCATGCATACACACAAACATGCATGCATCCATCCATCCATACATACATACATACTATTTTACTGTTTCCATTAACATGTTTGCTAATTTTCACATACGAATGCATGTTAATGTGCCTGTGATTATTCAAATACTATGTATACATATTAAAGTTCTTGAAAATACTCTGCCATCCTTCAAAAATCAACAGTGCATGAAACTCCAACAACTTAAGCCCTCTATTTTGATTCTAAACCTTATTTTATTCTCCCTTTATATTTCTCTGTGCTTCCCATTATATTTATTTGTTTGTTTTGTTTATTTATCTCTAACAATATGCTTTATTGCTTATATATTTATTTTTTATTTGTTTATTCATTTAAATTAATGCTGGGATGGTCATTCCATCAATCTTTTAAAAAATTGTTCTAGAAGCCAATCTCTTTGATACATCTATTTTATTGTTTACTTTTATATTTTTCTGATTCTTTGAATGTTGATATTTTTATTTTTTAAACTTTATTGTATGTATCTAC
>NC_068994.1:27190105-27194930 GCF_001194135.2 Octopus bimaculoides
ATATATATTATTGTGTCTGGGGAGAGTCATTCTCTTTTCGTGCCTCACTGGTTCAAGATCCACTCATTTACTTATTTATTTCTTCTAAACTTTTCGTTGTGTCTTGCAACCTTTTCAATAGTAGTTGACTGTCCATTATCAGAGGTGTGTTCATCAGTGGGCATGTGTATACACATAAGTATGTTTGTATGTAAGCATGTATGTGTGTGTATGCATGTATGTGTGTATGTATGTGTGTGTGCTTGAGGTACCTATCTATCTATTTATCTATCTGATTACTTACATATCCATTTACCTACATATATATGTGTGTGTGTGTGTATGTATATATATATATATATATATATATATATATATATAAAATTAGAAATATTGCATTTCTAAATCTCTCAGAGGGACTTATACAATAGCAGCACAATAAAGTGATAGTTTGTTGCCAACTAAATGTGGCAATCCCAGGAAATGGAAGAATGCTACTGCTATTTAGCTGCAGGAAACATTGTTTCCAGTTATGTGACACAAACTTTCTGTATCCTTAAGTTTTCAAACGGGGCAGATAAGAACCTCCACCTAGCAAAGCCAGCATCCAGAGATTAGTTTTTGCTCTTCATCAGTCTGGTGTAGCTTGGCTTGGCTTGCTTATTTGCCTTTGAAAACTTATAGAATTTCAAGTGAAATAAATTCACTGATCTACAAAATTAGAAATATTGCATGTCATAGCCCCTTTCCTGGGTCTGCCACATTTAGTTGACAACAAACTACCACTTTATTGTGCTGCTACTGTATAAGTCTCTCTGAGAGATTTAGAAATGCAATATTTCTAATTTTGTAGATCAGTGAATTTATTTCACTTGAAATTCTATAAGTTTTCAAAGCGAATAAGCATCAACAGCTAGCAAGCCACTTTTTGTTGCTTTTTGAAGAACTGTAGCTGAATTTTTTGTGCAAAGCCATCATTGTTGGGTGGCAGTGAATAATTGAGAGAAATGAAAAGTTACGCAGAGGCTACTGGAGGTCGAGTTCCCCTAGATCCACCTGTGCTGAAGCCGGAGATGATACAGTGGAATGAGGAGCTGATAAACAAATATTATGGTATGGTAGAGAAAGAAGGGTCAGATATAAGAATGACCCTGCCAGAGGATGAAAAAGTGAAAATCGAAAAGAAGACGGTCATATTCAGAACATTTTCGAATGAAAATAGAAGAATTGAACATGCACCACAGGAAGAGATAGAAGAAATTTTGGAAGAACAAATAGGAGACAGCATAGCGTTCTTTATGAGAGGAAAGGGATATGCGTCGATAATAGTAACCTTTTTATCAGAAGAGGAGGCGGAAAGAATCTCCAACAGGCTGATACAGGGAGAAAAATGGACTTTGATGCCAAACTGTTTGGGCAAAAGAATTGTTAGAATTAGGGTGGGAAGAATCCCACTGTCGATAGACCCAGAGTGGATAATAGCCGCAATTTTTCATTTAGAGATGAGGAAGGAAAGCGAAGACGTGAGGACTGGCATAAAAAACTGAACCCAACAACTGAAGTAATGGGGCTACGGATTAGAGATAATTTGTGCAGTAAGCCCAAAATATTACGACAAAATACCTGAAACTTTAGAGCTACCAAATGAAGAAAGGCTGGAGATAATGTTGGAGGGAAGACCCCCAAAGTGTTACGGATGTGGTAAAAGAGGGCGCTTAAGAAAGAAATGCCCTAGAGCAGCAGTGGAAATGGTAGAGGAGAGTATTCAGGAGAATATAATGGTAGAAAAACAGCAGAAAACAGAACATGACAGGAACTTTGTGGAGGTGAAAGCCAGAAAAAGAAAGAGAAGGATGTCACCGGCGACAGTAGAATTGAAGAAGTACAAAGCAATGGAAGAGGAAACCTAACCCACAATGAGAAACAGTGAAGATTTACCAGTAGGATCACCAATAAAGGACTTACAAGTACAGAGTCATTCAAACCAGCAGACACTCAAACACATAGACATGCAAAAGCACACAAGTAATAACGAACAGAAACAAGACAACCCAGAATTACGGAAACCTAAAGTCATAGACACACAGATGAAACACGTAGAATTACAGTCAAAACGAACACACAGACACACAAATACAGAGACACAATCATACGAAAGCCAAAAACTGCAGAAATATAGAGACAAGCTACAACATGCAAAACACAAACAAAAAGAAAATTTATAGTGAAATATAAGACACTCCAAACTTGAAAGAATTTCAAAATTGAAAGACATTGTGAAAGATTGAATCCACTGAGGCTGGAGGTAGATGTTGAACTGCACACCTCGGTGGTGAATTATGTGGACGAAAAGGAGAAGATGAAGTGGTAATTCATGATTTATTTAAGAAACTGTGAAAAACATTTGGTTAAACTTATTGTTTTTTTTTTGTTTTTTTTTAAGTGGAAAGAAAAGGAAATAAGTAAATTCTGGAACTATTGAATGAACATTTGTTTAAAAAGTTTTAAAATTGTATGGTGAAAGTGAAAAGGGAAGTCATGGTTTCGCCTCAGAACGAGGCTGGAAATTATTAGGTAAAATGTAAAGTTTTAAAGAAAAAAAGGAATCCACATTGTCATCTCGGAGTGAGAGAGCCGTCTCATTTTCATTGTAAATTAATTCATTTCACATTCATCATTTCATGTGTTTTTTGTTCCTGCATGTCTGTGTATGTCCCCTCTGTGTTAGGCATTGTGCCAGTAATAAAGAATAAAGCTAACAAGCTAGAATGATGAAGAGCAATGACTCTGAAACTAGTCTCTGGATGCTGGCTTTGCTGGGTGGAGGTGCTTATCTCCCCCATTTGAAAACTTAAGGACACGGAACACTTGTGTCACATAGCCAACTGGAAATGATGTTTCCTGCTGCTAAATAGCAGTGGAATTTTTCCCTTTCCTGGGACAGCCACATTTAGTTGGCAACAAACTATCACTTTATATATATATATATATATATATATATACATACATGTCTACATAACAGCCTACTAACAACTCTACCTGTGCATATATAAACTGTGGGTATTGGGGTATGAGTACCTGCTACATATATTCCTTATTTAGTACTGGGTATGTTCATTTATAAGGACGTACTCCTTTATTTGTCTGAATGTTGGGTCCTTCAGGTGCTTGAATAAAATCTGAATGTCAAGTTGACCCAGCATGCCTCCTTGTTGGTAGAGTATGGAGGACTGTTTTTTTGTCATCCTATTGTCTCAAATAATCATTTAGTCTCTCTGCTATGCTTCTAGAGGTCTCACCTATGTATATCATGTGCTTTACAAGCACCCTCTATGCAGCTTATGCTGTAGACTACATTTCTAGTTCTACAGTTAATGCCAGAGTTAATCTTACATACCATGCAGTTATCATTGGTGCATGTGGTATTCACAAAGGGCTACATCCTTCATAGTTGTGATCTGATGGTGCTCCCTGGCTTTTCAACAATCTTAATGTTGAGTTTGGCCTGCTTCAGAGCTTTTCCTAAATCTTTGGGCTAGTTCTTCATGGGCTATGGCCTCTACAAACATCATTCCTTGATATTTGTCGGTCTTATACCACGTGTTCATCCTGTTTGCTTTGTTACAAACTGTATCCTATTCCACTCTTTACTTCTATATTTATGGCAGGTACCACTGGTTTCATTACATATAATACTATCTAACTTCTTTCTAGAACCTGATCTTTCTGGTCATATCCAGAGAATTGCATGCAGTGCATGAAGTTTCTTTGTTTCATAGGGTTTGTATAAAGGGGACACGTTCATTATCCTAACTAAGTTTGCTATCAGCATGTTGATTTTCATGTTGTGTGACAAAATTGAGATATATAAAAAAAAAAGACATATAAAAAAGGTATTTCTTTACAAATTTATCAATCAGAAATGGTCAGTCACAATAAACTCTAAAGTATGTATGGTTTCTCCCAGAAGAGAAAACATGCATACACTCTCAGACATCTGTTCATATAGACACAAAAATGCACACATACATAAAAACATACTTGTATGTATGCATATTGCATGCTTACATGCATACAAAAAACACATCTATTCATACATAAAATCAAACATACACACATAATGCATGCATATTGTACATACACATTCATACAGAGACACACATACATAAGACACACATACAAAAGTTACACACATCTATACATCTGTCTACCCATCCATCCATTCATACATGCAGCAGATAGACATTGGGATACATACAGGCATACAAAAAACCCATCTATTTATCCATCCATACATCTATCTATATATATTCTTATATTTGTCTACCCATCCATATATACACACCTACATGCATGCATGAATACATACATATACATACATATACATACACATGCATGCATTAACACACACACACACACACACACACACACACACACTTGTTGGAGCATTTGGCCACATGGCTAACTGCCTCAATGGTAATCTTGAGAAATTGAGTATCACAAAACTACAAAGTAACTTAAAATTCCAGCTACAAGTTATTAAAGATACTGTCAATATATGTAAAACAGTCAAAAAGTTCAACGTGTTATAAGCTCTACACATACAATGGCATTTATGCCGACATCGATGTGAATGTACACGTACATACATTCATATATAGAAGACTACCCTGTTGATGTTGTCTAATTTCCATTGAAAGACTCTTGTTTGTACATTAGAAGCTGGCTCTTACTCCATTAGTGAGAAATTTGAAAAATAAAACCATGAAAACTCTCTCTTTCTCTTTCTCCCTCTCTTTCTTTCCCCCTCTCCTCTCTCCCCCTCTCCTCTCTCCACCAGATCGGA
>NC_068994.1:27194940-27195844 GCF_001194135.2 Octopus bimaculoides
TCTCTTTCTCCCTCTCTTTCTTTCCCCCTCTCCTCTCTCCCCCTCTCCTCTCTCCCCCTCTCCTCTCTCCCCTCTCTCTCTCTCTTTCTCTCTCACATGCACACACATACAACCAACATTCATTCATTGATGTATATACAAACATACATAAATACATGCACATCCATATGAATAGCCCACATCTATCCATACACACACGTGTATATGCAAACATATATTTATGCATACACACACACACACATAGATACACATACATACCTACATACACATACCTATATATATATACACGTATTATCAATACTTCTTTCAAGTATTCTTAACATTCTCCCCAAAGCTTTCAAGTTCTTCCAATTTCATTGTATTCTATAAATCTCTTCATAAATTGTCCAAAATATATACATTTTGATTGACCACTGCTCATTAGGAAAATCTACCTTTAACATTCAGTCAGTTATTGATGCTACTGTCTCCCATTGTCTTACATAAAATTCTACTTCACAGACAATTAATGTTAAAGGTCATGTGTTAGGTTACTGCTAGCTATTTTAACATCTCCAATGTTGCCAGTCTGTTAATACATACTGTAAAATTTGTACTAACATACATACTGGTCAGAGATAATAAAATTTAATCAATTAAAATGATGCCTTTAATGAGGAGAAAAATATAATTATCTTTATGATTAGGTGCAAGCATGGCGATGTGGTTAAGAAACTTGCTTAGTAGCCACGTGATTTTAGGTTTAGTCCAACTGTACAATTTGGGTTGACCAGTGCTTTACACACACACACACACACACACACACACACATGCACACACAAACACACGCACACACATGTATATATTATTCTTACACAATAATGACTACTGACCGAGACCTTTGGAAATGTGCTGTGCGTGAGAA
>NC_068994.1:27195854-27198355 GCF_001194135.2 Octopus bimaculoides
CAAGCCAAGTGAGATCGTTGCCAGGGCCCCTGGACTGGCTCTTGTGTGGAAAGCGGACGTTAAACGATGATGATGATGTCCATAATGATTTTCTTAATGTAAACCCTTGCGGTTAATAAAGGAATCCTTATTACTATTAAGACAGAGCTCGAAGAATTGTTACTGCACTGGGCAAAATGCTTAGCTGCATTTCATCCATCTTCACATTATGAGTTCAAATGCCAACGAGTTCAGCTTTGCCTTTCATCCTTTCAGAGTTGATGAAATAAGTACCAGTGGAGTACTGGGGTCAATGTAATCAACTTACCCACTCCCTGAAATTACTGGCCTTGTACCAAAATTTGAAACCTTTTTTTTTCTTTGTTTTCAGTCTGTTTCATTTTTTTAAAACTTTTTTTTATTTCTAAAATGTGGTTATTTTTGTCTTGTTTTCATTGAATGCATCCTTACTGGCCTGCAAAGACTACTGGGACTGGAGTATCAGACTAGTTAAGTGGCAGTTGACAGGGCCAATCATCAACAACTGGTGGTGGATTGCCTTGGAGAGGATGATTAGAGTAGAATTGATAGCATTTAGCAAAGAACTAGCAATAGAAAGAAATATATGAGAGGAAGAACTAGTTAGCAGACTAGAAGAGGCAATTAGTTGAGGAATTACAACCAATGTGCTAGTGGTGGGAGTGGCCCTTGACCTTTTCTTCGAGATGAAACCATGAGCTAAAGCCCATGCACTCAAACATGAAAGAATTAAAGTCATTTGATGAGCCCAAATGGTGGAATCACAATGTGACAGCAAAACCATGATCAGGTCTTTGACAGACTGGTACAAGTGCACGCTGCTCAGTTCCAAGCAGATATGTGCAGCATTCTGGCAGGACTTCACAACTGTATGAAGAGTGTGATGGATCAGTGACAGTACGAGGACTTTAGTTCATATCCGGACGGCCTGCCACAGCTCTTGGCAGCAGATACAAGGTTCTGCAAAAAGCCAGTAACAGCTATAGAAATACAGGAAATGATGAGTGGTTGCACAAGTCACAAATCATCGGGTTTGGCTGGTCCATCCTATGAATTCTGCAAGTTCATGCCAGATTAGTTTGGCAGCCTCTTGGCAGACATCTACTGTAACTGGCAGCAGAATGGAAGGATTCCTAGTGTTGTGAGCTAGGGAGCAGTAATGCTGCTGTAAAAGGATGCTAACAAAGGGGACATGCTAGGCAATTTTTGGGTCGTAACTCTGCTAAACTCAGTGTTTAAGATTTTGATCAAGGTATTAGTGAAAAGGTTAGCCGTTGTCATCAGTAATCTGGTGAGGGAGGCATTGCACAATCCTCAACAGGTCTATCCATGCAATATGTCATAGAGAGGACTGAGACAAAAGCTGGCTATGGTGGAGCTCTGATCAAATTGGATCAGTCTAAAGCATTCAATAGGGTCATCCACCATTATCATTGCTGACTTGTAGAGTTATGTTGAACTATCTGCTTAGCCCATAGTAATGATTGCCCTACAGCCTTTTTTTAATAGTACAGGTTAGGCAGTTTTCCTTTGTCTCATGGTGATTGCAAAAGAGGTTGTCTGGTGGACAAGGCTGAAAGGTATGAGGACAGAGACTTTCCTCTTTGGTAGGTTCCTTAATGCCTTTTTTGAAGTTTCACTTGAAAAACAATGTGAGGAGGAAACTGAGGATAGAGAGAGAGAAAGATGTTGTTCTTGGGTGAATTTATTGGAAGGTGGGTGAAAGTTTCAAAAATGGCAAGAATGGATAGCACTGCTGTAAGTGTAGAACTGAAAGTTGGAGAACAAGAAGTGGAAAGGTCACATGCCTTTGGTGATCTGGGAAATCTTGGATGGTGGGATCCCTCGATTGTTCTTAAAGGTCCTCCTATATCAGGAAGACCACATCACAATTCCTTTTTCTTTTCCTTTTATTTTTGCTTCTTTTACTGATGTGTACTATGTATACTTTTTCTCTTTGATTTATTGTATACTATGTACACTTTGTATTTGTATTTTTATTTCATTTTATGTATATTTGTTTATAGTAGTAAAATGTTTGTGCCACACTTTAGCTCACTCCCTCCCTTCCTCCATCATATATATATATATATATATATATATATATATATATATATATATATATATATATATATATGAGCACATGGCCTAGTAGTTAGGATGTTGCACTCATGATCGCTAGATCATGATTTCAATTCCTACACCAGGTGGTGCAGTGTGTTCTTGAGCAAAACACTTCCTCTCACATTGCTCTGCAATCACTTTAACATCTGACATGTGGTACACAGTGCACCTGTTCAGACAACGTTGATTTGATGGAGGAAGTGAGCAAATAATGTACAGCACAAACATTTGATTACTATAAGCAAATCATTTGTGCAAGTTCGACAAAAGCTGAATGCTCATAATCATTTTCAACGGGGGTGGGGGATTCCATCACACATGTATATATATATATATATATATATATATATATATATTAT
>NC_068994.1:27198850-27200960 GCF_001194135.2 Octopus bimaculoides
TGTTAGGGTGTGGCACTTTTTCACGCAGCTATCCTCATCCATTCTCACCACATGTCCAAACCAGCGCAATCGTCTCTCTTGCACACCACAACTGATGCTTCTAATGTTCAGCTTTTCTCTCAAGATACTTACACTCTGACGGGTATTCACATTGACATTACACATCCAACGGAGCATACTGGCTTCATTCCTTGCAAGCTTACGTATGTCCTCATATATATATATATATATATATATATATATATATATGTGTGTGTGTGTGTGTGTGTGTTATCTCCTATGTAAATCCCCATGATTTATGTCTGTCTTTGAATTGTCCTCTTCATTCATACCCTAGTGGTGAATAAAAGAAATCATTATTATTGTTGTTGTTGTTGTATAGTTACTGTTGGTGTAGCAATAGTTTACTTGTATTTGCCTTGTTCAATAAAGACAAGTGTAAAGTGAAGACGAAATTGTGTTGTTGTACTGGAAGTAACAGGTTGGGTGCAGTGGGTAAGTTTATTGTGATATTTTATATTAACCACCAATCCACCAGCATAAAAAAAAAATATGAATAAAATTATTGTGGTTGCTTAGGCTGTAGGGTGGCAGTGGTTATGGTGGTGGAGGTGGTAGCAGCAGCAGCAGCGACAATGGCAGCTAAAAATAGTTTATATTTTTTATTGCTCTTAAACCCCATTCTCATATAAACCACACTGTAAAACAACAGCTGGTTTGGGGGAATAGAGGAGATGTTAAAAATCTGAAAAATAATTCTAGAAAATGGAACATTCCAACATAAAAACGAAACAAAAAAATTTTTTTAAAGAACGGAAAAAAAAAAACATTTCCCCTTTCTCTTTAATGGTTACATCTGGCCAAGTCATTAACAAATCAGCTTAAGGGCCAAAGGTTCACTGATCTCCTAGATTTTTAGCATGGCATAGTAATGTTCTAATGTATCTTTAACTGGCATACTGAACTTTATATCACCCAATCCACTTAACATATGGAGTCTGCTGTTGTAAGCAGCAGGAGTAGTGTAAAATTGACAGAGTGTTCCATTAACTTGCAGTAAGTATCAAGTATCAAGCTGAAATTGTTACATGCACCAGACTCTCTATCTCCCCCCCCCCACACACACACACACACCAACCCCCACACTTCACATCATCTTTGCTGGTATGTATTACCTTCCTGACCCACATCTTCCTCCATCTTCCCCTCCAACTGTTATTCATTACTGACCATGCCTCAACCCATGTTCACCTCTCACCGCATTTCTCTCTATCCCCGTCTTTCTCTATCTACCACTTCTCTTTTATTCACCTTCTTGTAACTTGAGGGTGAACCCTGATGCGTCTCCACTTCCATCTTCTCTCTTTTCCGGGTGACCATGTGTCTCCCCTACAGCAAGACACTGTTCCTGTTCCATACTTTGTATTCAGATTATTCTGTCAAATGTGATGCGTATTTATTCACTTTGTTTTAAGTTAATCCTGCATTATTTCATAGCTTCAAGATTTTGATGATGTGACTGCTTGTTTTTAGAATGACATTATAGGGTAGGTGTGTGATACCAGATCTGGCTGGTTTGAATGTAAAAGCGGTAGAATATTTGGGTCAGATATGGCCAGTTTAAACACTAAAGGATTAACCCAGTGGTTCTTAACCAGGGTCCATGTAAGGTTTTGTTTTTAAAATTTATGTGTAATAAATTGGTTATACATACTTCTACAATACACAAAATATTCTAACAATCTTTTTATACTACTAGCAGAAACACCCGGCGTTGCCCGGGTTAAAGAGAATAATGAAATCTAAAAACGCCGTCTAGACTACGCAACCCTCAACTGTTAGTAGCTACGATACCATATTTCTACATTAATAACTCTCCAATCCATGCCAGCATGGAACATAGATATTAAGTGGAATGCTAGAAGTTTTCAACTCATATGTATATAAAGTAAAATACACGTAATTCAGAAACGCGTTTTTGTGTATCTTATTTCGTAACCAAACAAACAGGTACAGATTATAAATAATGAAAGGCCAATTTTGGTGATTCATTTGACAGAGGTAGTAGAGAGACAATGCGATGATAAATCTGAGGTTGGATCTTGAAAGT
>NC_068994.1:27202250-27203410 GCF_001194135.2 Octopus bimaculoides
TATACATATACATCTCTCTCTCTCTCTTTCTCTCTCTCTGAAAGTATCTGTCATTACAGTATCGAAATGTGATTGTTTCAGTTAGTGGAATAGTTTCATTTTTAAAGTGAAAGTATTTGACATGAATGTTTTTGTTTCACTTTTGACACGTAATACTTAAATAGTGGAGATATTATGTTGCCGTGGGCTCGAACTCTTCAAGAAGTTAAAAAAATTTTTTGACTAAAACACAACTGGAACCCTAAGTAAGGCATGTGTAAAATTTGAATGAAATTGGTTGTGTAGTTCTCGAGTTTTAGGGATACACACACACAGACAGACAGACAGACACACATTCTCATTTTTATATATATAGATTATCTAATTATAAAAATATAATAGGATCTTTTAAACATCAAATCGTTATGAGGGTTTATCAGAATAAAACAGGAACCAAAAGGGTCCATAGAAAACAAATGGTTGAGAACTACTGCTTTAACCTCTCATCACCTGGCATAAAGCCATTTCTCTCAATATTACCCATACTCTCAGTTGAGGTGGGGCTCTTGCCTTATGGTGACCTCACCAGTGTTGATACCACATAAAAAGAACCCAGTACACTCTATGACTATTGTAATGGCTTCTGTTCCTCAGAACTGATTCACCTCTCACCTACACCTATATATTGACTTTGTACTGTATCCAACCTCCAACCCACTCGTCTTTCCACCTTTTGTCACACTTGTTGCATTAAACCTCCCTTCCAGCCTCAACTTATTTCAAGTGCTTTCTTCCCCTGGAATCATCATCCCTCTGGAATCTTCTCCCAGCTCATGCATATTATGCAGGTGTTGGCTTACAACAACTCAAGAGGAACCTTATTGCTGTTTGATTAAGACTCTCACTCTGCAATTGTGTGTATTCAGGTTCTGTTCCACTGCACGGCACCTTGGGCAAATATCTTTTGCTATAGTCCCAGGTTAGCCAATACCTTGTGAGTGAATTTGGTAGACAGAAAAGATGATTGCAAGAGAGAGAGATATTTACTGAAATATTGACCAGCTCCTATACATGACATTTTACAAGAAACTTTTCCAATAGTTAGTAAATCTTTAATTTTATGATGTGGCTTATTCTCTTATACATGCCAGAAGAGTTGCTAAATAACAACTCATATATAT
>NC_068994.1:27203647-27206603 GCF_001194135.2 Octopus bimaculoides
GTATGTTCATGTTCATATAGATGTACATTATTTACAGTTATACATGGTAGAAGAGTTGTTTAATAACACACAAAGCTGTTAAATTCACTTTGAATGTAAATTTATTTCATGAGGTGACAAGTGCATCCTGGTCATTGACACAACTCCTTTGCAGTGGAAATTTTTAATTTAAAGTGAATTTAGCAGTTTTGTGTGGGTTTATTAAATAGATCTTCCACAATGCAGTTGCTTCAGTTTCAACACATGGTCTCAGATCAAGTCATTTGCTAGATAAGTACCACTTTGAAATCAATGATTCTGCAATGTTACATAGTTAGTATTGTGTATGTTTAAAGTATATTTTTCTCATCTCTGTTACAATTCTATTACATGTAGTTTCATTTTCACTTCTACTTAACTAAAATATCAACTGTATAACTGCAATGCCTATGTTTCCTTCTGAAGATGTAAATATAGACATAACCGTGTGATTAAGAAGTTCACTTCTCAGTCATGTGATTTTACGTTCAGTCACACTGCAGAGTACTTTAGGCAGGTGTCTTATGCTGTGGCCCAAGGCCAACCAAAGTCTTGTGGGTAGATTTTGTAGGTGGAAATGCATGTGCACATATGTGTATGTGTGTTTCTGTGTGTGTGTGTGTGTGTGTGTGAGGAAGAAGGAGAGAGAGAGAGTGAGAACTTGTGTCTCTTTGTTTTAACATCACATGATAGTTGTAAACAAGTGTCACTGTCATACAAGCAGTGTTTTCATTCCTAATCTTCTTTGAAAGCTTGTCCAGTCATGGGGAAATATTACCTTCTTTCAGATTTCATCTGTGACATCTCACAAGGCTTTTGTTGACCTGGGGCTTACCCAATATGTCATGTAGTAGAACTGAACCCGAAACCATGTGGTTAGGAAACAAACTTCTTAACCACACAGCCATACCTGTATCTATATATATCACTGTGTAACAAAATTTTTATTGGTTTTTGTCTTTGGTCAGTAGATGTTATCCTATTTGCTTTTATCTAGAAATCGAAGGAAATAACTATTATTCCCTTCAAACTTTGCTTTTGTGTCCTGCACATCAATATTTTGAAACTGACCTATTTTCCATTACATTTCAGACAGATTCAGCACTGCATTGCTGAAGCAGAAATATCACTATAGCAAATATTCTGCTCAATACCACAGATTTACTTGTCAATTGCTTGACCTTAACCACTTGAGCATGTTCCTTAGTGGTGGACAGTATGTGCATCTCTGATTGTGAACAGGAGTAGTTGGGGAGCATCATAACCATGTGTTGAGAAGGATTCTTTGGGATTTGAATGTAAGGTGGTGAGCTGGCAGAATCATTAGCACACTGAGCAAAATGCTTAATGGTATTTCATCTGCTGCAATGCTCTGAGTTCAAATTCCACCGAGGTCGACTTTGCCTTTCATCCTTTCGGGGTTGATTAAATAAGTAGCAGTTATGCACTGGGGTCAGCGTAATCGACTTAGTCCCTTTGTCTGTCCTTGTTTGTCTCCTCTATGTTTAGCCCCTTGTGGGCAATAAAGAATTAAATAAATGTAAGGAAAGCAGTCTGAAGGAAATATTAGCCATTTTTCATACTTTCTAGGGGTAAGCAAATAGGAAATAACAGTTGCTACCCAAGGACAAAAATTGTGTCATACAGTGTAATTAATCTTTAAAATGTTCTGTATGTATGTCAGTTTTTTTCTTAATGACAGCCAACACTTGCTGATATTGTGATTCTGTACATTCGTATTCATTATCTTTCCCACACTAAAGCACCCAATATGAGAATTACAATTCTAAGTGCTTCTTTACTGTAAAATATTTGTGCTGTTCTTTTGAAGAAGGCAATTAAAAACTATTGTACACTTGTGTGTGTCTATTAAGTGTTTTTAACAATTAAGAGGCCTTGGTCCATGCCCATAATTCAGAATATTTAAGTTTTTCCATATCAAATAGCCTGGCTTCAAGATGGGCTTGAACTTAGCTTGTCTGCTTTGTTCGATTACCAAACTGATCCAACACCAATGACGACAACTTTATATAATTAAATCATTACCTCTGGGAAGCAGATGGGGTTAATTATTTCAGACCTTTATTTGTTTCAGTCATTAGACTGCAGCCATGCCGAGGGTTTAGTTGAATAAATTAGTCCCAGTATTTGCGTTTATTTTAAGTCTGGTACTTGTTCTGTTGGTCCCTTTTCCTTATCAGTTGTCAAGTGGTTGTTCAAAACAAAACAGACACAAAGACACACACACATACAAACAAATACTAACATACATAACATACATGTATGTGTGTATGTAGATATGTGATGTTGAAAAATTTGACTTGTGCATATTAATTTCCATTATGTCCTTTATACTGTATCAAAATTTCATGCATTTTTTTGTAAAGTCAAGAAAGTTATTAAAAATTGAAACCCATCAGTGACTTTTGGGACACCTTGTATTTGAAAAAAAAATGAATAGAAATGGCTCTTCTGATAATTCTATCACTTTATTAATAAGATGTTTATAAATTATTAGGTGTTTATGGATCATATTTGTAAACACCTAATAATTCATAAACATCTAATAATTAAAGTGGAAAAATTATCAGAAAAGCCATTTCTATTCATTTTTCATATATATATGTGTGTGTGTGTATATATATATATATATATATATATATATATGTACCAAAGACTTTCTGTTTCTAATTCTTTTCTCTCTCTATCTCTCTCTCTCTCTCTCTCTCTCCCTACACTCTCAGAGTAGTTAGCATTAGGAAGGGCATCCAGCTGTAGACACATTGCCAAATCAGACTGTGCGTGGCATCTTGGGCAAGTGTCTTCTACTATAGCCTCGGGCCGACCAAAGCCTTGTGAGTGGATTTGGTAGACGGAAACTGAAAGAAGCCCGTCGTATATATATATATATATATATATATATATGTGTGTGTGTATG
>NC_068994.1:27206775-27212514 GCF_001194135.2 Octopus bimaculoides
CTGGGGTCGATTTGCTCGACTGAAGGCGGTGCTCCAGCATGGCCACAGTCAAAAGATTGAAACAAGTAAAAGAGTATATATATATATATATATATATATATATATATATATATATATTGTATAGGTAGTTTGGATAGATCCCATCTGTTTCCTCTTGAAGCACATCTGCTTATTCCATTATTACAATCAATATGTATCCATCATTACTGTTGTATATCAATCAGAATAAACATTAAAACTGAGGATTATTGAAACATTATTCGCAGAATCATTGTAAACAAAACAGGAAAATGGAAATTTTTTTATTATAAAATCTTTTTATTATAAAAAAAAATTCACTGTCTAATGATATTTTTGATAGTAAATTCCTTGCATGTCTATATAACATGTAAATCTTTGTGATTCTATTACAGATTGAAACACATGTAATGGAAAATTGATAATAGCAACAAAAAAAAAATTCCCTTTCCTGTTTTTTTGTTATATATATATCTGTAAATAATGATAATATTTGATAAGCTTAAAGCTTATAAGTGATCACATTACATTGACTAAGGTAAATAGTCTAATATTAAAATATTAGACTACCAAATTATTGGTGGGGGGAATTGGAGGAGGGGATTTTGTGTCAGATGATGGGAGGTGAGAGTGTTACAGAGAAGTAAAAACAGGTGTCTTGCTATAGAGGAAGTACATGGTTATCTGACCAGAGAGAGGGGGAGAAAGGGGTACAAGAAAGAGGACAGAAACAGGTGTGCTGATGTAAAGGAGATACTTGGTTACCTAGCCAAGAGGGAAGAGCAAGGGAAAGAAAGAGAGAGTGGGGAACAGCAAAAGTGCAAGAGAGAGCAGGAGAGAAGTGGTGGTGAAGTGCCAGGGTATACTCACAAGTAACAAAGATCAGACAATAGATGGGATGGTAGAGTAAGGAAGAGAGAAATAAATGATGTCATTGAATAGCAAGAGAGGGGGTCAAAGTGTGGCACACTGACACACGGGAATTAGCTTTTGCATTTATTATATTAGATATATGTATATATTATGTTATATAACATATATATGTTTAAATTGTTATATCATAATGATGAAATTGTCCATGTAAATTCAACCACAATTATAATAGTTTCTGAAGAACACAAATGTTGTAAAGACATGAACATGATGTCAATGCCTTAGCCCTTTTGATACCAACCTATATGAGACCACCATTTGTTGTATAATAAAAAAAAAAACTTCTTGTTTTAAAGTGATCTAAATTAAAACCTTCCATGTTAATTTATTTTTCACAATGAAATTAATAAATGAGAAAGTCATTTTAGTAAATTCTTCATTATTTTTTTAATTAATTGAAACAAAGCCAATGTATTTCATCAGAAATATCATAACAAAAGGGTTAAATTAAACAAGCTATTATGCAAAAGAAATGAAACATACACCATCTTGTGAATTCAGTACACTAAATTAGAAAATAAAATAATTCGTAAACAAGCTAATGGGTTTTACAGTTAAATATATAAAATATATTAAATGTAATGTCTAGCTGTCTTTTAGGAAAATTATATGTTTCTTGTTGGAGAAGCATATGAGTTTGTGTAACAATGCTTCTTAAATTCATATACACGAACATTTTAATAACTGAATACCAGAAATACTGTTGTCTAACTAATGTTTGGAATCCCACTGGAATCAACCTTATATACTTCTACAATGACCTATATTTCACTCAAAATAGAAAACAAGCATGCAAAATTTTTAAACTAAAAAAATAAAAATTCCTCAAATTTATTTTTCTAATTCAGTTAATTGGTAATGATAATGATGATGACGATGACAGCAACAACGACGATGTAACTGGTCAGTGTAAAAACTTTTGAATGGTTGTCATTGAGAGAGAAACAGGCTGACAGAGGACTGCAATGTGAGGTCATAAAAGATAGCAAAGTTGAGTGTTTATGGGGCGTGAGATAGATCTAGAACTTGTGTTGCTCCTTAGATGTGTAAAGTATGGCCTGATTCTTCATTACAAAAATGTTATGTCAGAATATTTTGTCAGGAATTAATTCACTGAAGCAAATCTTTGAGATTCTTTCTCTAACCTTGACATACATAAATTGTAAAAACCAATGTAATTATTTTAACCATACTTTATATATATATATATTCTTTTATTTTTTTACTTGTTTCCGTCATTAGACTGTGGCCATGCACTGCCTTAAAGGCTTTAGTCGAAGAAATTGACTCCAGAACTTATTCTTTGTAAGCCTAGTACTTATTCTATCAGCCTCTTTTGTTAAACCACTAAGTTACAAGGACGTAAGCACACTAGCATTGGTTGTCAAGCAATGGCAGGGGTCAAACACAGACGCACACACATATAAATATATACATACATATATACATATATAACAGGCTTCTTTCAGTTTCTGTCTATCAGATCCACTCACAAGGCTTTGGTTGGCCTAAGGCTATAGTAGGAGACATTTACCCAAGGTGCCACGTAGTAGAACTGGACCCAGAACCATGTGGTTGGGTAGCAAGCTTCTTACCATGCAACCACACCTATATATATATATATATATATATATATATATATACATAATTAAGGGATCAGCAACAGTTGCTTCACCACATACCGAAATTTAGAAATAGCAGTTAAAGTGCTAATTTTACTACTACAATAAGTCTACAACAGATAGCAATACTTGTGGTGAAGCAACTGTTGCTGGTCCCTTATTTATGTTTATAATTTTAAAAGATCTTTTTTAATAAGTTCTTTACCGATAATGGTTTTTTACATACCGAACTACTTGGTAAAAATTATTAATTATTAATTTATTAATAAATTAATAATTCTTTACCCTTTTATTTATATATATATATATATATATATATATATATACACATATAGATAGATAGATAGATAGATAGATATACACGTGTGTTTGTGTTTCATCTTGCCATGGCACCGTGAGATGGTTGTAAATGAGTGTCACTATCACACTAGCAGTGTCATTCATTTTCAACCTTCCATGAAAGCATGTCCACCTGTTGAAAATCTGCCTCAACAGATTCTGTCCTACCCACAAAGCATAGAAAAGTGGATGTTAAAACAATGACAAACAACTTCCTATCACACAGCATACAGTGTAACTTATTATCATCATCATTTAATGTCTGTGTCCCATGCTGACAAGAGTTGGGCAGTTTAACCCTTTTGATATCAACTTGACTGAAACCGCCTCTGGCTCTGTAGTACAAACGTCTTGTTATTCTGAATTAAAATCTTCCACCAAACCTTAGTCACAATTTATGTTCTTAACACTAGCTTAATGATAACTAAGTTATTTTACTAAATTCTTTGTTATATTTAAAATTAATTAAAAGAAACAGCATTTCAAAAGAAATATGGTAACAAAAAGGTAAACAAGGTCTGATGGGTCTAACAACTGCATAGTGTACCAGTGTCTACTATGGTATGGTTTCTACAGGCAACTGTCTTAACTCTGACCACTTTATGGATAGGTACCCTTTCTAACTTGGACCACTGGCACAAGTGAGGTCGTTTAGTTGCTTAGAAGATTATTATATGTACATAAACCTAAGTCTTGTCTTCAGTTTTTCCTGACAGTTAATCTAAGATTATGTTATCCAATGTAACCTTCCTTTCTTTAGACTGTTGTTTAACTCTTTAGTATTCAGATTACTAGTGGAGGCGCAATGGCCTAGTGGTTAGGGCAGCGGACTCGCGGCCATAGGATCGCAGTTTCGATTCCCAGACCGGGCGTTGTGAGTGTTTATTGAGCGAAAACACCTAAAGCTCCACGAGGCTCCGGCAGGGGATGGTGGCAAACCCTGCTGTACTCTTCCACCACAGCTTTCTCTCACTCTTACTGCCTGTTGTGTTTGTAATTCAAAGGGTCAGCCTTGTCACACTGTGTCATGCTGAATATCCCCGAGAACTACGTTAAGGGTACACGTGTCTATGGAGTGCTCAGCCACTTGCACGTTAATTTCACAAGCAGGCTGTTCCGTTGATCGGATCAACTGGAACCCTCGATGTCGTAAGCGACGGAGTGCCAACACACACACACACATTCAGATTACTCTGTCAAATCTAATGCTTATTTATTTACATTGTCTTGAATTAATCATACATTATCTCATAGCTTCGAGATTTCAATGATGTAATTGTTTAGTTTTACTATGACATTGTTGGGTAGATGTGAAATGTTGGATCTGGCCAGTTTGAACATAAAGGAGACAGAATATTTTGGCTGGATACGGCCAGTTTGAATGCTAAAGGGTTAAGGGAAATTTGACTATTGTTTCTTGAGACTAAAGGCTTCTTCATCAGTTCATGGCAGTCTTGAAGATTCACATGATAGATCTATAAATAATTTTGTTGGAGGGAGATAAAGCTTTCACAACAGAACTAAATACAATTACATGCTCATAATGGAGTTATGTATAATCTCCATGACATAGCTGACACTTTTAAGTGTTGTTATTCTATTGCTATGCATTATGCATGGGCAATAATAATAATAATAATATGTCAACAATAGAGATCTAAAATCACTTTCCTCCAGAATAAATTACAAAACAATCAGTGTATGTGGGTGTGTCACACTCTTTCCCTCTCTCTTCTCTCCCTCCCCACACACTTTTTCTCTTGTTCACATACTCTCATACCTGTCTTTTTCTCTCTCTCTTTCTCACATGCTCTCTCTTTCTCTCTCTCTCTCTCTCTCTGTCTCCATAGATTATCTGTACTCCACCTTTATCTCAATAACCCTTCTTTCATCATTCATTTACAATTGTCTTTGACTCCCACTTACAAATCTACCAATTCCACCCTGTTTAGTAAATATATATATCATCTGTTCATTTCATCAGACTTTCTCTCATTTCCAGCCTCCTGGAAGGCAGAAAGAGAGCTTGATGAAGCTCGCTAGTTCTATAGCAAAAAGACTGAACTTACATATACTGCTGTTGTCAATGGAGCTCCCTATTAGTCCATTCATAACTTACACTAAAACTTTATTGGAATTTCTAATGAAAGCAAGAGAGAGACTTCTCCTTTCTGTTACACCAGAGTTGTTCTCCATTCAGCAGTTATTCAACAATGTCCAACGGTTGCTACAAACCTAGCAGCCATCCATCTAAAAGTCATACAGTCTGACCCAGTCTTACCCATACAAAACAGTCTTTACTACACAACTTCCAGTGACATTTAATATTCTTTTCTACTCTAGGCACAAGGCCCGAAATTTGGCGGGAGGGGACCAGTCGATTAGATTGACCCTAGTACGCAACTGGTACTTAATTTATCAACCCCCGAAAAGATGAAAGGCAAAGTCAACTTCAGCAGAATTTGAACTCAGAATATAAAGACAGACAAAATGCCACTAAGCATTTCACCCAGCATACTCTTTTACTTGTTTCAGTCATTTGACTGCGGCCATGCTGGAGCACCGCCTTTAGTCGAGAAAATCGACCCCAGGACTTATTCTTTGTAAGCCTAGTACTTATTCTATCAGTCTCTTTTTGCCGAACCACTAAGTTACAGGGGCATAAACACACCAGCATCGTAAAGAAAAAAGGTTTAAGCGATGGTGGGGGACAAACACACATGCATATATATATATATATATATCATCATCATCATCGTTGTTTAACGTCCGCTTTCCATGCTAGCATGGGTTGGACGATTTGACTGAGGACTGGTGAAACCGGATG
>NC_068994.1:27213923-27215171 GCF_001194135.2 Octopus bimaculoides
ATATATATACGACGTGCTTCTTTCAGTTTCCGTCTACCAAATCCATTCACAAGGCTTTGGTTGGCCCGAGGCTATAGTAGAAGACACTTGCCCAAGGTGCCACGCAGTGGGACTGAACCTAGAACCATGTGATTGGTAAGCAAGCTACTTACCACACAGCCACACCTGCGCCTATAATGCTAATGTTTCTGCCAGCTCACCATTTAATATTCTTCAAGATGCTTAGCATTGCTGCAGTTGAACAAAGTAATGTCCCTTTTCTCTTACTGAGTGAAATCAGGATTGACTTTATTTTACATTCATGCAGAGAGAAGTTAGGCAATAAAATATGTACATTCTATCTTCTCTTCCTCCTCTTCCTCCTCCTCATCATCAATACTATTCAAGAAATGCTTTGCAATATTTGTCCCAGCTCTTTACATTCTATATTCAAAACCAACCAAGTTCAACTTTGCCTTTTATCCCTCCAGATATGGTTGGGTGGGGATAGATAATAAAAGTACCAGCCAAGTGCTGGAATTGACAGTATCAGTTTTCTTTCTCCTCTGTCTAAATCAGAAACAAGTGAGCTCACAGAATTATTAGCACATCAGACAAAATGCTTAACAACATTGCTTCTGGCTTTATATGTTCCAAATTCAAATTCAGCCAAAGTTGACTTTGCCTTTCATCTTTTGAGGTCAGTAAAGTACCAGTCTGGAGTTGATTACAATCAACGTGTCACCTTACTCAAAACTGTTGGCTTTGTGCCAAGATTATAAAGAATTATTATTATTGGGGGTTGATGTAATTGACTTACTCACTCCGCGAAATTGCTGGCCTTGTGCCAAAATTTGAAACCCATTATTATTATTATTATTATTATTATTATTATTATTATTATTGCAAGCTGGCAGAATTGTTAGTGCATCAGACAAAATGCTTAGTAGTTGGCTCTTTATGTTCTGAGTTCAAATTTAGCCAAGGTCAACTTTGTCTTTCATCCTTTCAGGATCAATATGTTCCAGTTGAGCACTGGGGTTGATGTAATCAAGTTGCCCCTCCTCTAAAATTGCTGGCCTTGCGCCAAGATTTGAAACCATTATTATTATTATTAGATAATTAGATTTCTGCACTACTTGCCAAAACCACAACTATCACTATTATTCTGGTGATAGTGATGATAGCAGTGACAGGAGTGAGTACTATGGTGATGGCAATAGTGGTGATGGTGGTGGCAGTGGTGGTAAGAGAAGTAGTAGTGAGTGT
>NC_068994.1:27215499-27218386 GCF_001194135.2 Octopus bimaculoides
GGTGGTGGTGGTGGTGGTGGTGGTGGTGGTGGTGATAGAGTGGGCAATTGGTTGTGAGTAGATCTGGAGAGGTTCAGACAACCAGGCAAGTAGACAGACAAGGGTAAATACAATGAAATATTGATTCAAATCTGCCATGTTTAATTTTGCTATCAGTTCAGTATTTCTATTAAGTTTGGGCAACAGGGACGCCCATTTTTCTTCTGTGGGCTGGTAAATGGATGATATTCTAGCGGGGTGTTTTTCATGTCTGTTATTGTTTCTTGTGAAAGTTCCCCTTTTTAACTTGACCTAAACACCTCTCACTTCCATCCTTCATTATCTTCTAACTCTCCACTTGGTATCATATGGCCATGTTCTTTTTCTCTCTCTCTCTCTCTATCTATCTATCTCTCTATCTACCCACTTTCTCTCATATTTCCACTTCATTACCTTCCATTATCCTTCTTTTAGCCTTTTAGCTTACATACACATGTGTGTGTGTCTGTATCTGTGTGTAATTGTTGATGTTTGTCTTAAAACAAAGTCGCCATTTTTCGATTTTCCAGTGAACTCTTTCCAGAATTCATGTACAAATTCAAAATCCTTCTCAAATACTTTCTGCTTGATCTCATGCAGTTGTGGGCTTTCATGATGTTCACCATGTAAACCTTGTCTCACACTATTTCTAAAGTGAGTGGACAGCCTGTCTGATAGTATTTTATTCATGACAAGTCTCATGTTCATTATTAGTCTTGAGTCTTCTGCATTCCTAGAAGCATTAGCTTGCAATCTTCATAGTCACTACTCTTCTGTTTCTGCTGCCTTCAAAGCATGCTTGTTTTTCATAGAAGATAGTATGGTGCAGCTTTTCTGTGGCGCTAATGATGAAAACATCATTTGTAGCAAATCACCCATAAAAGGGAAAACTACATTTTGATTTCATTGGTGCTGTTGATTATATTGGTATGATGTGTCACTTGTAGAAAAATGACATATCAACTGGCTGCAATTAATTTACTCAGAAATTCGAATTTTAATGATGTGAGCACAAATTATAGTCCTGTTTAAATGTAGTCTTCCATTTTATGAACATTTCTCCACACACTAAAATGAAAAATGCAATTACACATTAAAGAGAAATTGTATTTTCGAGGTAAAAGAAAGGTGCAAATGATTTTGAAAATGCAAGTTAAGTGACAAAACATATACAAACTAAACAAAACAAAAAATAAAAATGAGAAAACAAATGATAAGGGAAGCAGAGAAAAATGGAAGAGAGAGAGAGAGAATCTACTGAGGTGATGTAAGAGGTGGTAAAAGTGTGGTGGAGTAACAGTGAAAGAAAAGACATTAAAGGAGAGAGATAAAGGAAAGAAAAACCATGGGACAAAATGAAAGAAAGAGCAGAGGAATGTAAAAGGATTTGATAACTTTTTATCTTTTACTTGTTTCAAGTCATTTGACTGCAGCCTTGAAGGGGTTTTAGTCAATCAAATCAACCCCGAGCAGGCTGTTCCGTTGATCAGATCAACTGGAACCCTCGACGTCGTAAGCGACGGAGTGCCAACAACAACAATCCACTCACAAGGCTTTGGTTGGCCTGAGGCTATAGTAGAAGACACTTGCCCACACGATACACAATGGGACTGAACCCAGAACCATGTGGTTGGCAAGCAAGCTTCTTACCACACAGCCAGTTTTGTAAACTAGATCGCAAGAAGATAACTAATGGTTTCTCCTTCTGTCAACAATATATCAAGTACTCTGTCTTGTCAGTCTTTGGAATTCACAGTAACTAGTCTTTAGTATCCATTGTAGTTAACTACTCCTGTGTCTCATGATTAACTTACTATACAATCTGTATACTCATTACTTTCATTAAATACGTTATCAAACTATTATTACTAAATTCATTACACAGTTTATAGGAAATCCCAGTAGACGCCTGCCAATCCACATATCATCCATTCCTGTCATACATCATATTTCATTACTGGTTATACTTAATTTGCTTTTATTATTATTATTTGTTGTAGTACTTTTATTCTTTCACTTTTATATAATATATATATAATTTTATAAATGTCCCCCACAAGAGAGAGAAACTCTGTGCTTGATACCAATCACAGGCTGCAGACATATTAAAATTCAGAGTCTCTGTATCCAATCTATAGTGACATCTATTTACAACTGTTCTGACTGTAAAGCCTGCTGTCGGTGAGTTATTAACATTTACAAATCCATAGCAGTTGAGCTGATAGTATTCATAATAGCTATTAATATATATATATATATATATATATATATATATGTGGTTATCAAAATATGTCATGAATATATAGATAGATATATATACACACACACATCTGTATTTATATGTGTGTGTGTATATGTGTATATATGACATTCTAATAACCCTTTCAAGAACACTGTTGCTAGAAATGAATTTAACAACCATAGCTTCATTATAATTGTAAATCCTATTGTACACAACTGAATTTGAAGTAAGTGAAATATCACACATATATATGTGTGTGTGTGTGTGCATATACATGAGCACACACACATAGACATAGACACACACACACACACACACCAACCAACCAACCAACCAAGATTTTGAACTTAGCCGTTTTGAAGTAATTCTGCCAAAGACAAAGTTTTGGGATGTTGCCAGCTGTTCTCAACCTGGAAAGGTTAACCATTGATTAAGTCGATGTTTTCTACACTATTTTAATCACAATTCATTTGCAGAATAATAATAATAATAATAATAATTGAGTATAACAACAACATCATCTCAGCTGCCTGCTGTGATTCAGTTCAACATACACTACACATAAAGCTGACCTTAGCAAGGTATATATATATATATATATATATATATATATATATATATATATAT
>NC_068994.1:27218721-27221221 GCF_001194135.2 Octopus bimaculoides
ATATATATATGCATCTTCCATCTTATAATTTTTGCTGCAATTCACCATGTGGAATTTTTTCTCAAACCTTTTCACTATATATATACATGTCAAGCTAAGTTAAATCGTGATTGTCCTTGCATACAGGCATGTCCCCTGCATCCCTGTTCAGCTGAGCAATCCTAATCCTGCAGGCTCATAGACGCTGGTACCACATAAAAAGCATCCGTGCCAGTGCCATGTAAAAGCACTCATTACACTCTGAAAATTGGTGGACATTAGGAAGGGCATCCAATCCATCCGTAGAAACCATGCTAAAACAGACATTGAGTCCAAGCAGCTCTTCAGCTGCCCAGCTTCTGTCAACCCCTAGCAGCATGGAAAATAGACAATAAATGATGATGACAATATATATAGACCAGTAGCCCAAAAGTTGTAAAAGTATGATAAACTATGTAATCTACAAAATGTATTCTGTAATCCTTCAGTTTAGTACTAAATTGTTTTCATTATAACTCAGCATAAAAGCATATATATATGTATACGTATATATATATACATATACACACACACACACACACAATAGAAATTGGTTATATTACCTTTGTTGTCTTGATAGTACAAGACATAATAGCAATGACCCAACCAGCTACTTCTCTAGATAGAAAGTCTCTATGCTATTTTTATCAAACTGCCAAAATACTGAAACACATCAATCAATAATTCAAGATGAATTGCTGCATATTTCTGCAATGATGAAAGGTGCTGTCATGTTAACATGAGCTTGTGTTGTAAACTGTTGCAGCCACCACAGGCCAGAAACTATTCAGTGCAACTAGCAGCAGTGCAGATGCATCTTTTACTTAGCCTGTATGTAGAATGTGCAATGTTTGGCATCATTCTCATCATTGTTATGTTTAGTACTGCCAGATAGGTTTGTTCATTGGTCCGTTTTTATGTCTTTGTTTTACAACCAGATGTCCTTCCTATTGCTAACCCTTAACCTACCTTTCTTTCAAAAGATGTCTTATCTCATATGTCTTCCAAAGCTTAAAGCTAGCAGCCAACCCATTGACAGCAGAATCACTTCCTGTAGCTAGCCAATTTTCAGAAAAGCACAAATGTAAACGTGCGCATGTGTGTGTGTGAGTTCCTTTATTATTTTATATTTTACTTGTTTCAGTCATTTGACTGCAGCCATGCTGGAACACCACCTTGAAGGGATTTTAAGTTGGAGAAATCTACCCCAGAACTTATTCTTTGTAAGCCTAGTATTTTTTCTATCAGTCTGCTTTGCTCAACTGCTAAGTGAGAGATGTAAACACACCAACATCGGTTGTGTGTATTTGAATTATGCAATAAAAGCAGTTCTAGAGTAAAATCTTTACCAATACAACACACTTAACATATGTGTGTAGTTTAAAGGCCAGAGGCTGCATTGTTTTCGTCCAGGAAAATTTCCTTTATAGATGTATTGTGTTAAAAAATACAATATATAAGATGCATTCTAGAAGTTTTGAGTCTTTTTAATGAGAGATATTTATTAATTTCAAAGAAGTTCAAAACTTTCATCTCTTTCAAAGTAGGATCCTTTGACTTCACTGCACTTAATTTAATGCTCCAGCCACTTCATGAAGGACCCATGGTAGTCCTCCAAAGTGAAGATGTCAAGGACTCTTGTCACAACCTCCTTATCTTCTCCTCCAGCTTGGAGAACAACCAAAAGTCATAGGTTCAAGGTCCGGACTGTAGGTGGTGGTGGGAGGGGGACAGTTTTGACACCCTCCTCTATCATGTAATTGATTACCAGGATGCAATTGTGAACTGGTGCAGGTGTTCTGGCCTCTTGCAATGAACTCCCTCAAAACCTCCACAAAGTACTCTTTGTTGACCATCTGACCAGTGGAAGTAGATGATATCTTTTCTGTTAGAAGAGGATCATCATGAACTTCCTGGTGAAAAACAGATACTCAGCTCATACACGTTAATCCATAAGTAGTCTGGAGCATTTCATAAGTTTCAAAAGCATTTTTTTCCTGGTTCAAAAACCCAAAACTTCATTGCACAATGAGCTTCCAAATTGGCTTCACATCCCAATTGCATTCTGCAAACAAGTTAGCTGTAACAAGCAATATTTAGTAGGGTGTTTTCAAAGTACAACAGCCATCTCCTTCAATCTGGAATGACAAAAGTTTGTAGGTCTGCTTATTAGATTATAATAATGGTATACTAAAATTGCAACAATCTAGGACAGTTATAACTGCCTCTCCTGAAAAAGTCTCAATACTTCTGGAATGCACCTTGTACTTCAGAGCTAGTTGAAATCCCTGTGGAAGTGACTGTATTTTTACACACACACACACAAGGCTATTTATACACTAAACATTTATTCATTGATAATAATTTCTTACTTATGACATCTCAGATTCAGTCCCACTGCTTGGCGCCTTCAACTTTCCCACTGCTTGGCATCTTCAGCATGTGTCTTCTGCTATAGCACTGGGCCAACTAAAGCTGTGTG
>NC_068994.1:27224706-27228251 GCF_001194135.2 Octopus bimaculoides
CGGGAAACGGCAGGGCGGGTTCGGGGGGAGAGAGCAGATGCACAGTCCACAGAACGTGCTCTGGCAAGGGCGGTGTGGATGGTGGTGGGTGGATATCCACGCAGGCTAAAGTGGTGAGCCACGAGTTGAGACTGAGTCTCAAAGTCATGGCTGTCGCTTGTGGATGGTGGTGGGTGGATATCCACGCAGGCTAAAGTGGTGAGCCATGAGTTGAGACTGAGTCTCAAAGTCATGGATATATGTATATATGCATATATATTAAAGCACTAAAGTTAAAGTTTGGTCATAGAGTGACCAATAGTTTCACATCAACGTAAGCCACAGCTTTGTGGACAGTTCATCAGACTCTATACAAAGACAAATTTAACTCTTCATCTCTTGGAGGCAAATAAAGAGAGAAATATATAAGTATGTGATTAGATTTATTTTACCATTGAATATTCATATTTAACAACAATTATTTTGCAACTTAATAAACATGTATAAACAATTTATTTTATTATAAATAATAAATTATTTCCATGTCTGTATTAATATATATATAAAATTTTAAAATTAATGCAGGTATTAAGCTTGCTCATTGGGTTAAAAAAATTCCATGTTTATAATTGTATCTCAACATAACATTCAAAGCACAAACATTTGTATGATACTATGTGAATGATACTATCTATGATATTATGTGAATTGCAGAACGATACATTAAGGAGCATTATTTATGAGTACCACCAGATTAGTTGACTCCATATGTTGTGACTTAAACTTATGTATGTATATATGTACATACATATATGTATGTACATATATACATACAATATATGTACATACAATATATGTATGTACATATATTCATCAGCACTTTAGCATCAACTTTTACATGTTTGCATGGACCAGATGGAATTTGTTGGGGCAGATTTTCTATGGCTGGATACCTTTCCTGTCACTAACTCTTACCTGTTTCCAAGTGAGGTAATATTTCCATATGGATGCTTTCATGAAAGATTGGACATAAATGACACTGCCTGCATAAGTGACACTCATTTATAACAACCACACAAAGTCAAGGCAAGGAGACAGTAACTCACATACAAACACACACACACACTCACACACGTGTGTGTGTGTAATTTGAAGTTGAATTTGAAGAAAGAAAGATGTCCAGATTTCTTTAAAAATTATTGGTCAGGCACAGTTGCCTCTCATAGCTAAAGAGCTCAAAATTTTGTGACCCAACCTTGCTTCCAGGGTTATTTTTGTAGTAAAAATGAGTTGTGCAAAAAACATACTTTATTTGGTAGCTGAAAGACTACTGAATCTTTTGATACCTTATACATCAAAATCGGCAACTCAGTTTTTGAATCCATAAGGAACATACGCGCGCACACACACACACACACACACACACACACACACACACACACACACTCACACACACAAACTCTGTTTTATATATTAAGATATATACAGATGTTGGTGTAGCTGTGTGGCAAGAGGCTTGCTTCCCAACCATATGGTTCAGGGTTCAGTCCCACTGTGTGGCACCTTGGGCAAGTGTCTTCTATAGCCTTGGGCCAACCAAAGCTTTGTGAGTGGATTTGGTAAACGGAAACTGAAAGAAGCTCGTATATATATATGTGTGTGTGTGTGTTTGTGTCTGTGCTTGTTCCCCCATCACCGCTTGACAACTGGTGTTGGTGTGTTTACGTCCCCATAACTTAATAGTTCAACAAAAGAGACCAATAGAATGAGTACTAGGCTTAAAAAGATAAGTCCTGGGATCAATTTGTTTGACTAAGACCATTGAAGGCAGTGCTCCAGCATGGCCGTAGTCATGAAACAGGTAAAAGAATATGCTAAAATATAAAAGAAGTGGTCATTAAACAATGATGTCTCTCTCTCTCTCTCTCTCTCTCTCTCTCTCTCTCTCTCTCTCTCTCTCTCGCTCTCACATACACACACACATACACAGCATCTACCACTGCAGGCATGGATACACAAAGCTTGTTGATGGATGGATAGATAATCAAACATCAGTAAGAAAGAAATCTGAAACAGCAGTCTTAGTATTGTTATTGTTATAATTTTTTTTTCCCTATGCTGAAAACATTTCCAGATTTTTATCACTATTGATGCTAATAATATACTAAGAAAAAATATAGAAATAAAAAATAAAAATCAGTCAGATGACTGATGGGTGGTGGTACTAATATATCTAGTTTCATGTATCTATTCTAAAAACTAGCTATTTTAAATTTCAAATTTCATTCCAAGTTTTGGTCCTCTGTAGCAGTAATCTTGTTTCAATAGTTTATAAGAAAATATTATCCACTTGATTTAATTTTTCACAAGTAACAACACCAAGACCACCAGCAATATTGTTATGAAAGACCAACTTTGGCATATCTATTTGAAGAATATCGCTTTAAGTGGTTTACATTGTTCTTAAATAAATTGCTGAACTAAGATGATTAATTTTCACTGTCTTCGATATGATTAAGTTCAAATTAAAACAAAAACAAAGAAAAATAATATTTCATTTTGGTATTTTGATTTCCATGATTCTTGATATGAGCTCATGTGTTGAAACAGATTTTGTTGTATCTTGGGACGGTCATCATGCCAACAATAAACACATACATTGGTTCAGTTTCACTTCTTTGTTGTTTATTAATCAATTGGTTAGCCATTTAACCAATTAACTAATCAATTGTTTGATTAATCATTCAGTCAGTCGATCAAGCAGCCAACTAGGTTTGTCTAGGCCTGAAGCAAGAGGGAGCATGTAATTTATGAAATCCTAAATATCACCTGACTTTTAGAAACAGACAAGGGTTGGTGGCAATAAGGACATTGGGGAGTAAATCTGTCTGACTCAAACAAGCATGGAAAAGTGGACATTAAATGATGATGAAGGTGGGGGCGGCAGCAGCGGTGTTAAATCCTAGAATGATTGTGTTCTTATAAGATGCTTGAGATAGTGTAGGCAGTAGAGCCCCAGATAAGGTCTCTTTGGTGTATTTTAGCTCAATATCCAATTGTTCCGAGGTCAAATTCCATTGAAACCAAAAAGTGCCAATAATACACTCGGATTGACTCAATGAAGAATATCTGTGCAAGAATGGAAGTTTTGCCTCAATAAATAATCAATAGAATACATTACCATTTCAGAACAATGAAGAGTAATAGACTTTTAAAGGAGGAAGAAAAGAAAAGAATGAAATAAGACATTTGAAGGAAACCTTTGTAACATCTATGTATTGTTATCTACCTTTAACCTAATTAGCAGCATATGTTAGTGTGTGTGTGTGTGCTAATGAAGTATTTCTTGTTATGATATGTTGGTGGAATATATCAATGTTACTGTATATATATTGGTGTGTTTATAAATGTATGTGTATATTGCTTAAGTTCATCTGTGTATGTAATCAGAAATATGTACAACTGGTTATGCATTGTGTATATATATTTTTTTAATGTATAAGTGTGTGTGTGTGTATATATATATATATATATATATATATATATATATATATATATATATATAT
>NC_068994.1:27232094-27234906 GCF_001194135.2 Octopus bimaculoides
GTATGTATGTATATATGTATGTATGTATATATATATGTATGTATATATATGTATGTATATATATGTATGTATGTATATATATGTATGTATGTATATATATGTATGTATGTATATATATGTATGTATGTATGTATATATATATATGTATATATGTATGTATGTATATATGTATGTATGTATATGTATATATATGTATGTATATATATACATGTATATGTATATATATATGTATATATATGTATGTATATATATACATGTATATGTATATATATATGTATATATATGTATGTATATATATACATGTATATGTATATATATATGTAGATATATATATGTAGATATATCTATGTATATATATACATGTATATGTATATATATATGTAGATATATCTATGTATATATATATGTATATACATATATATATGTGTGTGTATATATATATATATATATATATATATATATAGGTTTGTGGTAGATGTCGGTTGTGATTTGGTTATTAGGTGTTTTTATAATTAAGAGATCAAGAAAAGGGAGATGATGTTTGCTGAATTCCATAGTGAATTGAATGCTGGGATGTATGTCATTAAGTATGGATATATATATATGTATGTATGTATATATATGTATATATGTATATATATGTATGTATGTATATATATGTATGTATGTATATATATGTATGACAGAAAGTTGTTTAACCCTAACCCTAACTGAGCAGACCTAACATATTCCAACAACTACTGTCTCCATAGATCTCAGACTACACTTTCCAATGTGTCTTTTCTATTTTTTAAGAGAACAGCATGTGATTTGAGAAAAGATTTGGTTGCAGCATTTTGCAGGTCAGCTGACCTTGTAGAGGCTCCTGTATTAGTTTAGCCTCCTGGTGCTTGGACATCAGAGGATCATGGTTCAAAAAATGGTAAATATTTGATTAAGTCATATACAACCAGTAATGATAATTAATAGACAGTAATTATAGAATGTTCAGTGCCAGTCTAGACTGTGTAATTGATGTGATTAACTATACTTTTCATCTTGCCAGTTGATAATATAGAACTAGTTTTATATATATATGTGTATGTATGTATGTATGTATCTATCTATCTGTCTATCTATCCATCTATATATATATATATGTATGCGTGTATGTATGTGTGTGTGTGTGTGTATTAGTGCATATAATAGTAGAATCTATCTGGATTGATTTAAAACATATATAAGCTCTGTTTGGTCTGAGTTAACTGAAATGTAATTAGTTGACCTTCATTATGTGAGTGTACAATGTCCCACAAAAAGTTATCTACCAACTATGAAGTAAATAAAATTTCTATACAAAAATTTGCCATTTTATGGCCTGATAAATCACATAGGACTGAAGCAATCTCTCCTTATTGCTGTAATCTAACTCTATGAGCTGGTACTGGGTCAGCATCTCACTTCTCTTTGATTCTCCAGTTTACATATTCCAATCAGGTATTGGCTCTTGCCATAGCTCAGAGGGGAAACATGAGCTAAGGAGAAACATGAGGATTATTGTTTACTCAAATTTCAGCTTAATTAGATAGGAGAGGAGTTAATTTACCAAAGTAAAACTTAAGAGTATTGATCTATTGGTGATATCTTTCATACCGTGTCCTTTACTTGTTTCAGCCATTTGACTGCAACCATGCTGCAGCATGACTTCAAAGGGTTTTTACTTAAATAGGTCACCCCCACTTCTGTTCTTATGGTTTTTTGGGGGTTTTTTTCTTAAGCCTGGTACTTATTCTATCCATCTTTTCTGCTGAATATATATATATATATATATATATATATATATATATATATACATACACACATATGGTGGTTGTCTACTCCTTATGCAGAGGTTGATCACCTCCTGTACTACACCTTAGAACCATCATGGCATCAGACATGGCTTTTTAAACCCAACAATGTTTTGAAAAGACACCCCCATAGATTGCATATACAATTTGGACCACCAAGAGCTGCAGATAAGTTCTGATCTTTGTAGATCTTAAAATGTCTTTTGAGGCCTCCATTAGATTTGCAAACCTTCTAGCATATATTGCATTGAAAGGTGTGCACAGACATACTGACAGAATTTTCAATGGTCGGATACCTGATGAGATATTGGCGAAGGCATCTGGGAAATCTATAAATTTATGTACTGTCATCGAAAAATTTTAACTGGAAAAATGCAGAACTATTGGAGTTATGGGCATTGAAAGTGTACATGCATCAAGAAAGTGCAATAATAAGGTTTAGCAGTTGAAAACAGAGTAGTGAAATGCCGAATTAAGTCCGCTGATCGTGTGAATCAAATATTGATCGCTTTGCTAAAAACTAACAACTAGAAGTGCAAGTGGTATGGGTTATTTCCCTTGAGTGTTAAAAATATTGTGGAGGTGCTATGGGTTATTTCCCTTGATTGTTTAAAAAAAATTAGTTATATGAGGTAGATATAAAGATCCCTTCCAGGGGCCATATTATTGATTTTTTTTTTAACAATCTAAGTATGTCACAAGGTTTCCAGACATGAGTTCTACTCACATGCCAAGTTTTATCAAAATCAATAAAACGATGTTGGAGGAGTTACCTAACAACGCCACAAACAAACACACACCGACTTTGCACACACACACACACACATATATATATGTGCACATATATATATATATATGCATATATATATATATATATATATATATATATATGTATATATATATATATGTGCACATACATATGTGTGTGTATGCATATATATATATATATCTGTATATATATATATATATATCTGTATATATAT
>NC_068994.1:27235006-27237426 GCF_001194135.2 Octopus bimaculoides
TATTATTATTATTATTATTATTATTATTATTATTATTATTATAGTCCTTTGTTTTTTGAGGTGAGTGGACTAGTCGATTACATCGACCCTAGAGATTCACTGGTACTTAATTTACCGACCACAAAATAATAAAAAGCAAAATCGACCTCGGATCAATAAGGCCAAAACTAAAGACAGCCGCAGAAAGAAGAAGGGTCTAAGTATGGCTTGGATTGCTTACCGAAAGGCTTTTGATAGTACTCCCAACATATGGATCCTAGAAACACTAGCCATGAACAAGGTAGCATCAATAATCATAAAATACATAAAACATTCCATGAATAAATGGCAGACAGTGCTATAGCTCCAGACAAAAGAGGGACTCATAAAAACCAAAGCCATCCTCATTAGAAGAGGAATATTCCAGGGAGATAGGCACTCTCCACTCCTTATCTGCTTGGCATTGACACCTTTATCGGACATGCTTAACAGAACTGGATGTAGATACTACTGTTATGGCAAAACAATCAGCCACCTCTCATATATGGATGATCTAAAACTGTGCGCTACAAATGATAAACAGCTGGAAATATTACTACAGACAGTACATGGATTTACCAATGAAATAAACATGAAATTTGACTTAGAAAATTGTACCAAAGCAACCTTGAAAAGAGGAAAACTAGTTATGAGTATCAACATCACACCAGAAAAAGCAAATGAAATAAGAGAATTAGACCAAAGCCAGACATACTTAGGAATCAATGAACTAGACGCGATACAACACAAACAAATGAAAGAGAAGATAAGAAAAGAATACTATAGACGAGTTAAATTAATACTGAAAACAGAACTCAATGCGAAAAACAAGATAATTGGTATCAACATTCTAACCGTCCAAGTCATAAGTCACAGCTAAAGTATTCTTAGCTGGACTCTAAATGAACTAATCAAAATAGACAGGCAAAGAAGAAAAACAACGACAGGATTTAGGATTCACCACCCGAAATCTGACATAGAAAGGTTATATATATGATGTACCGAAGGTAGTAGAAGCCTTATACAGCTAGAAAACTATAACAAAACAACCACCACAGGCCTACAGAAATACTTACTTCAGAAGCGAGGAAAACTATTTCAAATAGCCACAAAACACGAACAAAAGAAAACACTGTTTTCAGTCTTTAAAGAAACTGAAATATACAAAAAAGAAGTCATAGTAGCTAACAACTATGAAGAAAAAGAGGAAACAACAAAAGCTGTAAAACAACTGAAATCCAAACTAAAACTACAACAGCAACGGATCATGATAAAACAATGGCAAGAAAAGCCCCCTCCATGTCAAATACTGGCTTAAATTAAACAGAAAAGAAATAGACAAAGCAAAATCTCAATAATGGCTGAGGAGCTCAGGACTCAAAGCAGAGACTAAAGGATTTTTATTTGCAGCACAAAATCAAAGCCTTCCCACCAGAAATTATCAAAGATATGTAATGAAAACAAACGTAACAAGTAACTGCAGAATATGTGGATATGGAGAAGAAACAATAAACCATATTACGTCTGGCTGCCCAGTCCTGGCGAAGAAGAAATATATTCACAGGTGCGACAGAGCTGGAAGCTATGCCAACACTATGGAATAACAACAGGAAAAAAGATGGTATAATCACACGCCAGGAAAGGTCACAGAAAATGAGAAAGCAACTGTAATCTGGGATATACCAATACACACAGATAGAGAAATTAAGGCCAATAGGCTGGATATAGTTGTCAGAGATCATCAAGAACAAAAATGTTTTCTATGACAATGTTTCTGTAAAAGAAACGGAGAAACTTTCAAAATACAAAGACCTGGAAATAGAGGTAACTCGAATGTGGTGTCTAAAAACAGAGACAATTCCTATTATAGTAAGTGCATTCAGACAAATACATAACGAAAACAGCAGGATTAACAAGTATACATAACACAGAAAATAGCACTGCTAGGCGCCGCACACATCCTACGTAAAACACTTTCAATACAGTAAAAATAAGAGCATCAAAACAAACCACAGCACATACATGCTCTCGGTAGTGCAGTGAAAGCACGTGATAAAAATAAGACTACTGAATAACGACAACAACAAAAACAACCACAACAACAACAATAATAGTAATAATAATAATAATTTCAATACAGTAATCATAAGAGCATCACAGCAAACCGCATCACATACCCAAGGCACACAGAGCTGCGCTCGGTAGTGAAGTGAAAGCACGTTATAAAAATAAAACTACTGAATAATAATAATAACACGACAGAGTTGTACATAAACAGAAAGCTATGCCAACACTATGGAATAACAACAGGAAAAAAATGGTATAAACACACGCCAGAAAAGGTCCAAGAAAACGAGAAAGCAACCATACTCTGGGATATGGCAATGCTTTCTAATTGATAT
>NC_068994.1:27237436-27238011 GCF_001194135.2 Octopus bimaculoides
GAGAAAGCAACCATACTCTGGGATATGGCAATGCTTTCTAATTGATATATCAATACCAGCAGATGACAACGTTTCTCTAAAAGAAATGGAGAAACTTTCAAAATACAAAGACCTGAAAATAGAAGTAACTCAAATGTGGAATCTAAGAACAGAAACAATTCCTATCATAGTAGGTGCCCTAGGTATAATAAAAAAATATTCAGACAAATACATAAAAAAAAAACACCAGGACTTACAAATATATATAATATACAGAAAATTGTACTACTGGGCACTGCACACATCCTACGCAAAACACTTTCAATACAGTAACCATAAGAGCATCACAGCAAACCGCAGCACATACCCAAGGCACAGAGAGCTGCGCTCGGTAGTGAAGTGAAAGCACGTTATAAAAATAAAACTACTGAACAGTAATAATAATAATAACAATAATAATAATAATAATAATAATAATAATAATAATAATAATAATAATAATAATGGAATAACAACAGAAAAAAGATGGTATAAACACACGCCAGAAAAGGTCACAGAAAACGAGAAAGCAACCATACTCTGGGATATGCCAATAC
>NC_068994.1:27238367-27241936 GCF_001194135.2 Octopus bimaculoides
TAATAATAATAATAAAAAGGATAAAAAGCAGGAGCTACAAGCTGGAGCCTTATCCTGCACAAATTTTTGACAAAAAATTAAAAAGACAATACATTTCTTAGAAAATTAATTTTAAGTGACAAAAGTACCGTTGATAAAATAAAATACATTTTGACAACAGCGAAGGTGCGTGACTTCGAAGCAGGTTATGTGTATTCGACCCACGATCGTGAGGTCATGAGTCCGATTCCTGGTAGTGCTTTGTTTCAGGTTGCTCCAGTCCACTCAGCTGGCAAAAATGTCTGTAATTCAAAGGGTAGTCCTGTCATGTCCTGTGTCACGCTGAATCTCCCTGAGAACTACATTAAGGGTACGCGTGTTTGTGGAGTCCTCAGCCACTTCTATGTTAATTTCACGAGCAGGCTATTCCGTTGATCGGATCAACTGAAACATTTGTCGTCGTAAGCGACGGAATGCCAGTCTTTTTATCAATTTGACAATAAAAGCATATGTTTAGTTTAATTTATTTTCAAATGCTACTATTATACGTGACAAAATTGTACATGCATTCGCTGTCAATTAACAAATAGCTGCTTTGTTCACCTGTTTCTGTTAATCGTTGTTCTATGTCCTTCATCTTCTAAGTGATAAAGACGAATCATGTCTTACCAGCTCATACGTATCATTCCAGCACTTGATACTAACGTCTCTATATCAGAAGAAAAACGTGCAATTATACAAATACATTTGCAGTAATAATAATAAAAAAAAACTCATAACCCCTGGCTGGAATTGAGAAGTGACTCACTCTCCCTTAATACCTAATCCACTCCTCAAACCTTTCGTCATATTCTCATAGATATCAGTTTCAACCCCTTTTGGCCCCGTTTCAGCTCACATGGTCCTAGTTTCAACTCCCATTGGTCCCAGTTTCACTTCTGAAAATTATATTAAGCCTACCTAAAAGCAGCTTTGTTTGGGCGTGTAATTTGTTATACATGTAAGCAATGTGTGGGGGAAGAAGAAACAAATAAAATAATAAGAAATTAAAAAGAAGGAAATTAGAAGTAAAAATGAAAGGGCAAAGGCAGGAAGCAAGTGAAAAGAAGAAAAAGCGGATGACTAATAATATTAGTGAACGAACTTTATTTCCCAAGTAACACACATAAATTGAGCAGTTTATTGTTCTGATTATTAAATACACTTTCGCTTACGTAAATGTCTATTTAAAATGTAGATGGCATCTTAAAATATTGTTTATTCCCAGGTTAACAAAGATTGAGTAATTATACATCTATGCTAAAAGACTTTCTATTCGTCACTTTACCATCATTGTTATGCATAAAGTGTCTCAAGAACTATATTATCCAATATGTCTTAGCTTCTCTCTGGTTCAGGAAAAACTTTCTTTTGGGTGATATTTATCGGTTCATGTAGAGGAGGAAAATCCCCTGATCTCTGTTTTAGGTACAAGGCCAGCAGAATTTAAAAAAAGTTATTCTTATTATTATCATTATTCTTATTATTATCTTATTATTATTATTATTATTATTATTATTATTATTATTATTATTATTATTATTATTATTATTATTATTATTATTATTATTATCATCTGGTTCAACGATATTTCGACAGCAAGCCTGCCTTGTCGAGTTCAAAATGAAACGTGATAAAAATTCAAAATTATAGAAATTCAAATCTAAAATATGACCGAGAGCAACCAGTATCCACACGTTGATGGAATGGCATAATCAGTCTTTAAGTTTCAATTATATAACTGGCGAAAAGAAAAAGACATAAAAAAGGAAAGAAAAAGAAAGAAAAAGAAAGAAAAAGAAGAAAAATATTTAATCAAACAGTTTTGTATAAATTTGATGAAATTCTCCTGTCATTTTATCAATTCCTCCAGGGCGTGATGTTAATAACTCGCAAACATATTCGTCCTCATGCATTTTGAGTATTGAAAGCGTAGCAGATTAAATATGCTTCTTCTTTTTGATTAAATATTCTTCTTTTCCATTTCTTTTTTCTTTCCCTTCTTTTCTGTCTACCAATTTCGTGATAAGTATTAAGGTTAGACAAAAGAGGTGTGGTGACAGAGTCACCGTGGAAAATGCCAGATGAAATTCTTACATTTCCTGCATTGAGAGATTCATTGTCACTGTTGAAAGTCAGAGTGGTTCTCCTGACGAGAGGTTTCGCAGAGTAGGTGCTATTTTACACATTTCCAGGCATTTTAAAATCCAGCTATGTGGCAGACTATCGAAAGCTTTTTTATAGTCTATCCAGGCTATCGACAAGTTCTTGTGTTGTTTGTGACAATCTTCCAAGATCATCTTATTGATGAGTAGCTGATCTTTACAACCACAGGACCCTCGTTTACATCCTTTTTGCTCATTACGGAAGATGCCACTTTCTATTAAAAAACTATAGGTGTATTCAGTCAAGACATATATTAGCATTTTATATATTGTTGTTAAGCATGTTATGGGTCTATAATTTTTTAGTTCATTTGTTTCGTCATTTTTGGGAAGTAGAAATGTAACACCATGGATTAGCCAAGAGGGAATCGTCTTAGGTTGTTGCAAAACATTGTTGTATAGTTTTGTTAACAGTTCATGGCTCTCTGGGAAGGCATTCGACCGGAAGTTTATCCTTTCCTGGAGACTCCCATTCGCTTGACTTCCTGAGAGCAGATCTTACATTCTCTACCTTGATAGCCTCTCACTTTTGTTCTTCTAAGGAGTGTCAGTCAGTAGATATTCTGTCAATCCAAGGGGCCTTTTTATTATGTGTTTTTTCCTCAGCCCAAATTTTATTCTAAAATCCCTACACTTCTTCTTTTGATGGGACAGACTTTATGTAACAAGTATTTATTTTCCCTATCTTTCTGTAAAGGATTTTTGGGTTATTTTTGAACATGTTGACCTTGAAGAATTTAACGCGCTTTTCATCATCATCATCATCATTATTATTATTATTATTATTATTGAGCAGAGCACGCTATCAAAGTGACACTGGGGTACAAATATACAAAGCCCAATATATCCATCATGATTACCCGTCTGATAAGCGTATACTAGGCACATACATCATGACCATATGTACAGTACATTGTGACCGTATGTCAAAATAAATAGTGCATGACCTTGCAGGTGGGACCCAGTTAGAATTTTCTTTAGGTTGAGTAGCCCATTCCGCCCAAAAGGTCCCTGAATAAGGTTTGTTTAAGGATAATGAACGAAACACCCATGTTTCCAGAGGTAACTTATTCAGACACCAAAGAATGCCTCTCAATACATGGCTGTAATGCTCCCCCTTTACTTCTGCTCATGATCAGAGATGCACCTATCGTTAGCCATTAAGGGAGACGCTCAACTAGTTAAGGTCCAGCAATTGACAAGCAACGCTGTGGTATTGCTGTTGTCCATCTTTTATACCAAGACAAAACAATGTACATGATAACACTTCCAATCAGTTAAGATCAGAATCCATTAGAGCCAATGCCAGGTATTATTATTATTATTATTATTATTATTATTATTATTATTATTATTATTATTATTATTATTATTATTATTATTATT
>NC_068994.1:27243655-27246682 GCF_001194135.2 Octopus bimaculoides
ATTTTTATCAAATATTTTATAACCATACTGTGCATCATTGAGCAATTTTGAGAGCGGTATTAGGGCTAGACAGAAGAGGAGTGGTGATAGTGAGTCACCCTGGAAAATGCCACATAAAATTCTTACATCTCCAGCATTTAGAGATTCATTGTCATTGTTCAACGTCAGTGTGGTTCTCCATGATCTCATACTTACAGATAAAAAGTTTCGCAGAGTAGGAGCTATTTTATACAATTCCATTATTATTTTTATTATTATTATTATTATTTTTATAATAATAATAATAATAATAATAATAATAATAATAATAATAATAATAATAATAATAATAATAATAATTATTATTATTACAGGCGGGGATCTGGCAGAATCGTTAGCATGCCCTTAACAAAATGTTTAGCGGCATTTCATTCGTCTTGATGCTCTGAGTTCAAATTCTCTTTGTCTCTGATAAAATGAGTACCAATCATGTACTGTCGTCGATGTAACTGTCCTCGTTTTCTCTCAAAAACTACTGGTTCTGTACCAAAATTTGAAACCATTATTAAGGTGGTGAACTGGTACAGACAACATTCTCAGCGGTATTTTGCATGCTTTAGGATCTGAGCTCAAATTCTGCCGAGATCGACTTTACCATTCATCTTTTTGGCGTCGTGAAATAAAAACTGAGGTCGATGTAATCGACTTAGCTCCTCTCACAAAATGTCTGGCCTTGTGCCTATAATAATAAAAAAGATTATCATAATGTCCCAGTGAACCCAAACAATATGAAGATTGATCTTCCACCTATCATATTGTTATTCATCTAGTGAATAACAATAGTGTCTGAATTTTAACCCTAGGCAGCTAAGACGAGGTGCGGAATGAGTTTTCAATGACCATATCTGCTCATCGTTGTCGATCAGGAATCTCTGCAGATGTATCAGTACTGAGAAACAAAGGGCTGGAGCGAGTCTAGGAATCGATAAGAACAATCCGAGTAGTCTCTCTGAAAAATGTTCAGGTCAAGGTTTATGAATAATTTCCAAAAGTCCCTAGCCTGGCAAGCTTTAGTGGGCAATGCTTCAGTAGGTATGACTGTGTTGGAACCGTCAGCAGTTGAACCTGTCCGAAATGCGCATAGGGTGTCTCGGTATGTATTCATTACATGTTTGTGCATTGCGGGTTGTGGATTTTTGTGGAACAGCTATTATCACTTGCGGGACGTATCTGGCTATCGAGAAGATCTGCCCCATTGCCTTTCTTTTGCAAGAAAGAGCAGGTAAACTTTCTTTGTTTAGTGGTCATAATGAAAGAATGCGGTTGAAAGATCTGAGGACAGAGCTTTTTATGTCAGGAAAAGTCCTCATCAACTTCTTTAAGTATTACTTGAAGGAAGGCCAGGAAGGTAATGATATAGAGGGAAGTGTTACTCTCCAGAAAATTTTATGAAATGTGGGTGAGCGTGAAGAAAATATTGTGTACCAAAGACAGTTTGGCCAAACGCGGAGGAAAAGGGCATTTGGTCTTTTAAGGTAACGTGGAGTTTACGTGCTTGGTGTCCTGAATCACCCTATATGGTTATTTCCCATTTGGGAATCCTTTCTTGTATTGTTATTGCTATGGTTATCTTTTAATGTAACGTGTCTTGTCAACTTACACTACTACACAGAGTAAATACCACAGTATTTCTTGTTTGTTGCGCTTGTATGTTGCATGTGTACTGTCCTTAATTATTCAGGTATCTGTGAATAAATAATTGATTAAGGCACACTGAGTAGCGATGATTAAAATAAAGCTGTGTACATTTATATTTAGCATGTTTTTATACACTCAAACATGGAAATACCTTCGCTGTAGTAACAGTCTTGGAAGAGACTGTGTGCGTGAGACCATATCAAGCTGGGCTATGGATGACGTCATCAGGCAGTAGGACACTTGTTTCCGTGTGGTTATGCTTCATCATTTACAGACAATGGTGGGACAGAGGAGTGAGAGCAGACAAAAAGAAAAATATTATTATTATTAATGACGCATGACCTAGTGTTGCACCCACGATCACGAGATCAGGGTTTCAATTCTTAGACCAGGTAGTGCGTTGTGGTCTTGAGCAAAACACTTTATCTCATGTTGCTCTGCGATTACTTCGACACGCGTGATACACCGTGCACCTATTCAAACAACGTCGATTTGATGGATTATTATTATTATTATTATTATTATTATTATTATTATTATTGTTATTATTATTATTATTATTGAGTGAGAGAGCTGCGCATTCCATCGAAGTGATACTGGGGTAAAATTATACGAAGTCCAATATACCCATCATGACTACCCGTTTGATAAGGGTACATCAGGCACATGCATCACGACCACATGTGCGCGACATTGTGTTTTTATTTCAAGATAAACAGCGCATAACCTTGCACGTGGAGCCCAATTAGAATTTTTTTCAGGTTGAGTAGCCCATCCCGCTCAAAATGTCCCTGAATAAAGTTTGTTGAAGGAAGATGAACGAAACATCCATGTTTCCAGAGGTGAATTATTCAAACACCAAAGAATGCCTCTCAATACATGGTTCCCTCACTACCTCTGCTCGTGATCAGAGATGCACATATCGTCAGCCACCAAGGGACATGCTTAACTGGTTATGGTCAAACAACTGACAAGCAAATGTGCGGTATTGAGCAGAATATTTACTACAGCCCATCTTTTATATTATTATTATTATTATTATTATTATTATTATTATTATTATTATTATTATTATTATTATTATTATTATTATTATTATTATTATTATCGAACGTGGTTGGTGTTCTTTAAACAGTTGCTGATAATTCATACTTTTCCCTCAATGGTAGTAGTAGAAAACAAGAGATAACAAGAAAGTAGCTTGCAGAACAAATGTCAAATGTTTTATACTGAAATGTCCGCCAAAGCAACATGAAACAAATATTAATTAAACGTCAATGTCATGTGTGACCTAAAATGGCCAAGGGTGGTGCGAAGATCAAGGCAATCCCCACTGATTTTATGATACAT
>NC_068994.1:27246988-27248675 GCF_001194135.2 Octopus bimaculoides
TATATATATATATATATGTGTATGTATATATATATATGTGTGTATGTATATATATATGTATGTATGTATGCATGTATTTGTGTGTTAGTGTTTGTTCCCCCACCATCGCTTGACAACCGATATTGGTGCGTTTATGTCCCCGTAACTTATCGGTTCGGCAAAAGAGACATGGAATAATTATTAGGCTTACAAAGAATAAGCCCTTGGGTCGATTTATTCGACTAAAGGTGGTGCTCCAGCATGGCCGCAGTCAAATGACAGAAACAAGTAAAAGAATAAAAGAAATAAAGAATATTATGTGTGAGCGTGTGTGTGTAACTGAATATGCGATTATGAGTTTTACATAACAGTATAGATAGTCCAGTATTTCTCGTTTGAAATATATGTATGCTTCAACACTGACAACTCAAGAGTTCCTTGTTATAGATCATTTTCGTTCCGTTTATACTGTTCAAGTTACCAAAGGCATAAATGTATTCTACTCCTTTTGGTCTTCTATCTGAATGCTTTGTCTGCTGAAGACAAGAGAAAACAATTAATGTAGAAGCACGTGTCAACAACTGTCCACATGTTTCACACAACCAGATTAATTTGTTTCTGAATGGCAGATAAGTTTTGGGGGATTTTTGAATTTTTAGATTATTTACTCTCATCTGGAATTGATACCAACTGTCACCAAGGAATTAGGTTACCCTCCCTGGAAGCGGAAATTTCAATAAATCAAGAATCTGTGTTGTATGTTATTTAATACTTATTCATCTTTGCTGTTCAGATACAAACCACTGACGACTTTGAATTATTTCTCTTAGTTTATTTTTATTCCATGTATGTATGTATGTATGTATGTATGTATGTATGTATGTATGTATGTATGCATGTATGTATGTATGTATGTATGTATGTATGTATTTACACACTTAGGTTACTTTTAGTACTACTGGTAACTTGTCGCACGATCGAGCCATCGGCAACTAAACCACCAACCCTATCAAACCTGCTTAGCAGGGAGGGTGGTTTTCGTTGGACACTCTGCTGGATGAAAAACAACGCCTGTTAAAGACCGCTAGTCTTTTTTTAGACTTCTCTTTAGGAGAAGTAAATTCCGAAATAACAACCACTTTATAAAGAAGTCATAGGTTTTGCTCTTGCTTGTTACTGGACTTCTCGGTTTTATAAGTGAGACTCTCAGTGGTGTTATACAAGGTGCTATTGACTTTAGATTTCAGCACCAGCATTGCTGACAACCATTGTCTTTAACATCTAGGATAAGGTAATTTATCAGTGATGGTCATACTCGTATGTATGTTATCAATCAGTTTCATTTCTGTATTTCTTGTCCATAGAGAAAGAGCCGGACTCTAACATAGATTCAAGGCTCCTTCATTGGAACTTTTATCAACATCATCTAGGTATTTGTGCATATGTGTGTGTGTGTGCAGTATTTGGTGTTAGTGTATGCGCAGATTTGTATGTTTGTTTTATGGATGCGTTTTTATGTCTAGATGCATGCATATGTATTTATGTGCTAAATTTTTGGAAAGTTTTACATATCTTTACAGTTCCATTGATGGCTTGAATCTGTAGTCTTCTAATCAGCCTTTTTCTTTCAGGTTTTGAGAACCCTAATTTTTCCAGGTTTTTGTTGAGGCAGATTGTTACATATCCCAATGCCCCAACAATCACGGGT
>NC_068994.1:27249135-27251602 GCF_001194135.2 Octopus bimaculoides
TATATATATATATATATATATTTATATATATATGTATAAGTATATATGTATGTGTATGCATGTATGTATGTGTTGATATATATTTGTGTGTGCATATGCATAAGCATTCACGTATGTATATATGTGTGTATGTGTGTGTATATGTGCGTGCATGTGTGAGTGTGTGTTTGTGTGTGTGTGTGTGTGTATGTGCGTGCATGTGTGAGTGTGTGTTTGTGTGTGTGTGTAAAAGTTTACATTAGTCATTCATTTCTTTGCCCACATCAATTTCGTTCATGGATGAAACTTTATTTTCGCTATCATCATCATCTTCAGCATCATTATCACCAACATTCTCATCCTCCTCTTCATCATCAGGTCCATGTACGCCGTCAATGTTATCCTCCTCCTCCTCCTCCTCCTCATCATCATCATCATCACCACCATCATCATCTTCATCATCACTGTATCTTTTCCTATTGGATCTCTCAAGGTATGCTGAATGTTCGTTTTGTTTCGTATTCCTCTCAGACGGTGGTGTCTCCTAGTGTTAGAATGCAAAAATAATATATAATTACAAATATATGCATTTATAGGACATGCATACATACGTACATACATATAGGTACACACACCCTCATACACACACGTCACAGAACCTACCAAAACTTGAAATCGTTATCTAAGCGTTATCCGAGTCTAATAAGATAATCTGTGAATTAAATCAGCCGATATTAATATAGGTAATCACCATATCTGCCTCTTTTGCCGAAACGTTAAGTTACGGGGACGTAAACAAACTAGCAGCACTTGACAAGTGGTGTGTGTTGGACCAACACAAAGAGAAACATGCATAGATCTAAATACATATATACGACGGGCTTCTTACAGTTTTTGTCTATCAGATCTACAAGGATTTCGTCAGTTCCAGTTTATATTAGAAGATACTTGCCCAAGGTGCCACGCAGTGGAAGTGAACCCGAAACCATGTGATGCAGAGGTAAACTTCTTACAACACAGCGACGCTCAGTGAGTCAGGATGTTCGCCACGACTACTAAGCCCAGCCGGAGCACGTAACGATGACAACAGGCAAAAGGAGGAAGAAATAACACGGAGACCATACGTTGCGTAGTGGAACTAACTTTTTTCTTAGCAAAACAATACATCATCAATACAAAACATCATTGCATACAATAACATGTAACAATAGCGCATGCAAGCATTTAACATAATCAAAGTTTCAGAACATTGCATAATCAAAAGTTTACTATCAGAGTTCGTATATCAAGTCAACTAAAAGTTCTTTTACTTCTTTGTTTTCTTTTCTTTGAACAACATGTCACAACAAAGTTCTTTTCTTTTCTTTTCCACTAGTTAACATCACAGTTAACAGAATCTCTTTTTCTTTTAAAACATGTAACAACAAAGTTCTCTCTTTAAAGAATATTTAAACAAACCTTCACCGCAAGAATTTCCTTTCCTTCAAAGCTCCCACTACAATCCACAAGAAGTGACGAACTACAATCTTTTAGCCTGCCACAACAGTTCCATCTCTCTGTCCATCTCTCTCTTAGACTCTATCCATTTCTGCTGACTGGTACCTTCTGATCATAGTCTCTCTCTTTCAGCCTCTGTCTGTCAGTCTCTCTGTTCATCTTGCTCCTCTACTGGCCGCTGGCCTTCACATCAACTGCCGTACATCTTCATCCATTGATTTTCCGCTAACTGCTTGTCCGCCAACTGCTTGATACCAACTCCGTACGCCAACTGCTCTCGTATTTATGAGAGATACCGTATCCAGCAGTCCTACGTTACCCTCCTCCAGAGCTGGGTCAGTTTAGTACAATTCCTAACTTGTTTTTCTGAACTTTTGGTGACCGGAAAGGGTCAGCGATCATTCTTACGCTAAAAATAACTGTGCTTGTTCACAGGACAAAGGAAATACCATTATCCTCAACAACCAGAATACGGTTTCAAACCCAGTTCGGGGAATAAGGACCTAACGTTATTTTGTTTGTTTATCGGAGTCCGTATCACTATGTATGTATGTGTGGGATCTTGTTCAAAACGGGGGCACCAGTATTTTCTTAACGAAACACTTTGAAACTTGGGACACTGGTAGAATGTGTCATATAAAACATCTTTTTCTCTTAGTCTTCTTAACAAAAAAAAAACGTACATCGCAAGTTATTTCATGTTAAAGTTGTCGTATTTCTGTAATTTCAACCAATGACTGATGTCCATTCAGCCGAATACATTAAGTGCTGACTACGTAAACAAACGATTTTCAAACGATTCTGGCGGTGATAAAATTGTAATTTCCTTGTCAAAATATGGCTGAAGCATATTGGCAGTAGCTAATAAACCTTTCTATTATAGGCACAAGGCCTGGTTTTTGAGGGAAGGAGCAAGTCAATTAGGGTTAGGGTTAGGGTTAGGGAAAACGAACACACGTGTGTTGCCTCTGCAAAATGTCAGAAGTAATGG
>NC_068994.1:27253323-27254228 GCF_001194135.2 Octopus bimaculoides
CATATATACACATATATATGTGTGTATATATATATATATGTATATATATATATATATATAGCAATGTTAATTCTCTAAATGAAGTATTAACAGTAACTGCACGATAAAGTGTAGTATATTGCCACTTAAGTGTGGCTGACCCCTAGGGGTGGATGTTACTGTTGCTTTTAGCCCCAGGAGGACATCTCCTCCAGCTGGCTTATCGACACACGACTGTGTCCTGTTTGCCAAGGGAGTTATCCCTCTCACCGCGACCAGCAGCACGAACGTTCGTGCTGCTGGCCTGGATCGATTACCGAAAGGTTTTTGATAATATTCCCCACAGACGAAACGTAGAAACGCAAGCCATGAACAAGGTAGCACCAATAATCATAAAATATATAAAACATCCGTGTTAGAAGAGGAATATTCCAGGGAGACAGGCTCTCTCCACTCCTTTTCTGCTTGGCACTGACACCTTTATCTGATATGCTTAACAGAACTGGATGTAGATACTACTGTTACTGCAAAACAATCAGTCACCTCTTATATATGGATGATCTAAAACTGTACGCTACAAATGATAAACAGCTGGAAATATTACTACAGACAGTACATGGATTTACCAAAGAAACATGAAATTTGGCTTAGAAAATTGTACCAAAGCAACCTTGAAAAGAGGAAAACTAGTTATGAGTAGCAACATCACACTAGAAAAAGCAAATGAAATAAGAGAATTATACCAAAGCCAGACATACTTAGGAATCAATGAACTAGACGCGATACAACACAAACAAATGAAAGAGAAGATAAGAAAAGAATACTATAGACGAGTTAAATTAATACTGAAAACAGAACTCAATGCGAAAAACAAGATAATTGGTATCAACATTCTAACCGTCCAAGTCATAAGTCACAGCTAAAAT
>NC_068994.1:27254557-27263084 GCF_001194135.2 Octopus bimaculoides
ATAATGACCGGATATAGGATTCACCACCCAAAATCTGACATAGAAAGGTTATATATATAATGTATCGAAGGTAGTAGAAGCCTTATACAGCTAGAAAATATAGCAAAATAACTACCATAGGCCTACAGAAATACTTACTTCAGAAGCGAGGAAAACTATTTCAAATAGCCACAAAACACGAACAAAAGAAAAAACTGTTTTCAGTCTTTAAAGAAACTGAAATATACAAAAAAGAAGTCATAGTAGCTAACAACTATGAAGAAAAAGAGGAAACAACAAAAGCTGTAAAACAACTGAAATCCAAACTAAAACTGCAACAGCAACGGATCATGTTAAAACGATGGCAAGAAAAGCTCCTCCATGTCAAATACTGGCTTAAATTAAACAGAAAAGAAATAGACAAAGCAAAATCTCAATAATGGCTGAGGAGCTCAGGACTCAAAGCAGAGACTGAAGGATTTTTATTTGCAGCACAAAATCAAAGCCTTCCCACCAGAAATTATCAAAGATATGTAATGAAAACAAATGTAACAAGTTACTGCAGAATATGTGGATATGGAGAGAATAAATAAAGCATATTGTTTCTGGCTGCCCAGTCCTGGCTAAGAAGGAATATATTTACAAACACGACAGAGTTGAGACCTATATATACTGGAAGCTATGCCAACACTATGGAATAACAATAGGAAAAAGTTGGTATAGGTATACGCCAGAAAAGGTTACAGAAAATGAGAAAGCAACCATAATCTGGGATATGCCAATACACACAGATAGAGAAATTGATCACCAAGAGAAAAATGCTTTCTAATCGATGTATCGATACCCACAGATGACAATGTTTCTCTAAAAGAAACGGAGAAACTTTCAAAATACAAAGACCTGGAAATAGAGGTAACTCGAATGTGGAATCTAAAAACAGAAACAATTCCTATCATAGGCGAATTAGGTATGATAAAAAATATTTAGACAAATACACAACAAAAACAGAAGGATTAACAAGTATATATAACATACAGAAAATAGCACTGCTAGGCACCGCACACATCCTACGTAAAACACTTTCAATACAGTAAAAATAAGAGCATCACAACAAACCACAGCACATACCCAAGGCACACAGAGCTGCGCTCGTAGTGCAGTGAAAGCACGTGATAAGAATAAAACTACTGAATAATAACAACAACAACAATAATAAAATTAAGTAATTATAAGGACCTGGAAACTGAAATACAAAAGATGTGGCATCTTAAAGCGAGAACTGTTCCTGTTATTGTGAGTGTCCTAGGTATGATAAGAAAGGGATGTCAAAAACATCTAGATAATATCCCAGGAGAACTACATCTTAGAGAAATCCAGAAGATTGTACCGCCCACATCCTTAGAAAAAACCTATCAATTTACATGTATGTATTGTATGACATGAAGATATTTCGCTACTGACCCTGCCACTTCCCCTCCTCAAGCTTTCAGTCATACTGTAACATCTCTTATCCTTCACTCGCCCTTGGACGCTAGGTATGTCTCGGCGAATGATTAAAAGTAAATAATAATAATAATAATAATAATAATAATAATAATAATAATAATAATAATAATAATAATAATAATAATAATAATTTCTTTATTAGCCACAAGGGTTTATATTAAGAATTATATTAAGAAAACCATTATGGACAGTACAGGACAAAACAAAGTTTAATAATACAAACAAAATAAGCTGTTCACATCTATGCGAAAACATTCTACAGAGAAATAGGGAAGGAGAAAATAACCGTTGAAGACCCCCTCTCCCATGGAAGAAGGTGAAATATTTTGGAAAAATATCTGGAGTAATGAAAAGATTTACATGAAAATGCAGACTGGATTAGACGCACAGAAGGATCCTACAAAAACTTACCAGAACAAGCATGGGAAGACATCACAATTGCAGACCTAAGGATGACACTCATCTAAGGATGACACCTGGTAATGATAGGGTACCAAATTTATGGCTCGCATCGCTCCCGTGCGCACACGAAAAGTTAGTCCAGTTATTCAATGAAATTATGACAGATCCTACGAAAACTTACTTGCCTACTTCCGAAGAATAATGAAACCAAATTTTCCCCAAGATATCGGCCCATAACATGTCTATCTACGTATAAAATTTTAACATCCATCCTGTGGAAAAAACATACAAATTTATGGAACAGTGCGATATTTTTTCCACTGAACATAAAAGGTACCGACGAGGCTCATATGGATGCAAAAATCAACTCTTAATCAATCGTATGATCAGCGAGAAATGTCATAACAAACGCAGAAATATAGGTTCAGAATGGATTGATTGTAAAAAGGCCTTTGACAGCATACTGTATTCATGGATCTTGAAATCGCTGCATATCTTCAAAATTTTCTTCTCTGATTACAAAGTTCGTGAAGCACTGCATGTTAGTGTGGAAAACGAATCTTCAATTATACCACTCTAATGGAGTACTGACTACAGCAAAACTATTAATATCAACTGCGGCATTTTCCAAGGTGACTCACTTTGACCTTTAATTTTTTGTATAACCCTAATACCCCTTACAAGTGAACTTAAAAGAACAGGATGTGGATATAAAATTGGCTACAAAAAAAAAAGTCATCTATTTTATATGGATGACTTAAAACTATATGGCAAAGACGATAATGAGCTTGAAGGACTACTACGTACTCTGAAAGCATTCAGTGATGACATTGGGATGGAATTTGGTCTTGATAAATGTGCCATGGCCACTTTCCAGGAAGGGAAATTGAAGACCTCACATTCAGTGGTGTTGGATGTTGACACAGTCATAAAAGAACTCGAGCTGGATCAAATTTACAAATACCTCGGAATAAATGAGGGCTCTGGCATTTAGCATGCAAGCATGAACGAGAAGATCAGGAAAGAATGTTACAGGAGAGTTCGAGCAGTTCTAAAATCCGAGTTAAAAACACGTAACAAGATGTTAGCTATAAATTCCTTAGCAGTTTCGGTTATTATTTACAGTTTTAATGTGTTGAACTGGAATATGAGCGAAATAAGGCAGATTGTCAGGAAAATCCGTAAGCTGCTGACTTGCAATAAGATGCACCACCCAAAGGTAGACGCAGATCGTCTTTACCTATCAGAGCTCAAGGAGGTTGAGGCTTGATCCAGTTTGAAATCTCTTGCAAAACCACTACAATTGGACTGGCAAAATATTTAGAAATATCTAGCGACTGGATGCTAAAAAGCTCGTTGAAAAGCAGGAAAGACGTAAGAAGTTCCATTCTGCCATGGTTGAACAGCATGATGGAAGTGCAGCAACTGTAGTTGCAAAGAAGGGGAAAACAATAGCAAATCAAAATGCGTTTGAACAATTGGCTGATAGGTGGGAACAAATCCTCTACCTGGCAAATATGTGATCCGTAGCAAATAAGCTGATGTTGACCAGAAGCACACCCATCAGTGGCTACGGAGCTCGGGGCTAAAGGCAGATAGTAAAGGTTTTATCTTGGATGCTCAAGATCAAATCTTATTGATGCAGAACTACCAAGCCAATATGATGAAAAATGGAGTAGACCCAAAGTGCCGATACTGCAACGATGGGATTGAAACAGTGGACTAGCTAATCTCTGGGTGTAAGGCTTTAGCACCATCCATGCAGGAAGTACAAAATGTCTTAACTGGTACGTCACAAGTATTGAGAAGAGTACTATCGCTGTGAATTTTCTTTCTTTTTCCCCCTTTATTTTCTTTGTTTACATTTTAATTTTTATTGTTCCTTTTCCTCTGTCTTTCTCCCCCCTTTTATTTTAATGGCCTACAATGTATACAGTGCATTTCTCTGCCCTAGGTATCAGGAAGACATTCGGAAAGGAATGGAAACAGAATTGAAAGAAGATGATAATGAAAATAATGAAAACAACAACAACAATAACAAAAAACAATAAACAAAAAAAAAACAAAAAACAAAAACAAAACGCATGAATGGACTAGAGAGGATTACAGAGATGTGATGAAAGCTTTCTATACAGCCCAACTAAACCCCAATAGTAACCTCATTGTACGGCAATGAAGTACGCAGATATATAGTTGTAATAGACTAAGTAATGTACGTAAAGACATCATTAAGAATAAAAGGTTAACTGCCGCTGAAATTATCCAAATTAGGACACAAATATCTCATGGTAGACCGAATGAGAACAGTAACAATGCAGATGAAATAGGTAACAGATGCACAGAACCCAGTGCATGAGCAGTACATGCCAACGAGGAAGCTGAAGAAAGAATAGCGAAGAACAGATATGTGGAAAAAGAGGGGAAAGTAGAATAGGTATGACACAGAATCTGAGGTGAATAATAAAGAGAAGATCATTAAAGTAAAAGAAGACATTATCAGAGAACTCAGCAAGACTGAGTCTACTGACATCATCAATACAGATCCACTGGCAGAGTCCTCAAACAACATAAAAAACAACATAATCATGATATATAATGTTGCTCATAGACAGATCTTAAGTTATAAGAGAGATGATCTAACAATCTTAAATAACCTCATCTGCTAAAATTGTAACCGGTGAACTAGGTATCAGGATGACATAGATAAGGACCAACCATGTAAATAGACCTCCCAAGTGATAAGTAGCAATACAAAAAGAGATCAAATAAGTAAATGTTAAGACGAAACGAGCTAGAAAATTCAAGCAAAAATATAAAATCGAAGATTTTATAAACCTCCCTGCAACCAAAGAAATAGTGAAACAACGAATACAACTGAAAGCCCAACGGCTTAGAAGGTATGACAAAAGAATCAAAGTTTTTCGACGAAACAAGGTATTCAAGACGGTTGCAAGAAATGTTATAGGGAAATTGGTAAAAGTGAGATAGAAGTAAAGGAGCCACCTAAGACCGAGGAAATGGAAGAGTTCTGGAAGAAAATATGGAGCAACAAAAAAGAATATAATGCTAAAGCTGATTGGATAGAGCGTAAGAAAATGAGACCGGGTGAAGTTGAAGAGCAGAAATGGAAGGCAATAGAAATAGAAGAGCTAAAATGTGTTCTTAGGAAGTCTCACAAACTCCAGGACTGGACCGAATTCCTAACTTCTGGCTAAATTGCCTGACAGAAGTACATTAAAATTTAGCTGCATCTCTGACTGATGTCATCCAGAACCCAGAGCAAATACCTGCCTGGCTGACTGAAGGAACAGCATATCTTGTACCAAAAACTAAAGACAAAAAACATTCAAAGAACTACCGACCAATAACATGTCTCAACACCACCTACCAGATCCTCACATTCGTATTAACTGACAGAATATACGCTTTCCTTGAACGGAGATCTATCCTTCCACAAGCTCAAATACGCTGTAAAAGGAATTCTTACGGGTGCAAAGATCAATTACTCATAAGTAAAATGATTGTAGAGACTTGCCGGAGCAAAAAGAAAGACCTGAGTATGACATGGATAGATTGCAGGAAAGCGTTTGATAGTGTGCCACATAATTGGATACTTAAGGCCCTTGAAATATATAAGATCTCTTCTGTCATCTCCAAATTCTTACAAGGAATCATGACCAAGTAGAACACACATCTCCTAAACCGTAGTAATGGAATGAGCCAAACTAACAACATCAACATCAAACGAGGCATCTTTCAAGGTGACTCCCTCTCCCCATACTCTTTTGCATGGTACTGATCCCACTCTCAAACGAGCCTAATAACACCAAGTATGGGTTCAAAGTTTACAATACGACAATGTACCATCTGTTTTATAAGGAACATCTGAAGATGTTTGCTAGAAATGACGGAGAGCTAGTAGGGCTGCCAACAACTGTTAAAGAATTCATCAATGACATTGGGATGGATTTTGGCCTTGATTAGTGTGCTAAAGAAACTTTTGTAACAGGCAAGCTCAGGCAAGCAACTTCCATTAAATTAAATACCGACACTACCATCAAGGAGCTTGACCCACAGGAAAATTACAAATACCTGGGGATGAACGAAGGAGATGATATGCAACTTGCTACTATGAAGAATGAAAATACGAAAAGAATATTACAAGAGAATAAGATTCATACTAAAAACTGAACTCAACTCTAAAAATCGCATCGAAGTCATTAACACCCTGGCACTTCAAGTATTCTAATATAGTTTTTAACATCGTTAACTGGAATCTTACAGGGCTCCAACACCTGGACAGGAAGAAAGAAAACTACTAACTTCTAAGAACATGCACCACCCAAAAGCAGATGTTGATTGTCTGTACCTACCTAGAAGTAATAGGAGAAGAAGTATGATGCAGGCAGAACTGTGCTATAAGACATTCACAATAACAGTGAACAGGTGCTTATCTTGTACAGAGGACTGGACGTTGCGACTTGTGTGCAAACACGAAAGCATAAAAAAAAATCACATTCAGTTGTCAAGGAAGCTTACAAGTTCGCAAGGGAACTTAGCATTAACCCTGAAATAGTTGAAGAATCTGAAACCACTGCCACAAATTAAGCAAAACAGATCAAGCAGACAGCAAAAAAGAACGGGCAGAAACAAATTGAGGAGCGGTGGAGCCAGAAGCCTCTGCATGGACAGTATATTCTTCGAAATCGAAATACTGATGTAAACCAAACAACAACCAATCAGTGGCTGAGAGGTTCATGACTGAAAGCAGAGACTGACGGTTTCATATTGGCAGCACAAAATCAAAGCTTGCTCACAAAAGACTACCAGGCTAACGTTCGTTCTTCAAAACAGTTTTGACCAGAAACAATAGACCATCTCGTCTCGGGATGTCCTGTGCTGATACCAAACGAATATAAAAATCGCCACGATAGGGTAGGTCAGTAATTATACTGGAAAATATTTAAGCACTAAAAAATCAACACTCCTACTTACTGATACGAACATCACCCCGAGCCAGCCGTTGAAGGTAAAAATGCCACGATCCTCTGGGATTTTCCAGTCAACACTGACAGAACAATCCAGGCTAATCAACCAGACATTATTATTAAAGACGAGGAAGAAAATACTTGTACACTAATAGATGTAAGTGTTCCCACTGATAAGAATATATCTGTCAAGGAATTTGATAAAGAAAGTAGACATAAGGACCTGGAAATTGAAATACAAAAAATGTGGCATCTTAAAACGAGAACTGTTCCTGTTATTGTGGGTGCCCTAGGTATAATAAAAAAGGGATGTTAGAAACATCTATATAAGATCCCAGTAGAATCACGTCTCAGAGAAATCGAAAAGATTGTGCAAACAAGTACTGCCCACATCCTTAAAAAACTCTATCCATTTAAATGTCTGTGTTGTATTACATGAAGATATTTCACTAGCTCCCATCCCTAAGCTTTCTGTCATATTGTAATATCCTTCACTCGCCCCAGAACGCTGAGTGTGTCTCGGCAAGTGACTATGCCAAAGATGCAGATTAAAAGTAATAATAATAATAATAATAATAATAATAATAATAATAATAATAATAATAATAATGAATTTTTTTCTGCCATACAAAGCACAGGTTCTCCTATGCACGATGTCTCAGTGAAAAACGTGCGATCACACACGCAAAATCAACACCGGAAAGTTTACAAACTATATAAAAAAAAAGAAATGGAGCAAAATAGTAAGTACATATATTGAATAATTACGCATACACACGAACGTCTACACAATGATATATACGTTTTGATACCCATAGAACTACACATGCATCTTAATGTTTACACAACTACGTGAAATTCACAGGACACACTCACGCATACGAAAGCACGTATCACAAACGAAGCAAAAACAAAACCCTTTTTTTCTTCTTTATTTATTTTCATTTTGTGAACAAACACAGACAGAGTGAACTATTCATAAGTTTAAAACGTCACAAAAAAAATACACTATGCCCGCAGATAAATTTATCAACAAAAAAATACAGACGAATACCGATCTGCTAGCCTTAAGAAACTACGCTACGAGCAATGTTTACATGCTGAGAACTCGGTGACGGTGTTGTCTCAAAAAATTGACCCTAAACAGACAAATGTGTCCCCTAATGTCAACGCCAAAGTTCGTCATGCCTCAGTGATAACAAAGCAGATTACAAACCAGATTGGTCATCGACCGAATCACAAAGGGCCACGTACTCGATATAGATCTGTTAGCGCTAAGAAGCTACGTCACGAGAGCTCGGAGACGGTGTTGTCTCAAAAATTAACCCTAAACAGACAGATCCGTCCCCTAGCGTCAACGTCGAAGCTTGTTATGCCTCACTGTTAACAAAACAAAATACAAACCGAAATGGTCACCGACCGTATTATAAAGGACCACGTACTCGAATGATGAACCAGATTCGAGACGAGAAATCTGCTACTGGTTCACATCTTCCCGACACACAGGAGCTGGAAGTACCCCACAACCGGAATATTCCAACAGATGGCCATCCATGCTCATCACAAACAACCAAAAGAAAAAGAATGAAAAATGGTCTAGGGAAGATAATAAAGAAGTTCTTGTGGCCTTCTACCATGCCATATATTTCCCC
>NC_068994.1:27263418-27264401 GCF_001194135.2 Octopus bimaculoides
AAAGAAACATTATGAAAAAAAAATTACTAACCGAAGTAGAGATTGACCAAATTAAACAAGCAGTAAGGGATAAAAAGAATGAAACTGCAGCTAAAGAAGATACTACAGAGGAAATAATTATAAACCAGCCCAAGGCTGATGAAAATACAGTAATAATTGAAGGAGTTAATGTAACTGATAGGCAAAGTGAAATACTCTCTGAACCAACCATAAACACTAAGGCAGGTGAAAATCAAATAGATGAAGAAAGTCATACAGAAATCGACGCAACAGAACTACATGACCTAAAAAATCAAACCATGATTGAATGGCTGAAAATTGAAGAAATCAGAATGAATGAACGCGACACTCTCCCAAAAATTCGCAATTTTAACCAAAACCTGAAAATAATTGGTAAAATCCGCCTTGCACTTAAGGATATAATTTCAGCTAATGATGTTGATATTACAGATCTCAACCACCTGTACTATGCATCCGCAAAATCTCAACGGTTCTATGTGATTAGAAAACGACAACACGCCCACAAGAGCGCATTCAACACCAAATTAAGCTACTTAGATCTGACATAGAATGTTTGAAAAACCTTAAATTTGACAAGAGTATCAAACCTACAAAGACCCAAAAACTAAAGAAAAAAATATATTGTGAAAACCATAGTTGACATTGATGCCACCATATAAACCATCAAGCAAAAGGTATGTGCTAAAGCTGTCCGTATAGCAAGGTATGAAAAGCGTGTTAGATTCTTCAGAGATAATAACATGTTCAAAAATAACCCCAAAAATTTCTACAAGAAGATAGGGAAAACACCAGTAACAATAAAGTCTGTCCCATCAAAAGAAGAAGTGCAGGAATTTTGGAATAAAATCTGGGCAGAAGATAAAACACACAATGAAAAGGGCCCTTGGATTGATAGAATATCTACAGACTTAGACTCCTTAGAGGAGAAAAAGTGGGAGGGGTCAAGGTAGAAGATATAAGAT
>NC_068994.1:27266779-27272560 GCF_001194135.2 Octopus bimaculoides
AAAATACTGTCTATGTGATCTCAAATTTTAAAACAAACACATAATTTTCTTATGGTTTCTTAAACATTCTCTAGAACAACACTATGTACAAATTCAAATATATGGTACCCTAGGCATAACACCTACATGAACTTCTAACTTGTTGTCTCTTGAGGTCTCTGGGTGAGACTTGGATCCAACTTGTACAAATGCAAAGCAAAAGTCAAACATAAAATAATAATAATAATAATAATAATAATAATAATAATAATAATAATAATAATAATAATAATAATAATAATAATAACAAACTGGATCGGGTTGTCAATACTGTCCAGAGAATATACACTATGCACAGTGATGGCGGGTCAAGTGGGGCTATTAACAAGGCAATTGGTAACTATGGTACCAATAGGGACAACACAAATAAAAATATCGGCAACAACATAAATAAAAATAAAAATAAAGATAAAAACAAAAGTCCTTCACACAAACCCCAAACTAATTATATGGATAAGAAGCATAGCAGACACAAAAACAAGAAAGGGAATAAACGTGACTTAATATGGTATAACCCACCCTTCGATTATATAATAGATACTAATATATGTGGAACATTATTTAGCACACTAAAACGCGATTTCTCTCCTTCACACAAATATTACCGTTTATTCTCCCGTAGAAACGTTAGGGTCTCCTACTCAACCCTTCCCAATCTAGGTACAATTATAACTTGCCTGAATAATAAATACATAATAATAATACCCCTAACAACGCCGCTCCTAATAAAAATTGCAATAAGAATAACAATATTAATAATATTAATATTCCTCCTATCACTACTATCTCAACCGACACTAATACCTACACACCAATATCATCAGCGAGTAAGTTCTGCCAAATAATATATATTATAATATTGGCATCAGTCAGCCTGCCACTACAAGGGATAGCAGCAGTAGAAACTTTGCCACAACATCTAATGGTGGCAGGGGTACTGACTCCACTCGTTTAAGCTCACAAACCACCCCCTACAACCCTAACACTCTTTTCATTAGCTGTAAGGACCGCTCACCCACTTCTGTTCACGCTGTCAATATGCTCAGCGTACAGTAAACTTGCGCTGAAAATTTTTCCGTTATACCGTCCACCATCGACCCTCTAGTGTCACTATCTGAAAGTCAAATCTCTTACGACAATGCTCAATACCCACATTCTTCGGTCCTAGGCTCGGAAACTAATTATAATAGTAATGATCCTAGTAATATAAACCCCGGTAACAACCATGCAAACTCCGGTAACTCTCGCGTGCTTGAACTATTACGCCATAATAACGTAGGATCACGTACCCGTAATAATAAACTTCATGTCCTAGAAAATATTGGGTGCAGTTGCTCAGAAAAAATGTCATGTCCACTTTCTGGTCGATGTCTAGCAGTAAATGCGGTTTACAAATATAATGTTGCGACGAAGACCAATACTTACACTTATATCGGCTGCTCCGTAAATCTTTAGCAACGCTTACGTAACCACTATTCTTCCTTTAAATTAAGACATAGGGCAGGCAGGACTTCTCTAGCCACGAAGATTTGGGGACTCAAGGACGACAATGTTAAATTTGATTTAAGTTGGAACATCATTAGAGTCACTAAACCGTATTCAAACAGCAGATACGGGTACAATCTTTGCTGCATGGAGCTGTTTGAAAGTTTAAAGAGATCAAGCAGTGAAAATTTAATAGATAATTAACTAAACCTTCGTCTTTCTTGTATACATAAGGCTACCCGTACCTTTAAATATTTTAAGGACATTAAACAACCTATATAATAGCTCCTAACTTAGGGCCAATCTAATTTACTCCCTCTATTGTTGACGCAAAAGTCGACTGATCTGCTTAATTGTTTTGAATCCTAGTCACGTTCTTCTTTACCATTACTTCTTAACTATTCTTACTATACTTGCATGGTATGCTATATTGAAAGAACTAACCATTCTATTTGTGGTGTACACAGCATAACCGATAACGAAAATATCTAACCTAGAAGTAGCAACCTGCACACTCTATCCAGTTCTTTTCCAATTCCACTAAGTAAGTAACCCTTATACCTAGATACATTTATTTGTGCTGCGCATGTTAAATAATAGATAGAATACACTATTCAAACCTCTTACCCGCGACTATTGTCCGGAGCTGCATTACCTGATTCACACAATGATGATTATTCTATCAAATTAAATAATGTCATTGCCACCTATGTGCACTAAGATAATTGTTGATTTACAGTCTTGATAAGGAAAGTTCGTTTGAGAGGATTTAGCCGTTTATTTCCTGGCGGCCAAGGCATCTCTGGAGGTGGGTCTGGGTGTGTCTATACCAACGAACACAATTTTCTGGAGTGATAGCGTCGATGTTACATCTTGCGACCTGTTGTATGACATGTGCTCGCCATTCTTCCATGGTCATGCCGGCTTCTTTTGCAGCTACCCGGTCGCCAACCCTTTGCTGCAACTCAGCTCGAACGAAGTCCCGCTTGACAGTCACCTTAAAGGCAGAATACTCCATTTCCGTACAATTAAGAAACAGTGAGTAGGGAGGGAGGCAGAAGTTTCAGACTGATTCGTGGGTCGGCGTCAGCTGGGAGCTCGACTCGAACATGTGACTGCGCGTTGTCGTAGATCAAGTAGATGGATTAATCCGCTGGGAATATGTCGGCACATGCTCGAACTGTTTCCGCCAAGAACTCTTCGAAAGAGTTTCGTGTAACGGTATCCTTCGCAATGGAGTGGTGAACCAGGTCGATTTCTCTCAACGCTGCGAAAGTGACGTTGCAGTTTTTCCCACACTGACGGTTGACAACTCAGCGAACAGGGATGCCTCGAGGGACTAATCTAAAAGACTGCCTGGTCCAAATGTTGTACCCATATTCATCAATATGGCCAACGACTCCCTCTTCCATGAACCAATGTGCGTACTCATAACACTTTTCCAGAGTTCTTGGGGGCATTGTTTGCATGTGGGACGTCTTCGGCCAACTTCATAGTTATCAATATCCCATCCAGAGCCCGTGAGATTGCAGACACGGAAACGGGCTGCTTTCCGGGCAATGCTGCCTCTAAGTCTCTCGTCATCTGTTGAAGAGTTGCGAGTGGGTTGGTATCACTAATCACCTGAAATCTGCTTTACATTTCCTTATCACCTCCTGGTCACCTCCTCTGGGCAGCTTTTAGCGCCTCTCAGACCGTAGGTAGGGCGCTACTATGGATCGGGCATTACTCCTTTTAATGCCAAATGTGTCTGCCAGTTTCAGGTAATCGGTTTGATGCTCCTCGAAGGCGTCAACCAGCCTTGCTCTATCTTTGTCCGATATACGCATGTACTTTACGCGTGGCTCCATGATTACAAGTTTATGTAAGAGAAAGGGATATAAAATGCAACTGATACCGACCGGTTACGAATGTTGCAATGAAAAAGAATTTTGTGGAAAGAATCACGTGATCTATTTCCTCTTTGTAGTTATAACAACATAATAAAATTTGCATGGCAAAACATGTCATTTAAATTTGTCATTTTTAACATTCACTTCTTAGAATGTGAATAAAAACACACATGTAAAATTAGTGCTAAACTGAATAAACTTATTCCGAACTCGAATGCTCACGTGCGAATTTGAATGCTCGAAAAGACGCTTCCTCACATTCCGATTAATTTGAATGCTCTCGACGGACATTTTAATTTGAATGATGTAAATGCTAAATTCTTTGACCGAAGTGCGAAATTTAATGATCGAGAAAACGAATTTGAATGACTAATTTCATGGCGCTAATCTTTTTTCGCAAATTTGAATGACCCGATTGAATGACAAACGTACGAAAATGGTTGCAAAAATCTATATTACAAGCGGTGTCCACTATCCCATATAATATATTCGTATCTAAAACAACACCCTACATCTTTCCACTTTACCAGATAAATCAATCGCGCATAGCACTACAATTCCCTTAACAGTTAGAACTTATCGTTCGATTGCCTTCGTACCCGCCCCAACACTCAACCTATATCCACAGAATACCCCTAAATTCTATGCATCTCTGCCCCCCTCTCTTTGTTCTTTAGCTTTAGGTAGTTAATCCTAAACCTCGATCCTATGCTTAACTGGCTTTTATGCATTTATATTTCTTCACTTTTTCTTTTTGCTTTCTTTATTCTTTATTCTTTATCCTTACTTATCTTGGGTCCTCTCCCAGCCACACACTTCTAGTATAATAAAATATCACCTAACCCCACTCTAGCCTACCAAAGAACCAGTCTAGCAGACTCCTATCTCACCCGGGTTGCTGTCCCTAAATATCATTACACTCTTTCACAAACTATATTGTTAACCTAACCGCACTCCCTAATGCCCACGACGGTCAACTTTGTTGGTCATTCTCCCATTTTATAGTTAGCCTCGACAGACTTCAGCCACGTCCCTACTGTAATCTTGGAATATTCTTTTGTTTGTAAAATTACGTTTCATTAGATGACTACGGTTTTTGTAGTGCAGTAATGTTCTCATTCTTCTATTTAAAAAATGCGTAAGAAACAGCTGTAATGAGCTGACAATTATCCATGGACTGTTATTATGCATTGTGTGTGTGTGTGTGTGTATAAGGTGCACTCCTTATATATATATATATATATATATATATATATATATATAAGGTGCACGTCGTCGGTTACGACGACGAGGGTCCCAACTGATGTGATCAATGGAACAGCTTGCTCGTGAGATTAGCGTGCAAGTGGCTGAGCACTCCATGGACACGCGTACCCCTTCACATACTTCTGAGGGAGATTCAGTGTAACACAAGATGTGACAAAGCTGGCCCCTTGAAATATAGGTACTACTCATTTTTGCCAGCTGAATACACTGGAACACCGTGAAATAAAGTGTCTTGCTCAAGGACACAATGCGCCGCCGGGAATTGAACTCGCGACCCTACGATCGCGAGCCGAATACCCTAGCCCCTAAGCCACGCGCCTTCATGGCTTAGTGGTTAAGTTGTTGCACTCACGATTGCGAAATCGTGGGTTCGAATCCCAAACCGGGCGATGTGTTCTTGAGCAAAGCACTTCATTTCACGTTGCTCTGCGAAAAACATTCCGTCGTTCATAGGCAAGGATGTATTTCCCCCAAGAAACCCCGATCTCAACCCGTTGGATCTTTTTGTTTGGTCCATTTAGGAGACGATGAGCTCGACGCTCTGAAGGCAAAACTGCACCAGATCATTTCGACATCTGACATGTAGCACCCGTTACACCTCTGGTCGGAAGATGTGTCAGGTCCTGAAATTCATCGGAGGCGTTTAGCATAATACGGAGAGACAGTGAGTGCACTACCGCGTAGAAGTGTGTATGAGTGAATCAAGAAGTTTAAGTGACTGGACAAGCGTGACGTACGAAGAGGGAGCAGAACGCCCGTCAACCTCCACCACTGATGAGAAGATTCAGCAAATTCGAGTGATGGTAATGGTGAACCGGTTCACCATTATCAGCTCTCGGATTACTGCTTTTTGTTCTTCATTGGTGCACATTGCTAGTGGAGCGGCCATGCTTACACTGTAAAGCCAGAAAGAAAAATGGTGCGATCAGGTTCAAACATTGATCACCTGACCTCAGTAATACCAACTATAGGCACGCATGCGCAGATGGCAGTGTGACAATAATAAAGATGTTATGGCGAAAGTGTGGATAATTTTTGACTTGCCCGAGTACACACACACACACACACACACACACACACACACACACACACACACACA
>NC_068994.1:27272662-27274305 GCF_001194135.2 Octopus bimaculoides
ACATATATATATATATATATATATGTTTGTATGTATGTATGTATGTATGTATGTATGTATGTATGTATGTATGTGTATGTATGTATGTATGTATGTATGTATGTATGTATGTATGTATGTATGTGTAGATACATACATGCACAGATGATATAGGGAGAGATGGGGTATATAACTAGATAGCTAGATATAGATAGACAGATAGAAATGCTTATAAATATAGAGCAGGTATTGGACAAGAAAAGCGACAAGTGGTCTTTTCTTCGCAGACCCCACGTAAGTACATTGTGATGCATAACATGTTCTGGTGTTCTCTAAAGGTTTTTGGAGATGTGAGCGTCGAAGGTCATGTTATGTCACTTAACTTCCTCTCATAGAGCCCTCCGGTCTATACAGTCATCAAGGTACAGGATATTATGAGCAAGCATTAGATCGACAATTAATGCTTCAGTGCTCATATGGCCCCAGACTCTAGTCCTTCCTATATGGCCCTCGCGACTCAAGAGTTGCTGTTTGAAAATGTTTAAGTTAACGTGAATTTTAATACGTGACCTTGTAGCTCTTCTAATTTGAACTCCTTGACCATTACGTCTGGCGTCACCGAGGGAGAGAGAGAAAGAGAGAGAGAGAGAGAGAGAGAGAGAGAGAGAGAGAGAGAGAGAGAGAGAGAGAGAGAGAGAGCGACCAACCAGTGGTTACATAATACCAAAGAGTTATTAAAAGTTGTCATCGAGGACACATACACTTACTTGCATATATAGAGAGACTGACAGAGAAAGGCATTATTTAACATACCTGCTTTAACCGTCTCCACTTCGCTCTTCTGTTCTGAAACCATGTCTTCACCTAAATAAACAAACAATGAATGAATAAAAGAGATATTTTGGAATTTCTTAAGGAAGGTTACAAGACTTCAGATGTTGGAAAGGCCAGAGAATAGAAATGGAACCTGTGAACGTAACCTTCCCATGTCGGGAGCTTATCTGCTTTTGTAAAGCATTATTAAAAAATAGCGGGACCCGTGAATATTTCACGGAATTAATGGTAAAATTATTGGGTTATTTCTGAAAACTTTATCCAAAAAACCTGAAAGCGTAGCCTATGTCTGTATGGAAAGATAGTCGCTCATCTGCTACTCATTGAAAAGTGAAAGAAATTGGAATACACTTTATCTATACACTTTATATACTTTATGCATAATTTTATAGACTCAATACACAGCACTCATAAAATAAATATTCACTCATATTTTTCCATTTTTCACATAAACAAACGAAAAAAATATCCTGTACATATGATACAACCTTTAGTTAAATTGCATACAACAGAAATAAGCGTGAATATTTCACGGAATTGCATTTATGAGCATGCGTTAAGGTGGTCTAAAAAATTAGTCGAATTAAAAAAATACACTTTTCAATATCAAATCACAACCGCTACATCCACCACCACCACCATGATTACGCGTGTATATATTGAAACCTATTTTGTATTAAATCTAATTTTAATTCAACATCTTTTTCTCCTCCATTTTTCTATAATTGTTTATGGTATATTTATACGTATAACAATATTTTTCAACTACGCACACACGCGCACGCACACACACACACACACACACACACACACACACACACGCACACACA
>NC_068994.1:27274756-27292608 GCF_001194135.2 Octopus bimaculoides
ATATATATATACGAGGTTTGATCAATAAGTATCCGGCCTGTTACCATAGTAACATGGAGTAAAGCCGTTTGGCAAAGATTAACCTCGAACTTTTGCTGTACATGTGCACTAAGTCTTAAGGTCCTAGCTTACTTCCGCTGTTTAGAGCAGTGCTTGGAAAGAAGGTATGTAGCATGTGATTGTTGCATTGGCCATGACAATGAAAGTTGTCATGGCGATACCTGTTCAGAGGCCTAAATAAAGTTGCAGAAAGTGTACGGAGAGGAGTGTATATGCCAGACACAAGTATACGAGTGGTTCAGACGTTTCCAAGAAAAATATCGATAGTGAGAAAAACATCGCAGATGTGCGTGCAGCTGTGAGGGGAATCGTCAAATCACCTTCCGTAAGTTATCAGAGATTGTGCAGATTAGTTACGGTTCAGTTCAGTTCACTATCATTGAAGATTTTGGTGTTAGACGCGTGTCTGCCAAGTTTGTGCCAAAACTGCTTTCAGCTGATCAAAAAGACACTCGGGCTTCAGTTGCACAAGATCTCCTTGATTGTGTCGAGAACAGTGAAAACGTTTTGAAAACTTTGCATGGGGCTCTAAGCATGCATCGTCAAGCTTTTGGCAAAATTTGTTGCAGATTCTCTGACATGGTCAATGCGACGATCACACGCTACAGACTTTCCTTCCAAGCACTGCTGTAAATAGTGGAAGTGATCTAGAACGTTAAAACGTAGTGCACATGTATAAGCAGCGTTCTCAAAGTCAGCGGCTTCACTCTACGTGCATTAGCTTCGTCACTATAGCAACAGCTCGGATACTTATTGATCAGACCACGTATATATATATATATATATATATATATATATATATATATATATATATTATTTCTAGCAGGTAGATGCTCATTAAGCATCATTACGATATTTCATAGCTCGATAAAGCTATCATAACTGCGTTCCACCAATGCTACTACTGGTGATATCATCAAATTTTGAATTTATCCACAGATGATATGAACAGTAGTGACATCTAACTAAAAAACTCAGTGTTTGAATATTTCATTTAAATATTTTTGCGCACCATGTGTTCTGATTTTGGCGCAAAACAAAACCAGTTGCACAGTCATGAATTTAAACTGGTGGTCCACACTGACGAAGCTCAAGGTTGAATAACCAAAAGCAGGAACCTGGTTTGTGGATATCCGTAATTACATAATATTTTTATTTGTGTTGTTAAATGTTTTAATTCGGTCTGTTTTCCTCGCATACTGTTTTTCTCTGTTATATTGGTGCGCTACGGTGGATTATTTAAGACTTGGCTCTTATTTCTAGCAGGTAGATGCTCATTAATCATCATTACGATATTTCATAGCTCGATAAAGCTATCATAACTGTGTTCCACCAATGCTACTACTGGTGATATCATCAAATTTTGAATTTATCCACAGATGATATGAACAGTAGTGACATCTAACTTCAAATCTCAGTGTTTGAATATTTCATTTATATATATATATATATATATATATATACACATATATATGTAAATATAAATATGTATGCATGTGTGTGTGTATGTACATACACACATCTTTTTATCTATTATCGTTGATGGTACGCGATGCTCTCTCACTACTACTACTACTACTACTACTACTACTACTACTACTACTACTACAACAACAACTACTACTACTACTACTACTACTACTACTACTACTACTACTACTACTACTACTACTAATAATAATAATAATAATAATGATAATAATTTCATATTTCTTTTATTTACCACCAGAGCGACCGATAAGGGGAACAATACAAAGATAGACATAAAGTGTAGGTGTTTACACAGAATGGAATGAAATGATTAAAAAATGTAAAAAGTATACACGCTATATAATGAAAAGAAAAAAGAAGTATACATTGTATACATCAGTAAGAATGTAAGGGCAATACTAATGTCGTTTTCATAATACTGGAGGACCTTTAGGGACAATCGAAGAACTCCATCGTCCAATATCTCCAATTCCTGTCCTCCAACTCATTTTTGCAATTCTCACCCACGTTTCTAGGACAATAATTCCTTCTCCACTCCTACGAAAGAGAAATATCTCTATCTTCATACCTTTCAGCCTCGACCACCTGGCAACCACTTTCGCAATCGTCACCAGACAAAGGAAAACTGCATTACCTTCCCCATTAATGGAAAGTAACGGGGAAATCATCGCTAAGGACTCGGCCAATAAACGGATCAGTGCCACATGCGTTAGTAGCTGTTCAACATAATTCCACAAGTCAGCAATGCTCGGACATTGAACGAGTGCGTGCAGAACGGATTCGTCGCTCTGCGCGCACCTCGGAGGAACTTGTCTTCTAGAAGATCTGTGCCTGTAGAGTTTATCTCGAACCCGTAGCGATCCTCAGTAGCACTGCCAGGCTAAGAACTTCCGGGAATTATCCATAGTAGTCCTGACCCGAAAGTCCGTCGAAACAGATTAGCCTGATCGTTTTTCATCGACGCCTAGAGTCTCTACGAGAATGTAGTTGCACTTCCCTGCCACTAATCCTCTCTATATTGCTAAAGTGGAACATCCACCGATCTTATTGCCCGACTGGTAGAGGAAGGTGATACTCAAGATGCAAGGCTCCCAGTCTCAGTCTTTCCTACACCTAGGGCTGCAGCTCTGACAAGGAGAGGGACTGCAGAAAGACGTGTCTCATGAACGGAGCCCAAAACGTTCGCCGTCTAGGAATTGCTGCACGTGACGCAATCTCAGTGCGTGATAGTGAACCAGTAGCCACAGCATACCTATGTCACCACGCAGAGGTATGCTGGCAGCAGACTGACGTCTGACCATTGGAACGCATTCCTTCCTCAAGAAAATAAACAAGAGATTTTCCAAGCTGATGAAGTGGTAACCGAGGCAAGGAACGGGCGATGTAGGTTTTCTCCACCTCTACCCAACATTTTGGGGACAGCTTCCTCACTGCCCATTTCTGGGTATGACTAGCCAAACTGTTCGTCTCCTCGTCCCAGTCCTTGTCTACCTGGAGGTCGGGATCAAACCAGACTCCGAGCAGGTTAACTGATCCGTCAATACAGCGTCCAATGACATCATTCAACGACACCGTCCGACGGCATCGATCTGCCTCTCCAGGCGCCCAACCGCAAGCCAGCCGACCTGTAAGAGTTTATTTTGTCTCCTACCTGTAACTCGTGTTTCTGTAGAATGGTGCCAACCGCCTTCACTTTGGAGACGTTCGACACCATGACCGTGGGGTCTTCTGCGTACGCCGACACTACCTCCATACCCCGTTCGAAAGGAATGCCCTTCAACTGTCTTAACATTCGAGAGCCAGAAAGTGGCGACAGCAGGCAGCCCTGGCAGACTGAGCATATGATGCGAGCAGGTACAACTAAACATTGCAGCGATCCCACCTCTAAAATTGGGTCTAAACCTGTCCAATTTCAAGACAATTTCCAAGTGGTGATGATCGACCCTATCGAATGCTTTCGATTGATTCCAATTGATTGGATCCCCCCGCGGTAGTCACCTTTTGTCCCAGTTCTCTCTATGATGATGAAGGTTGTCGTGGATAGACCTGTTCGGTCTCTCAGACGTTTGCGTTTCTCTGACCATCGACGATTTGTGTAATCGCTCATCGCTTGCCGTATTTCAGCGGATGTTATCGGCCTTTCGTGGAACCGCATGTCTGCTGCCGAGAGCCGCGGTAGGCTCTTCAGGTACAAACTAAAGCCCTCTACCGAAGCCGACCCATCACTCTCCTCAAACAGCTGCGCAAAGTGCTGCTGGAAAGCCACACACATCTGCTCGGAACTGACTAGCACGCACCTGCCCAACAAAGGCCTGTTTTGTTGCCCCGTCGCGTCTCTATCGTTCAGGACCTTCGGATGGCTTTAGATCCTCCATGTTCGTGCGCATAGGCCTTAGCTCTAAGAACGTAGCCTTCGTGTTTCGCCTCGAAGAAATTGTCAGTTGCCATTCTCGCCGTTAGCATGTCGGTCGTGATGTCTTTACTCATCTCTTCTTGACTATTTCTTCCTCTAATCTACTTCTTTCTATTGAATAAACTTTGCTAAATGTTGTCGACTCTGCTCTAGTCACCCATTTCAGGACATCCACCGCCAGTTGACGACGATTGCTTCTATCAACTGTCCATTAGCTACTTCACTAATCCGGTCCCCGTATTTTTTACGAGCCAGTAATGACGCATTCAACTTTAAGCAACCGAGTCCCTGTCTACGAGTCATATCTAATTCGACTGAGCAAATCGCAAATTTGTGGTCTGTGTAGCCGATCAGTTTGAAATGTAGAAATCCTATGCTGTCTGTTGTAGCGAGAGTCATTGACACCCCTGGGGGATAGGAAGAATGAACTAACCGAACTCTTATAAAGAGTAGAGGTCAGTTGTGGTCGGGAGAGTTCTACTATGTCCCCTCTGTGTTAGGCCCTGTGTGGTCAATAAAAGAAAGAGAGAGCGTTTGGTAGTCTCACGAAGTACGTCGTGTGAACACATTGATTTAACCTCCGCTGCGTAATTTATATATCCAACGTGTGTCAAGGATATAAAAGTAGCGACGAGATATTCGAAGCTTGTGTCGGACGTTAAAAGTTTTTGGGTACGAGACCAAAGAAAAAAATTAACATGGAAGACTTGTTGGCTTGCGTGGTGCAGTTGCAACAGCAACAACAACAACAACAACAGCAGTTACAACAACTACAACAGTAACAACAGCAGTTAAAACAACTACAACAGCAACAACAACAATACCAACAGTTTACGTCAAGAAAAAAAAACCGAGTATGCGCTGATTTCTCAACGGATTAAACGAATGTTTGATGCCATATAATTACCCGTTACCAAGTCCGGAAGAAATTTTCGCGAAGTTGAATGGAGGAAATTTTTTTCAAAAATCTGGACTTTGCAGGTAAAAGTCTATGAGGAATGTTCAAAATTATTGACAATAAATACCCATAAAGGGTTGTATAAACTTAATCGACTCCTCTTTGGTATAAAGGTAGCACCTGGCATTTTTCAACAAATTATGGACATTATACTCGCAGGTTCGTATTTCGCTGAAGCTTACCTTGACGACATACTCATAAAAGTGAATCTCCAGGTCAGCATGCTGAGCATGTTAAAAAGGTCTTCGAAAGAATAAAAGACTACGGTTTTAAGCTCAGCGAGGAAAAGTGTGCATTTTTTATGCCAAGAATAAAATATCTAGTGCAGATTATTGATGACAATGGACGCAGACCAGACCCGTCTAAGGCGAGCGCTATAAAAAATATGCCTCCTCCGACGAACATTGCAACGTTACAAGCATTTTTTGGGCTCGCAAATTACCACCAGGTATGCATACCGAATATGCACGAATTAAGAGCACCCCTGAATAATTTATTAAAAAAAGACGTTACGTGGAACTGGTCGGACAAATGCTAAAAAGCTTTTGAGAAACTTGAAAACGTCTTAACATCAAAATTGTCGTTATCACATTTTGACCCGAATTTAGAAATAGTAGTGGCAGCATATGTTAGTGAAAGTGGTATTGGAGCTGTGATTTTACGCAAGTATGAAGATGGTGGCCTGAAAGCAGTAGCTCATGCATCGCGTTCATTATTGCGGGCTGAGAAAAGCTACAGTTAAATAGAAAAAGTGGCATTAGCGGTAAAAAAAATTCCATAAAGTTATACAAGGAAGAAGGTTCCGTCTGCAGATAGACCACCGCCCATTTTTGATCAATGGATAAAAAATGGGTATTCCCACTCATACAGTTAATAGATTGCAGCGTTGGAGAACGATCCTACTGAATTATGATTTCAAGATGGAGTATCTGCCATCGAAAAAATTGGGGCATGAAGATGGTTTGTCAAGATTAACACCAAAATACAGCAACACAGCCGAAAATGAAAATATATTGTGCAATGTTGTGCGTGAATTGCATGTGACATTGGAGGAAATAAAAATTAAGGCTGTAACAGACGAGTTTATCATAAAAATGAAAAAAAGTGAGATAAGAAGAAACAAATAAAAAATACGTGTGGGTAGATGTAACACAGTTTTGAATTTGTATTCGATATGTGATAATGTGTTTATGTATGCACAAAGAGTCATAATACCTACCTCACTATAAGGTCGAATGGTCAGTCGAAGATGCGCACTCCTACAGCATGACAGTGCCCCAGCACACATTGCCAATGCGACCATACTCGAACTTGAGGAACGTGAGAGGATGAAAGTGCTGCTTCACCATGCCTACATTCCAGACCTTTAGATTACCACATTAGATTACCATTAGATTACCACAATTACCATCATTAGGTTACCACATTTTCCGAGCCATGGCTCATTTCCTGCACGGACGGAGGTTCAACAATGTGGATGAGGATAAAAGCTGGTGTAGTAGGGGCTTCCTTTAAATCAGCCCATTGTCTCTTGCATCAGCTCACTCTTGCTCTTGCTCCTTCGAACAGCAGTGTAGGTGATGAGGTATTCGGACTGTATTCTCGGTTGTATGTGACGTACTTTTTTTTTTCTTCATGTGTTTGTTTCTGTTTTGGTACATTCCTTTGTAACTGTGATTGTGATTGTATACGTGTGTATTGGACTTGTGATTTGGTGAAAGTGTCAGTGTTGTTATTGGTGTAGGTAGGGGATGGTTAAAAGGTAGAATTTATTGGTCCTGTCTTTTGGCCTTAAAGTTTTTTTTAGCTATTTTTTCTATTTGCCTCGACACAAGTTTCTTTTGCACCGGATTCAAATCCTTCTCATTGCACAAAGTTTCTGAATCCACCTTATACGTGTCAGGAATCAGAAGTGTATTTGTGTGCAGGTCAGAAATTATTGTTCGCTCTGCGAATTAGTAACTTTGCCAGTCTGTAGGGGTGGTAGTGGGCTGTTTGCCTCCGCTACAACTGTTGTTGGTGTTGTTCATATGATTAAATTCCGTTGTCGTGACTGTTACTTCAGAGGTTGTTGTTGAAGCTTTTCTGGTTTTCTGGTTGCCGTGATTGTGGAGTTGATAATAAATCAGGCTTTCCTCGAGCTCCCTTTTGTTATTGTTGTGGGAAGGGGGGAGGGGCTTTTGAATAGGAGTTACACCCACAAGTGTTACATCTCGGTTTTCTTCATTCCACCACGACTAGAAGTCAGGATTTGTTCCGCAGATCAGTGTGGCCGGGATCTTGTCTAGAGATTCCGGTTTTACGCGAATCAAGATCTCCAGCCCAGTCCCTGACCAATTTTCTTTGTACACCCCTCCCACCAACACTGACGTTCTTTTAAGGCAAAGGAAAACTGTCTTAACAAATAGTACGTAAAGAACCATACTGGCGGGGACGAATTTGTGAGAAACAGACATTTTGAACAAGTTGATTGATTGAAAAGAAGGTGATTGCAAAACGAAAGCATAAATATAAGACTGGAAAGAACATATAGAATAAGAGATAAAGAGTATGATGTAATGTTAGGAGAATTGAAACAAAGGGTACTAGCAATGAAGGCACAACTGGAAAGATATGAAAACAGGACAAAATATTAGGTTGTCGAGAAAGTTCTTGTGGTTTTTAACCTTTAATTCAGATGCACATATCTCGGCTCAAGCAAAACTTTATTAATCGAAATAAACACCATCAGAATCAACACACTTTTGCCAACGCGAAACAAGTTTGTGCCAGTAGCGTAAAAATCCTGCGTTCTGGTAGCGATGAAGTCGTTGAAGGCATGTTTGGCATCGTCTTGGTTTTTGGAGCATTTCTCACGCAGGAAGTTGTCGAGATGCTTGAAAAAGTGGTAGTCGGTAGGCGAGAGGTCTGTTGAGTATGGCGGATGAGACAGAGTTCCGTAGCCCAATTCGTTCAACTTCTGCAAGGTCAGTTGTGGGACGGGCGGCCGAGCGTTGTCGTGGAGAAGAATTGGTCCTTTTCTATTGACCAATGCTGGCTGTTCTTGTCGGAGTTTCTCATGCATTTCATCCATTTGCTGACAATACTTCTTTGCCGTAATGGTTTCGCCTGGATCCAAAAAGCTGTGATGGATAAGACCTGCCACAGACCACCAAACAGTCACCATGACCTTCTTTTGGTGCAACATTGGCTTCGGGAAGTGCCATGGAGCTTCGTCGGTATCCAACCACTGAGCTGAGCATTGCCGGTTGTCATAAAGAATCCACTTTCCCTTGCAAGTCACAATCCAGTCGAGAAACGGGTCATTCTTGTTGCATAAAAGAAGGAAAGATGACACTTCAAAACGGTATTTTTTTTGGTCATCGTTCAATTCATGCGGCACCCATTTCTCAAGTATTTTTGTTTTTCCAATCTCTTTCAAGTGGTTGGAAATTGTAAACATTACGTCTAATTCAGAAACAAGCTCTAGAATAGTTGTGCATGAATTAGCTTTGACTAAAGTCCTCAGTTGATCGTTGTCAACATCCAATGGCAGACCACTACGCTTATCATCTTCAAGACTCTCATCACCGCTACGAAATTTCTTGGACTACCATTGTGCTGTACGTTCATTAGTGGTTCCTGGGCCAAATGCATCATTGATATCGTGAGCTGTTTCAGCAGCTTTTTGGCCTAGCTTGAATTGGAATAAGACAATTGTGTGAATTTGCTTTTTGCCCGTGTTGTATTCAACGTTCCGGAAAAAAAAATGGCCAAAAAGAAAAAGAGTAACATGATTAGATAGAGCAAAAAAAGGGCTTTAAAATGATATATGAAGTCAAAGTAAATTTACGAAAATTAATTTGAAAATACATCATTTAGAACCAAAATTATAAATTCCACAAGAACTTTCTTGACAACCTAATGTATATAACTTTTTCACTGTTCTCGGTCTGTTAACGGCTAGGCATTTCAGACGAGTGTATACTGGTACTGATGTAGCGACATTTGAACTTTTATCTAGGTAAATCTAGCTGATGAGAACTAATCAAATTTACGTGGAGGCATGGTCATTGGTGAATATCAATTATTTTGGAGGTGGGGGGAGGGGAGTGAAAAATAGGAATAGGTCAGGGAAGAGCAAGTGATGATTACTGACAGTAGCAGAGAGACAATGTGATGTGTAGGGGAATAAATGGTATTAGGTACAATGCTTGAGAGAGTAGTTCTGTAGTTAGAAGAGTGAAGGTGAGATGAGTGTTAGAGAAGATGGGTTGCAGAAAAAGGCTAGACTAAACCTCATTTTCACAGCGTAGCTTCAATCATCTCAGTCCTTTGTCATCTCCTCTTTGAAGCTCAACATCTTGATATCAGTCTTCACTGCTTCATCCCATATGTCTTCCTAGGTTGCCCTCTTCTATGGTTCTGCCCACATTTAATGATTAGCGCTTCATTATGCTGCTCTCCTCAGCCATCCGCATCACATAACCATACCAGTGCTGCCTTCTCCCTTGCATACCACATCTAACACCTCTTATGCCCAATTTGTTTCTCAATACATTTGTACTTTATGGTAAATACACACTGGTATTGCACATCCAGCAGAATATGTTTTTCACTCTTACACATCTGTTTTCAACATCTTGATGTCAGTCTTCACTGCTCCATCCCATGTCTTCCTGTGATTCCACTGAATCACATATGTGCCCAAAGTTAGCACTGAGTGTACCATATGGAGTTTCTAATGACACCTTTTGTAGATGTCAGACAGAGCCATTTACCTGAAAGTAATAGCATGCTAACTGTTTTCCTGCTTACTAGAACTTAAGTCTGTGCAAAGTTAACTTTAAGGTCTTGTGATTCTGGGTTTTGACTCCAGACAGCTATAAGAAGATCATCTGCATTGAGGAATTCCCTGCACAAATGGTCTTAAACTCCCCTGGAGGACTACGATAAATAGGAAGAAATTAATAACCAAAGCTTGGTGAACTTTTATCTACACACTAAATTTGTTGTATTCATCGTTAACTCTTGCCTTACTAATAGCACCTTTGTACATGGTCTGAACAGCTCGCACTAGCCATTTGTCTATTCCTAGCTTCTGCAGTGACTACCAGATCATGAAGCAAGGGACCCTGTCAAGGGCTTTCTCAAGGTTGGTAAACACTAAGGAAAGTGGTTTACTTTTGGTTAAATACTTCTCTTGCAGTTGCTTTATTAGGAAGAGAACATCAGAAGTATTTTACTCTGACACAAAACCAAACTGCTTCTCATCTAGTCTAACTCTGTTCCTAATTAACTGAGTTCTTTTTCCAAAATTTTTACAAGCTGGTCAAGTAATTTGATACCTCTGTAATTGTTTCTCTCTAAAGCATCATCTTCACTCCTATAACAGTTGACTATGATGCCACTACACTATTCTTTATTTATGATACCTTTCTCTGCATCAAAATTTTACTGGTGACTAAGCTGTATCTTATTCTGCTAGATATTTCATGCATATTAGCAGAAGAGATACGTAGGAACACATGTAGATATATACATAGATGGTCCAGAGGCTTTCCCCAGCTTCATATCCCTAATTAATCTGTCATTCTACTATCTTCTAAGACAGTTAGTCCTTCTGTTGGGTCCACATTAGAAGCATTCTCTACCATATATTCTCCACATTCAGTAGCTTTTCATAACAGAACTTTCATGCCTCTTTTTTCCTAAAGTGGCCAAGTGCAAACATACTATTACCCATCTGTACACACTTCTCTCCTACATCTCGGTTTTCTCTAAAACAATGCCTTGCAATCAGGAATACCTTATGCTCCTAATCTTCATGGCACAGAACCCGGGCAAAACTCTTCCTTTCTCTTCCACCGGTTGCTAAATAGACTTGTCATCTTGCTAACAAGTTGGTATAATTCTCTTCTTCTGCCACCCATTATTCCACTTCTTCCAAACCCATCTCTTCACTTTTATGGCTCTGTCTACTTCACAGTTTCACCACTACATTATCCTTGGTCTGGCTGGAGCATTGCTCCAGCCACAAATTTAGTCTGTAGCCCTAAGTAGCTGGCTCCATAAGAACTTCTAATTATCCTGTATAATATATGTTTCTTATTCCTCCCACTTCATATCAAATGCATAAATTAGTATGTTTCTAAATCTTTGACTGTTCAGTGGTTCATTATGTTTCCATTTCTTCCTTTTCTAGATTGGTTTGTGTCTCTGAATCCTTCTAGCTCTAAGTCTGAAGTCACTAACTACTAACACAGGTTGAACTGTGTATTCTACACCATTTACAAGGTTCTGCCTATCCTGTTTTCTGATGAGAATGTAGTCAATGTGGCTTATGTTTGCACCAGACTGACAGGTGACCAAATAGCTGGCTGGTTTCCTGAAGTTAGTTCTACAGATCAACAAGTAATTTGTACACAAAAACTCCAGCAGCTTTGTTCCCTCCTCCTTCCTAGAATAAAAACCATAACCTTTATGTACAACATGTCTGTGTGTGTGTGTGTGTGTGTGTGTGTGTGCGTGCGTGCATGCGCATGCACGTGTGTGTGTGTGTGTGTGTGTGCAGACATGCAAATAAAAGGAAAGGGTATTCAGTATATGATACAGAGTTTGGAATTATGAATTAGCCATTGGTCAGTTACTCTGTTTTTACTTGGGGTTTACACTCAAGAAACACAGGTGTGATCATCCAGGTCTATTATATCCACAAGATATAAGCAAAGCAAGATTTTCATGGTTAAATGAAGATCCTTGGTTGAAACTGTAGCAGCTTCAATCATGACTGGAGTACTGTCATATAAAGGAAGCTATTCTGTTCAAGCCTAAAATCATTGCAAAGGGAAGCTAATTCAAATAGGTCATAAGATGCAGTTTTCATGAATATATTTTGTTTAGTATGAGATATGCAGATGTTTGGAAATTTTTGCAGAAGAAAAGTCTTGAGATGGTGGTTGATATTTCAGACCCACTGGTTGCTTCAATATCTAGAATATCTGAGTTAAACAAATCCTGCAATTCTGAGATCCACTGAAATACGAGTAGCTCTATCAACAATACTCCCTACTATTGAAGGAGGTTTGCAGTTTCTGGTTAAATCTAGACAAGTGGAACTTTTTCTTTTCTTTGGTCTAACAAGATACTGATAGTGAAAATCCTTGAAAGTTTTTGCAATAAACTCCATTTAATTCCTTTCGATGCTACCCCAGTATGTTATGGATGCTCAATATACAATTTCATTAGAAAGGCAGAATCCTGAGTGGACAGATATATGGATTTCAACAGTTACATGTTTGCTGTTGGGACAAAAATCATCTGAATGTATATTTTCAATAGCTGTGTTCACTCAGGAAAGCAAGATTGTCCAAGCAACAATAGTGAATCTAACATTGTGTGCACTGAAAAGCTAAGAACATTCCTGTTAATGTCCCTCTCCAAGGATAAATCAAAGGCTCTCCTACATATGCTGGCCACTAGCTCTTGAAGTTGACAGCTAAAAGTGCAATTAGTAATATGAACATAGGGAAAGCAGCAGTAAAAGTGATAGTCACTATAATGCAGTAAAAATCTATGTGTATGTGTGAGAATGCATGTATGTATGCACATGCATGCGCATATATGTATATATATATATGTGTGTGTGTGTGTGTGTGTGTGTGTGTTATATACACAACCATGCATATACAAACAGATAATACCAGGACATATCTAAAACAAAAGAATGCAAATTGAGAATGATTTCTACCAAGATGACAGAAAAATAAAACAAATAATAACTATACACATGCATACATATCAACATATATGCTTATGTAAACAGATTCATATACATGTACACGTATATATTTGTGTGTGTGTATGGTAAGAAGTGGGGTTAGTTCTAATGTGTGGCACCTTGGGCAAGTGTCTCCTGCTATAGCTCTGGGTGATCAAAGCCTTGAGAAGGGATTTGGTAGGCAGAAATTGAAAGAAGCCTGCTAGATGCATACATACATACATATAAAGATACATATATATATATATATATATATATATATATATACAGGGTGGGGCAGAGCAGATGGACATTTTTGAAATGACTATTACTCAGCCCCAAGGGGAGAGATATGTCCAACAGGTACCATTTTGTCTGTCGTGTCTTAGCCCTTTTTTTTCTTTTCAGGTGAAGCCATGGCACTGTGGACAATAAAGCATCACATGTCTGCTTACAATCTGTCACAGCATTTCAATGTGACTTTCAGCACCACTTTAACATTCACCAAAATCAGGCTGTTCCCACCCATAACACAATCTTACGTTGGGTGAATGCATTTCATACATGAGGTACACTAATGACAAGGAGACTGGTGGGGGCGTCACAAATGGTACAGACCCCGGAAAATGTGGAACACATCAGACAAACTTTCAGAAATGCATCAATGAAAATAGACACCACATGATGGATGTTGTTTTTCGCACTTGATTTTGACAAATACTAATTCAATATGAACACATGGATGTCAATAAAATTTGTTTGCTGCTAAAATTAATGATTATGTAAATTTTTCAAAAACATCTGTCCTTTTTGCCCCACCCCATATATATATATCACTGTACCAACTACATTATCAGATGATATACATCACTTGTCAGAATGCAAAATTCTAATTCTTTCTTGGTTGTGCAATTCTTTTCCATCTTGTCTCAAATTGCTCAATTAAATCATCTTTCTGTCATTGTGGAGGCCTTCCAAGTGGCCCTTTCCAATGTCTTGAATACCAACCACTTCATGGGTACACCTGTTGTCTGTGAATATTGGGACCTGTCCAGTCCAGCAAAACTTATGATTTCTGTACTCTGTGATAACATCGTTCACGTCACTCCAGTTTCAAATGATTTCACGTTGAATGGTCTTGTAATGTTATTCCTAGATGAATCTTTCCATGGCCCTTTGCATTACAGCCAATTGATGTTCTTTCCTCTTCTTAGTAGCTCACCTCTCACTTACATATAAGTCTGCAGGTAGGACAGTGCTATTGAACAGCCAGTCACATATGGTCTTGACCAGCTTTGCATTGAGCACATCCTTTATTGAGGTAAATATCTTCCATCTGCCTTTATTCTCTTTAAGATTTCAGCATCCGTATCTCAGTGCATATTCACTGTGAGCTCTAAGTAAACTTACTCCTTTATCTCCTCAATTTCATCATGTCCCACCTCTATTAAGCCTTGTACTACATCTTCAGATGGCATGTCTTTTGTTTCCATGTAATTCATTTTAAGGCCTATCACTGAGTAGTGGGTGTCCACTTCTGTCATCATAGTCTGCAGCTTACGTGTGTTTCTATTGTAATGTAGTTATATGTCACCAATTATTGTAGTTTGCCTCTGTTTATGATGATACTTGTTTACAGTATAACCAAGTAGTAACAATAAAATATATAGCTCTCCATGAACTATACACAAACCAACAAACAATATTCCTGTAAACTACCAAAATGACATCCTACGACTTCCTGCAATTAACGCCTACTCTTTTTGTCTCTCACACAGGCTGCTACTATCTGTAGTTGTTCAGTCAAGTCTATTCTTAACAGGGGATGTCATGACTTTTGCCACAACTTTCCCTCTTTCAAGATTTCGACTTTTGTAGGAAACAAAATTTATTTTAGGATTATTATTATTATTATTTCTTTCCAACACCTCTACCTCTTTTGAAATTCTGCTTCCCTAGGGAGTTTAGTACCTTTTCTACTTAGGAATTATTTCTAAATGTTCAGTCTGTTTACATTTTCTGTTACTGTACCTTCTAGGCTCAATGTCTTTCGGTGCTGACACATCATAAAACACTTCCATTGGAATTCCCTTCCTTTCTTCTGTGTGCCTGATTTTTAATTGATTTAGGTGTCATCTATGCTCCCATTGTTGGTCTTTTATTTCCAATTCTTTTAGTCACTACACCATCTTGCCAACTCTCTTTACCATTCTTGTATACTTTGAAATGGACTTTGTCTCCAACATCAAAATGTTTAGTTGAATTTTTTGTATTTTCTCTATACATTTTAAACTTTGGTAACAATTTGTTGAAGATCGATTTAATCTTTTGAGTGAACATTAACTCTGTAGATGACTTGCCTGAACTGGTATTCAGATTGAATGTTATTCTGTACACTCTTAAGAATTTAGTTAGTGCTTTGTCATTTCCTAACTTGTTCCTTGCCTTTTTTTTAGTGCTCGCTTGAAAGTATCTACAAATCGTTTTGCTTGCCCATTTGACCTTGAGTGGTAGGGCAGGGTAAACATGTACTTGATTACATGCATTTTGCAGAATTTCTTGAACTCATATCCTGTAAATTGTGTTCCATTGTCAGATACTATGAAGTCTGGAACACTGTATCGAGCAAAAAGTTCATGCAAGAACTGTATTGTTGCCTTCAAGGTAGGCTGACTGCACCTACATACTTCCGGCCACTTGGTAAGGCTATCAACAATGATCAAGTAGTAAGCACCAGTATAGTCTATATGTACCCTGGACCACAGCCTATCCATCTCAGGCCATGACTGGTATTTCATTGGTGGTGCCTTGGCTGCTAGTGCATGACCTCTACATAATTTTACCAAATGTTTGATGTCCTGCTCCATTGTCGGCCAATGCACATAACTCCTCATCAAAGCTTTCATTCTTGACATCCCTGGGTGTCAGATATGAAGTTTATGTAATATCCATTTCTGTAGTGAAGCTGGTACTACCACTCTTTGTGCAAATATTAATACATTGTCACAGAGTGAAAATGATTCACATTCTTGTTTCTCTTTTGTTTATTTTTCGAGGTTTCCTTCATTTTTATGATGTATTTGTGCTGCACTGATTTACTTTTATATTTTGTACAGTCACTGGCAACTCCTGAATGACATTACACATAACATTTTAAATTTCTTTTTCTGATTGTAATGTGGCTATCACTATATCTTCAAGCAGTTCTTCGGATTAGCCTAGATAAACAATCCACAGGGCCAATTTTCTTAGAAGGAAAGTTGTAATTTAACAATATTGTACCCCAGCATTGTAATATTTTAGCTGTATGGGTAGGAATTCCTTTCTTCAATCTGAAAATTGATAGTAACGGTCAGTAGTTCACCTGAAGCTGTAAACTTCTACTGGAGAAATCTGTGAAATTTCTTCACGGCAAAAATAATCGTTAGAGCTTCTTTCTCTATCGGACTGTAGTTTTTTTTCTGCTGCAATCAGAGCGCATGAGGCATGAACCACCACCTTCATATTACCTTCTTTATATCTGTATAGCAAAACTGCTCCTATGCCATATTCAGAAGCGTCAGAAGCTACAACAATTTCCACTGCAGAATTGAAATGAACCAGCCACAAATCCGAAATTAATACTTTTTTAATATCCTGAAATACCTTTTGACAGTTATTTGACCAATTCCATTTGGCGTCTTTCTTCAGCAAATTATTAAGTGGAGCACTCAATTCATACATGTTTGGTATGTAATTTTGATAATAGTTCACTAGGCCAAGAAAAGCTTGTAATGTTGCGATGTTAGTTAGGGGGAGGCATATTTTTAATTGTGTCTGCCCTTCTAATGTCTGAAGGAAGGTAACAACTACGTAACAATCCAACAAACTCTCCACAAACTATATGTAAGCCAACAAACGATATTCCAACAAACAACCAAAATGACACCTTATGATTTCCTGCAATTAACTCCTACTCTGTCCATCTCTCACTGAAACCGCTACTATTTATAGTCATCCATCAAGTCAATTCTTGCAATGGGTGTTGTGACTCTCACCACACAGTTTCAGAGATGAATACAGTGTCATCTGTGATTTAGAAGGGTGATAGTAGCCTGCTGTTGATGTTCACATTACCTGTCCAGTCAACATTTCTGATGACATAGTTTCTGATGACATGCAATGAAGAGCTTTGAAGAGATGGTATCTCCTTATCTGATACCCTTCTTAGTTGGAACTCTTATTGGTGGTGATAGCAGAGCTATATCTGTAATGTATCCAGAGTTTGCATCTTTAAGCAGTTTGTGTGTTGTGCCAGCAATCATTTTCATTGATTTCAGCACTGCATTCACATCATGCTAATTATACGCAATGTTTGTATGGGTATGCATGTATGTATGTATGTGTTTGTGTGTGTGTGTGTGTGTGTGTGTGTGTGTGTGTGTGTGTGTATGTATGTAAATCTGTGACTGTGCAAGTATACGAGTGTCCAAGTAAAATATAAAAAAATGAAAACAAAATTAATCAGACATGCATACACATGGGTGCTTTTCCCCATAAATACACACACATTATCATCAGCACCACCAACATAACTGCAAATATAATTATACACACATACCACATACAGAATTACACAACTACATTCATACTCAAATACATACCTACACACACACATGCACACACACACACACACACACAGACACACACACACACACACGTACTTAACAAGAAATAGGGGAAAAGCAGTCGCTCATAGAAGAAACAGTTAAAAAGGCCTCAGTTGTGTGGTGAAAGACTTTAAAAAATCAATTATTTGATTAATTCATTGAACAATAATAATAATACAATGAATACACTCCTTTTTATTGGTAGAATGATATATATATATATATATATCGTCTGGCCGTAAAGCCTTCTGTTTGTTTTCCTGTCTTGTTTTTTGTCCGCCACTACATTCCTCCATGGCTAGATTAAATTTGCGTATACAGATTTAATCTGCGATCCATGGGACGAGCCGTTTTAACGTTGCGTCCTGCCCGAAGCTCGTCGAAACGCCGGTGTTAAAACGTGGGTAGCTGAAGAAGTAGAATGTTCTCTATGTGGCTCGTGTGTTCTCGTCTACGTTTGTTTGCAATGTCCTGTACCCAGATATGCACCTATACATACAGGTGGATGTCGGTATGCACATACCTGTACGTATATATGCATAT
>NC_068994.1:27293269-27305030 GCF_001194135.2 Octopus bimaculoides
CAATCGTCTCTCTTGCACGCCACAACTGATGCTTCTAATGTTCAGCTTTTCTCTCAAGATACTTACACTCTGACGGGTATTCACATTGACATTACACATCCAACGGAGCATACTATATATATATATATATATGTATGTATGTATGTATATATATATATATATATATATATATATATATATATAGAGAGAGAGAGAGAGAGAGAGAGACAGTGTGTGTGAGTAGGCAAGAGTAAAATAAGTACAGTATGAATAATATAAAATAGTGTTCAAATGAATGTGCAGTGGCTATAAGAACAATCCAAATAGATCTGTTAAAGAGGTAGTAAGATATATAAACACAGTTAGGCTTGAGACATGTATTTACATGGAAAACAAAACAAAGATTATAAAATAAAGAAAAATATATATAATGAAAAAACATTATATAATGTATTATCTCAACAACTGTTTTAAGAGGCCAAACATATGTAATGACCATATTCATAAGTGACATACACATGATGCTATATGTGTGCAACCATTGACAAGTGCAGACAAAATTGTTAAGTAAATTTGGCCTCCTTTTTCAAGAGTAGAGTGGCAAATGCAAGTTATTTAGAAGTGTTTATAAACACAAAGGTTTAAAAAGAAGTGAGCAGAATAAGGGCTACAGAAAGCAAATGGAAATAATGAGAGAGAGAGTGGGGTAGTTAAGAGAACAGCCAGGAAAAGACCATATGTAAAGAAGATAAATGTTAACAGCTGACTGATGGAAATTATTGTCAGTTCACTTAATGGGAATCAAATTAGATGAAAATAAAACAGTTAAGAATCTGAGGCAATAGATACAGAAGAATGGGAAGATTAAATAGAAAACCAAAACAGTGGGAGTAGTAGGAGATAATACAAGTGCAGTGAAAAAAAATTTTCTAGCTAAGATAAGAAATTATAATGACATTACATAATGAGCAAAGGTGCTAAAGAATTTATTGTGTAAACATTGTCAGAGAATTGATTAAGCAGTCTCATTTTTATGTAATATTGTGAGTGATTCCCAACAACATAATTTACAAATACAAAACTTAGCATTGAATGGGCTTGCACAAAAACATATGGTCTAGGATAATGTATACAGAAAACCCTGGGACTTGTAGTGCTGTATGTAGGTGGGTTATTATGTGAGTTTATGTGGTTATTATGTGAGTTTGGCTTCTTGAAACAGCTGTTGAAATAAGATAATTTTTCAATATATTTTTTAATTTTATAATCTGTATTTTGTGCTCCATGTAAAGACATGGATATGTCTCAAGCCTAACTATTTAGTTACCTTACTATCCTCTCTCTCTCTCTCTCTTTCTATATATATATATATATATATATATATATATATATATATATATATATATATATATATTTGAAATTGTCCTCTTTGGAGAAACATTGCAAAGTGATGTTTATATTAATTTTATATGTATACACATCAGTGAATTTCTAAATCATCCAATTATTTGGATGATGGAAACATAGATAGTAATGGCGAAGAGAGTTCAGAAAGAGCCAAAGTCAAGCTGTCTTAACTGATGAGGCAATGGGAATTGCTGAAACTGATGCGTCAGTATTAAGAATTCTTAACCAGCATTTTTGGGATGATTATGGTCCCTGTTAGTGTATATGCTTTCATTCATGTGCATTAACTGTAGCATTAGAGTGATTTAGCACTTATTTCTAGCAATGTAGGTGTTTCCTAACACCCTAGTCACATTTAGTGACATTTGTAATTCTCTTCTTTAGTGAAACATTGCAAACTGCTGTGTGTGTAGTTTAATACATACTAGCTTGGAAGATGGACATTAAATGATGATTATATACACATATACATATGTATGTATGTATGTATGTATGTATTTAGATTTGTATGTTTTGCTTTATGTATGTATTCTCATACATATAGCTGCATGTTTACACATGCATATATTTACTTAAATGATAAACTTCTGGAAAGTTTTATAGATTTTTATAGTTTCAGAGATAGCTTGGAACTGTAGTCTTTGAATCAGCTTTCTCTTTCACAATTTGAGAAACTTAATTTCTCCGGATTGGTATTTAGGCAGTGTGCTACATATTCCAGTGCCCCAAGAACTACAAGTGTAGACCTTAACTTGTAATTTGTTATGTATGTATGTATGTATGTATGTATGTATGTATGTATGTATGTATGTATGTATGTACGTATGTATGCACATATGTATATGTATGTATACACACAGAAGCCTATGCAGGGCTGACAATAAGCTTAGCCCATAAGGTCAGGTGTAAAAAGTGATTCCCAATACAAAATACTCCTCATTTGTAATCAGTGCTAATTATACACGATATAGGTATGGTTATGGGTGTGTGTGCATATATATGTGTGTATGTATGTATTACGTATGTGTGTGTGTGTGTGTGTGTGTGTGTGAATGCATACATGTAGAATACATGGTGCTACCTACAACAAGTAACAATGGAAAGTGAATTGAAAGATTTATGAAAATAGGTGATTCATAACCAAAGGCCTTGCATTTACCCTTAACCAACATGAAAAATGTCCTTCCAAATCCCATATCAGCAGGCCTTTGCAGACTCTGTACTATTTGAAAAAATATATTAATATATGTAGGTCTGTATGTGTGTATATACTATATGTATGTAGGTATGTGTGTGTGTGTTTGTGTGTTTGTGTTTGTGTGTGTAATGGCATTTATTTTAGACATTTTTATGTCACAAAGCAAGAGTCATTAATAAGAGTGAAGTAGAGAAGATTTTTATAACAAAAAATTTGTATTGAAACATCTCAAAGAAAAAATGTGGTTTGATATTTAGTAGAATTTTCAGCAAGAAATAAATGGTAATGTGAGCTACAAGACAAAAATCACTCAAAAATTCAAAATTTCCTGAATGTGAATGAGATCCTATTTCATAAAAATATCAGTAGCTGTTGATGTTATATTTTATATATCATTCTCTCGGCAGAAAACTATTTTAAGAGAAACACAACCTCATAGAATCTTTGGTGGATGATATGAATACATATATAAATAACTAATAGTATTTTAACCAAATATTGCTGTATTTTGTATATTTGTAATATTTGTTAAACATTAGAGAGAACTCAATCCATCAAACTCACAGAGTAATATAAAATATATTAAATATATGTTGTTTCTTTTGAAAGTAATATAAAAATATATTTATCAATCTTCAATTCTGTTGGATTGAGTTCTCTCCTATGTAACACAAATATTTCAAATATATACATATGCAACAATATTGAGTTAAAACACCTTTATTTATTTACTTATATATTCATTTATTTACATCGTCTGCCAAACGTTCTAAAAGATTGTGTTTCTCTTAAAAACAATTTTCTGTCAAAAGAATGATATATAAAATATATCAATATCCACTAACATTTTTTATGAAATATGATCTCCTTCCCATTTGGGGAAATTTTGAATTCTGTCTTCTAACTTTCATTGCCATTTAATTCACACTGAAGAAGGAATTGCTTTATTCTCAAAATATTTGAATATTGTTTGTCTTAAATAATCATCAACATTATCATCACTTCCCTTTCACTTTCCATGTTGGCATAGGTTGAATAGCTTGTCATGGTCTGAGTTCATATTTGAAATCACTGCTTCACTAGACAAGACAGGGGATCATGTCTCAGTAATATGCTTCTATTTGACATGGTTTCTCCATACAGATGCCCTTTCAATCACCAATCACTTTACAGAGTATACTGGGTACATTTTATCATGACATCAACTTGATGAAATATGCCCAGTATTGATGTATTTTATCAATCTGTCTCTCTGTCTCTCTTTCTCCTTATATTCTTTTAATTGTTTCCTTGTTTCAGTCATTTGACTGTAGCTATGCTGGGACATTGCATTGAAAGGTTTTAGTCAAACAAGTCAACTCCAGGACTTATTTTCTAAGCCTAGCACTTATTCTGTTGATCTCTTGCTGAACTGCTAATTTACAGGGAAGTAAACATACCAACACTGGATATTAAGCAGTAATGGAGGTGGAGACAAACACAGGTACAAAGACACACACACACACTGTCCACCAAATTCATTCACAAGGCCAGAGGATATAGTAGAAGACACTTGCCCAAGGTTCCATGCATTGGGACTGAACCCAGAACAATGTGGCTGAAAAGTAAGCTTCTTATCACACAGCCATGCCTGTGTCCATATGTGTGTGTGTGTGTATGTGTATTAAATACATGTACATAATAAATTTTTATATGTTTATTCTAGATTTATGTTTCCAATAAAATAATAGAGGGGTCTGGTTCCATAGTGTAATCCTATTAAGCAATCAATCTATAGTTGACCAGGTGAAAAAATTCAAAATGGACCTGCTCCTCTTTTTTCAGAGCTGCCAAAAGCAAGGAATTTGACCATAAAGTTACTACTTGAAAACTAGGTCCTCTACTATTTTGAGTAAATATTTGTTCAATATTATACTGGCAACAGGGAAAAGGAGCCACTATTGCAATAAGCATTGAAGATTTGTAAATCTGAAATCTCACTATATTATTAAGGGAATTCAAACTAAATGATTCAGCCTACCTATGTAACAACAACATCAACATTAATAATAATAATGATAATAATAATAATAATAATAATAATAATAATAATAATAATAATAATAATAATAATAATGATAATGGTTTCAAATTTTGGCACCAAACAAAAAATTGTGGGGGAGGAAATAAGTTGAAAACATCAACCCCTGTGTTCAAATGGTACTTATTTCATCAACCCTGACAGGATGTATCCTTAACATAGTTCTTAGGGAGATTCTACATGACACAGTGTGTGACAAGGCTGGCCCTTTGAAATACAGGTACAACAGAAACAGGAAGAAAGGGTGAAAGTTGTGGTGAAAGATTACAGCAGAGTTCACCACCACCCTCTGCTGGAGCCTCATAGAGCTTTAGGTGTTTTTGTTCAATAAACACTCACAATGCCCGGTCTGGGAATTGAAACTGCAATCCCACAACTGTGAGTCCACTGCCCTAACCACTGGGCCATTGCACCTCCACACTCCAGATGTAAACATAGGTAAAATGTCAAGAATTTTTGCCAAGCATGCTAATGATTCTACCAGCTCACCACCTTAATAATAGGAGGAGGAGACCCCTTTCAGTCATAAATGACCATGGGATTGCACCTAGAAAGTTACCCTCCTAGTCACAAGTCCGGGCAAGATTGTTTGTGGAAGGCTAGCAGTTGCCCATGCATACTCCCTCTCCACACCATTGATGTTATCCAAGGGAAAGGCACAGGCCGATACAGTTTAGCACCAGTGATGTCGCAACTCATTTCTACAGCTGAGTTAACTGGAGCAACATGAAATAAACTGCCTTGCTCAAGAACACAATACACAGCCCGGTCTGGGAATCGAACTCACAACCTCACGATCATAAGCTCGACACTCTAACCACTGAGCCATGCACCTTCACACCTTAATGATGATGATGATGATGAACCTTTCTATTATAGGTACAATGCCTGAAATTTGAGGAAGGGGGATAGTTGATTGCATCGACCCCAGTACTTATTTTATTGACTCCAAAAGTATGAAAGGCAAAGTCAACCTCAACAGAATTTGAACTCAGGATGTAAAGATGGAAGAAATGCTACTAAACATTTTTGCCTGGTATGCTAATGATCCTTCTAGCTTGTCACCTTCCTTCCCTTGAAAATGGTTTATTAGAATCCCTTGATATAATAACTCCCATCTGTCTTTTCCTGGTACAATACTTTAGTGTTATTGGCATTTTAAATTATAATTTCAGATGTTTTCTTTCCATTTGTTTTGCTTTTTTCTACTTATTATATATATAAGAGGATTTTCACTTTAAATTTCCTTAATTTTTCTAATTAATTTCTCCATTGTCTTAGTCTCCTCCACCCTTTGTTTTTTTTTTACAATCTATTATTTTGGTTATCTTCCTTTTACTATATTGTATTATATTATAGTTCTTTATGAATTCAGTTTATTAATATTCTTATCTGCATTATTAACTGGAAGCCAAATATCTTAATATATAGGGAATAGTGAATTGTTCTCTCTCCTTAAATAATTCGACATGTCTTCAATCTGTTAATGTATTCTTATCATAACTTATAACTCCCTTCCTTCTACTAACATTTCAAAACCTAGTCATAATTTCCAACATAGTATTCCTTGTGTCCTGCAATAACCCTTAATAGCAGAATATCAGATTTCAATCTTTTCCTGGTCAGATTTATGAATCTTGGATACTTATGGCAATAACAGTCCCTCCTCCTGTTGCTAGTGTAGCACTGACCAAATACTTGCTTAAAATAGATGACTTAGTTTTCAAATATACTTAAGATCTTCAACATGGCAGTTCTGTATGAATTAACGTTACTACTATTTTCAACTCCAAGAGGAATCCTCCTCTAGCTTGTTATCGAGGTAAATTCCATTTAAAATTTTTTTTTATTTTTGGCAGACAGCATGTTGCAGCTCTGAAGACGATAAAGGAGCAGGTCCATTCACTATTTTTACAGTCTATTGGCTATGGATCAATTGATTGATGTGATTACAGTATGGAACCAGATTTCCCAAATATTTTATTGAAAACATATGAAACCCTGGAATAAATGTATAAAAATCCATTATCTGTGTGTATTTTATATATCAACATACTAATTTTATTTGGTGACTATACCTCAGATTTACAAATTTGACTGGTAACAGCATGTTGACTTCAGATTACTCTCTCTTTTACTTGTTTCAGTCATTTGACTGCACCCATGCTGGAGCACCGCCTTTAGCTGAACAAATCAACCCTAGGACTTATTCTTTGTAAGCCTAGTATTTATTCTATCGTGCTCTTTTCACCGAACTGCTAAGTTACGGGGATGTAAACACACCAGCATCAGTTGTCAAGTGATAATGGGGAGACAAACACACACACACATAAATATATATCTATATATACATATATGACGGGCTTCTTTCAGTTTCCATCTACCAAATGCACTCACAAGGCTTTGGTCAGCCCGTGGCTATAGTAGAAGACACTTACCGAAGGTGCCATACAGTGGGACTGAACCCAGAACCATGTGGTTGGTATGCACGCTACTTACCACACAGCCACTCCTGCACCTAGATTCCCTCATCTACCACAGGACAGATTTGTTAGCCAGTACAGAAAATATTTCACCTGGCTATTAACCCATTTTTTGTTGCATTAGAAAGGTCCAACTTCAACAATAGCATAAACTACATTGAGCCAAATACAAAAAGACTAAGAAGGTGCATAGGAAAATTCCTATGGTTAAACCCATCTTATAGCATGATTGTAGCCACTAACATAGCTAGGAAATTCTTAAAATTTATAGACAATCACTTCTCACATTCACACAAATACCACAAGATTTTCAACTGAAACACCATTAAAGTTAGCTATAGTTGTCTCCCCTATACTCAACCACAATAAAAGATACCCCTGAAAGACAATGCAACTTTAGATCTCCAAACCACTGCCCTCTAAATAACTGTCTTGAAAAAGAACATGTATACAAGTCCAAAATCACAAATCCCAATGGAGTAGCAAAGATGTATATTGGAATGACGGGCAACTCATTCAAGGAAAGGTGCACACAACACCTGGAGTCATTCAGAGACAAAAATAAAAACATGCAACATCTCTATCCAATATGATATGGGCATTAAAAGAAGGTAGAATATGTAACCCCCAGATAAAATGGTACATCATTGCTAAAACCAGAAAATACAGAAGACGGGGTACCAAATGTGAATTCAGTATCACTGAAAAATAAAAATATCATACAGTCAACAGATAACACCCTAAACATTAGGGATGAAATCTTCTCTCCCTCCATACACAGGCAATATTTCACACTTAAAGCTTCAAAGAGGAGCCACCACCTCTGACACTAATCCCACCAGGATAGCCTCTTTTCTAAATGTGAAATTTAAATATACATAACACAAACTCCACTCACAGAAGAAATATGAATTCATGAAGAACTACCTCAGCACACAAGCATATGAACATCACATACACCGAGAGTATAATATACGATAATGCAAACAAATTTATAATCTGACACAACTGTTTGCCCAAAAGTGAAATCCAAGGGAGATAACCACTCAAAAGATGTCATCCATGAATAGCACTCCTTGATTTATTGTTGCTTTATGACAATGTCAGTGAATTCAATGAGACTTGGTGTTTTTATCCAAAATAGAGGCACACACCATTCCCCCATGTGATCAGCTTGAAAAATTGTTAGGATGTTAAGGCTTTTTCTATTTTTCTTAATATGAAACCAATGGTAGCCTTAATTCACAAATAAAGAAATTCTATCCACCAATGTGGTGTTGAGCACTTGACATTTATGCGTGTGTCTGTGTGTGTGTGTGTGTATACACACACACACACATATATATATATATATATATATATATATATATATATATATATATATAACAAATGAAAGACAGAAGATGGAATATACGAGAATATATTATTAATCACAACAATTGTTTCAACACATCTAGCATCGACTCCTCTTGTGGGACACAAAAAATTGCAGAAGACAAAAAGAGAAACGAACACTTAATCCAGAGAGAAAAGTATTGAAAATAACCGTTAACCAATATGGATGTATAAATGCCCTCGGGCAAGCAGCATAGCACAAGTACACACGTTCATACAAGCATTAGCAAAAATGTGAGCATACGCACATGTGAGGTTAAACGCACTCATAATTACAAAGTGAGTTAGATATTTAGTAGGTGTTATGAATGAAAAATTATATTCAGATAATTTTCCATTCATACTATGCAAATTTGAACACCACCCTCTGGTTTTGCAAACGAAGATGAAAAAATAATTCATTGTGGTCATATGACTGTTTGAAATGTAGGTGGTATGATTTGGCATGCTTTTTACTGTATGGGTGAACTATAAATACTCCTATTGAACACGTGACGTTTTAGTTTTGTGCTGGGAGCTGAGTGATGGCAGTTGATGTGTGTGTTGATGAGTGGGTCAGTGTTAGGCAGTTAATGTGTGGGTCGATGTCAGGTAGTCAATGTGTGGGTCAATGTGAGGTGGTCAATGTTGGACAATTTCATGTGGAACAGTTGACACAGTATTTAGTGTTGAGGAAGTAAATAAGTCAGTTCAATGCAACAGTGAATGTGAGTTGGTTAATGTGAACATTGGCATCTTTGCTGTGAAGAGAACAGTTATAAGCCAGTTCAATGCGATGGTGAATGTGAGTCACTTAATGTGAACAGAGGCATCTTTGCTGAAGGAGAATAGTTAAAAGTTGGTCTGATGCAACCGTGAATGTCTGTGGTTTAATGTGAACAGTAGACAGTTTTAAACTTGCAGTGAAAATAGTCAGTGTGAACTTGGCAATGTAAAGAATGCAGAATGGTTATTGGACTAATGTGAATTCAGAAGTAACAACAAAATTCAGTTGAAAAAAGATTAAAAAAAAGAGATACAAAAAAAAAATCATTAGACTAGTGAAAAAAAGAAGAGCTCACTAAAGGAAGTCTACACAATTCAGATGTAAATGAAAGGACTCTCTAAAAACTCTCTAAAGAACTGTCCATTTATTCCATATATGTTTATTTGCCTCTTAACTAAAGTTCTTGTATTTTGTGTGTGTGAGTGGAGAGCATACACACTCACACACACGCACAGAAACACACACAGACATACACACACACACACACACACACACACACACACACACACACACACACACACACACACACACACACACACAGATAAATAACCTAATCCCTAGGTTTTGAAGTGTTGATGGGGTTGTAGGAATGCCATGGTGACATACACGGCATGACAGGGAATATTTTAAAACCTGGTGGAGTTCATTCATCTGCAGATCTGACCTCAGTAGATTTCTTCCAGAGAAAGACAGAAAGAAATCACCCCTGTACTAGACTGATAATTTATTTATTGGCATTGAAAGAATGAGAGGCAAAGGTGACCATGGTAAGATTTGAACTCACAATGCAGAGACTGGAATAGTTACTGCAAAGCATTCTATCTTATGCTCTAATGACTCTTCCAATTCATCTCTTCACATACATGCATACATCTACTATACTAGTGTAGAAGATATCACCTACATCATCAGCTGCTGCCCCTGCCCCTGGAGTATGATATAGTTGCAAAGACTATTTACAATGTTATCCAAAAGACGGACAGCCCAGACATGTATATATATCAAAGGAATGTCAGAACCAGCAGGTATTCACACCTTTAAAAACAAGGAATACTGGAACACCCCAATAAAAACATCAATTCAGATCTGATATTGTTCTGTAGAGGTCAGCTGCCCAGGAGATGTGAATGTAGAATCAAAAGTCCAGGAAAAAGAGAACATTTATGGCAAATTAATGCAGATCTTACAGCGCTTTGTGCTCTGACCATGAATTCTCATTTGTAGCTATCATCATTGGTGCATTAGATTATGTACCAACAATTTGCACAAAGACCTAGAAATACTCAGTTGCACAGAAAAAGAGCAAAAGGAACTGATGCGGATTCTCCAAGTCCAATCTATTAGTGGCACAGTGAGGATTTGTAAGACATTTCAAAAATTTTTCATCTGAGATTCTTATGTGAATAGATGCACACGGATGTGTACACTGACAGTTATACCAACACACCAACTCAACCACATATTTACAAACACCAGGAACTCTCTTAACTCAATAAGTCTTGTTGTTTTGTGAGTAACCAGCTTGGAGTCTCTGAAGAACTTGAATTAAACTCAAAGAAAACTCATTCATACATTCATGTATACATACATGTATGTGTGTGTGTTTTATTAATAAGATACAGAAAATGTATGTGGTATTTTATGTTTTGAATATCCTTATCTATACGTTTTCTGTATTTTATTAATACTATTATGTGGCTTGTATTCTGCACACTACCCTATCCTGTGGTTTGATATCCCACGTCATACTCTACTGGAAACAGAAATGTAGAGTGGGATGGGACAGGACTGGATGGGACTGACTGATTTACTCACTCAATCACTTACTTACTGACCCACTGACTGACTTGCTGACCAACTGACTGACTGATTCACTCACTGACAGACAGAGAGACAGAAAGAGAAAATTATCAATACTAGTTTGGTTATGCATCATGCTTCACAGTACTATTATGTGTGGGTGTTACACATATGCGCATGCCACAAACATAAACAGTGACACATACACAACCCTATATATATACATACACATGCCTATATGTCTTAGCTCAATTTAATTGCCCTATTGTAGCAATGTTTATTCATACCAAAGCCCAAATAAGTTGTAGGCTATTTGTAATGCAGAGTCAAGTTAAGGAAGCCGACTTTGAAATTAGAAAAGAGCTGATTCCAACATCATCATCAGCAACAGCATGGGTGTGCTGTAAGAAGTTTGCTTCCCAACCACATGGTTTCAAGTTCAGTCCCACTGTATGGCACCTTGGGTAAGTGTCTTCTGCTATAATCTTAGGCTGACAAAAGCCTTGTGAGTAGATTTGGTTGATGGAAATTGAAAGACATCTGTCATATATATATATATATATGACAGATGTATTTCATCAACTAAATCTACTCACAAGACTTTTGTCATATATATATATATATATATATATATATATATATATATATATATA
>NC_068994.1:27305176-27312034 GCF_001194135.2 Octopus bimaculoides
AGCATATTTTAATATAGATGTGCATAAGGAGGATTAAAAAGGATTTCTAACCAGCTTTCATTGCATGGTAAATTTTCAAGAAGAGTGGAAATGAAAATGTTTTTTTTACAAAAATATTAAAAATATATAAAAAAAATAAATATACCAATACATTATATTGTCTTTGACTTTTTAAAGTTCAATGGTAATCCATGTAGATAATTGTTCGATAGATTAGGCTGCATGGAATTAAGAATCGTGTTGTGTTTAAAAAAGGCTGAGAGTTTATGTGTTAAACAGAAAGTGTGGTGTCAAAACAGGAAGTGTGTGTAAGGGAAGACAATTCTTTAGTTGGAGTTCTGGACTCTTTGTCAACAGGAAGTTTATGTTCTTGTTCTTAGAGAAACAAGAAGTAAATTTAAATGTATTTCAATGGATAGGCAGGAGAAGGGAATTCTAGAAGTTTTTCATAGGATTCCTTCCATATGATGAAACAATCATCCAAGTATCTTTTCTAGTTTTCCATTAAGTAGATGTGGAAAAGGTGTTCAAATTTCTGGTGTGAGATCTCATATAGTGATAATTCAAAAAAACCCGTTGGTACCCATCGCGATACCATATTTTTGGCGATAGTATGTGTTTGCAAACAGAAAGTAATTATTGATCAGAATGAGCTTAAGTGATTCTGTAATGAAGGTTGTGCTGATGCGATTAGGAAATGCTTCTAGGAGTTTCTCCAGCCAGAATTTAATTGCTTCAATACCAAATTCATGAGGGATGTTTGTATATAGGTTGATCACGACAAAAGAAACCAAGAATGCTTCCTCATTTGTTGTTTTTGGGAGGTGCTTAAGCATGTCAAGATCATCTCTAATGAAACTTTTGATGTGACTTAGGAAAGGTTTCAAAAGGATGTCCAGGAAGTTGCTTAAGCGGTGTGTTTCGCAGGAGGTGCCTGCTATAATGAGTTTTAGTTTTAAGTCTTCTGGTGCCTTGATGTTGATGTAGATGTCAGAGGAGAGTTTGCAGGCTTCGGTGATGGATTTGTTTTTATGGATTTTAGGGAGGCCATAGAAGAGGCTGGGCTTGCATTTGAAATTAATGATATAATCCTTTTCTTTGTCCGTGAGTCCTTGACCATGTTGGAGTATAAGGGTGATGAGGTTTTTTAGAGTTTTTTGTTGTTTATAGTTGGTGATAGTTTCATAGGAGTTATCGTTTAGTAAGGAGAGTGCTAGGTGTTTGTAAAAATCTGTGTTCATTAGGACTACAGTACTACCTTTGTCAGCTTCTTTGATAGTAAGGCTTTGTCCTGTTTCCATGTTTTGCTATTAAAGTTGGATTTGACCTTGGTTTTGGGTGGGGTAAAAGGGAAACTCTGGATGTGGTTGCAAAAATCGTCCAGTGCTTTATTTCTTCCTTTGGAAGGTATGAAGTTGCTTTTGTTTTTAATAATTGAATCATCCTCATTGTTGAGGTCTATAAAAGCTTCTGTTAAACGAAGCTTTCTGCAGAATTCTGAAATGTCATCCTTGATCTCAGTGGGGTTGGGTGTCCTTGGGGTGGGTGTGAATTTTAAGCTTCTGTCTAGGATGTTAATTTGGGTTTGTGTAAGGGTTTTATTAGAGAGATTTATTATTTTAGTTTTCTTTTTATGGGTCTGTATTAGCGGTGGTGCCTGTTTTTCTCCCCTCTGTCTAAAAAATGGTTGTTGAAGTAGGGGGTGTAGTGATTGTCAGAGTTCTGGTAGAAGGGGTAGAGGTTGGGGTATTGTTGGGTGGAGAGGCTGGAAGTGGATGGGCAGTTATAGTGATTGTGTTGGTCTGGGATGTGATGGTTTAAGGTTTTGTGAGAAATGCGGTGGGTTTTTGGGTGTTTGTAGGGTGGATTGTATGAGAGGTTGGAGTGGGATAGGTAGTTATCGGGATTCTGTTGGTGTGAGTAGCGTGGGTATGAAGATCTGTAGGAAAAGAGGTATGATTGTGGATGCTGGTTGGGTGGACGGTATGGGGTTCCTTGGGTGGGAGTTTTGTGCATCGGTGTGGGTAGGATTCCTTGTTTGTTATTGGTGTGAGAGTGGGGAGTATTGAGATAGGGATAATAACAAGTGTAAAGGGGGTTCATGATGCTTCTTGTCCATGGAGGAGGAGGGTTGAGTTGGGTCTATATATATATATATATATATATATGTGTGTGTGTGTGTGTGTGTGTGTGTGTTCTCTATGTGGCCTGTGTGCTTTCTGTACCTTGTTTATCATTTTGTCCATGTTCTTTTGCAACGTCATGTACTCAGATATGCATCTATATATACATGTAGATGAAGGTATGTACATACATGGACATATATATGCATACACTCATATATTATTTATATATATATATATATATGTATGTTTCTATGTATGTATGTACGTATGATGGTGGTTGTATACTCCTTATGCAGAGTTTGACCACCTCCTGCACCTTCAGCTTAGAACTATCATGGCATCTGATGTGGCTTGTTAAACCAGACAATATTTTGAAGACACCCACATAGATTGCATATCTGATTTGGACACCAAGAGCTGCAAATAAGTTCTGATCTTTGTGGATCTTAAAATTTCTCCATTAGATTTGCAAACCTCCTGTCAGACATTGCATTGAAAAGTCTGCACAGACGTATAAAGCAGAATAGTTGGTGGAGGTGTGGTTTCCAAGGGTTTGCAAATGAGATTTGAGCCCAACAAAAGAAAAGCATGGTCTGTCATACATACATGGTCTGTCACATACATATATATATATACATACACACACAAAAGTGTGTGTGTGTATTTGTCTGTCTGTCTTTGTGTCTGAAATTAAGATGTTAATGGTTGTATTGGTATGGTATATTCCTAATTACCCACTTGGGGCTACAAAGATAGACAATACAAGAACAGACAAACATATTACTGGGGAGAAAAAAGAAAAACAAACAGAGAAAATGGTTATAAATAGTGAAAAATGGAATGAAGGCCAATCGACCCCACAATATGAGTGACCTCATTTAGACTTTTTAAACCGTTTATAAAACAAATCATTACATTATCATCAGTTAGTCATTGCTGAAAAAGAGGTAACAAAAGCCCACCATTTCCCTATTCAGGTCTCTGATCCTTATTTTACTATAAGTCTACTCATTTCTTCCTTACACACCAGGGTGCATCTGGAGTGCTTGAGTTAACCCTCAGACACCGACATAGGTGGGTTTATTTTCTTAATTTCCTTTCTTAACTTTTTGTTCGCTTGGTTATAAACCACCATGTGACACATTTTTTGTGGGGGAGGGTGAGATTGGGGAATTTTGGGTACCTGGATGTCTGTGCCTGTGTCTGGAGGGACAAAGTGAGAGTTGGTGACTGTTGGGTGAGGGTGGGACAGTGAGGGACCTGGTATGAGTAGGATGGGGAGTTCACATTTTCACATCAGTTCTTTTTTTCCTCCACTTTTTCTTTTCTTGACCTGTGTACTCCATTCTGTTTCCTCTGCCTCTCGGGTTTCTTCCTCCTTCTTTGGCTCCTCCTTGCTCACATAGGATGGCGCAAGAGGTGGAGGTGTGATTTCCTTCGTTGGTGCCTTTGTGTCAGGTGGAGGGCTTTCTGCTTTTATGTGACCTTTTTGGCCACATTTAAAACACAGGGGAATCCTACCCTCCACTTCTCAGTTTTACTTCTTCACCAATTGTGATGGTTTCCGCTATCTTCTCCAAAGCTTCTGCAATGGCCTGGATTATCATTTCCAAGCCCAGCCTTTGCCAATTCCTTTGTGGCACTCGTTTGATCTGGAGGACCACAACCTTGTCTTCCACACCTCACAACCACTTGTCAACCAGTGTTGATGTGTTTCGTTTACATCCCTATAATTTAGAACCTCTATTAGTTTCTTATTGGTTCATCAAAGGAACCAATAGAATGAGTACCAGATTTAATGACAAAATAAGTACTGAGATTGATTCATTTGACTAAAATATTCTTCAAGGTGGTGCTCCAGCAAGGCCATAGTCAAATGGCTGAAAGAAGTAAGACATAAAGAACAGCATCATCATCATGATAGTGACATTGCCTAGTATGTCCTTCTTTTTTAAGATGATAAGATTCGCAGGAGATTTGACTGCTGTGTCTAGCATGTTGAGCAGTTATGTATAAGTTCCCTCTGGGGGTATCTCAATGAGAACTGAACCCCAAGTCAATAAAGACAATATTCTACATTATCATTATCTTTCAATGAGGCAAAATCCCTTTTTTTTAATGTCAGAATCGCTGACTAATGTTGTAGTTGATTAGCCCTGGGTTAGTCCCTAATCAGTTGACCTATGAATAAAGGTAGTCCAGTCATGACCATCCCATTTGTATTTCATACATACTCTATTTAAAGTACAGTATCTCGTGTATCTTTCATTTTTCCCTCTGTTGACTGACAACAAGTGTTACTAGTGGGGTTGCTTAACCCCAGATCTGCCTCAATCAAGTATATCTATGATCAAAACTACTTTTTCATATATCTTAAACAACTTTGTCCAATGTCCTTCCAGTTTTAAGACAGTGGGGTGTAAGTTGGAGGAATCTGGCTGTTATTTCTAACAGATCATGTGGCCACAGAAGCTTTCATTGTTGCTGTTGAAAGTGTTAGAGTTGTTACCATAGTGACTCACAAATCATTTCGATATTAAGCTTCCATATTTTTAGAGAGAGGGAGGGGTTTCTTATTCAATAAACATAATACTATTTTCTATAATTCAGTTCCAGACTCTTCACCCTCATCCTCTGCTCCATCAGAAACTATTTTATTTTGAGCTAAGAATAGTTGTTGTTGTTGTTGTTGACAATGGTGTTTGTTGTTTTTATTGTTAACATTGTTCTTATTGCTATTGTTGTTGTTATGGTTTTGTTGCTATTGGTGTTTCTTTTTTGGTACGCCTAGTGTTTGATGTTCATGTTGTTGTTACTACTGTAGTGTTTCATGTTGTTCTTGTTATTGTATTTGTTTGATGTTGTTGCTATTTTTTTTATTCCTCTCTTCATAGTTGTTATCACGATTGCTGTTCCTATATTTGTTTTGTAGTGGTGGTGATGATGGTGGTTCTTGGTTTTGGTGGTGATTTTAATGGAATTATGGGATTTTTCTATGAGCAGCCCTCGAACATCTCCTCTCAATTGAGGATCACACATTGTTGATTTTTAAAAATTTTGTTGGTCTTGTTTACACACAAAACCCTCATAACAACACACACACACACATCCTTTGTTTTGTCCTGTACTGTCCATGATGTCTTTCTTAATGTAAACCCTTGTGCCTATACTAGAAAGGATTATTATTATTGTTAGGGTGATGGATTCATAGAAATGCTAGAGTGTTGGACAAAACGCCTTGCACTTTTTTCCAGCTGTGTATGTTCTGAGTTCAAATCCTCCTGGTTTGAATGCCTGCAACATAGTGGACTCCTGTTAAGCCAACAGAGTATCACATGGTGGTGTTAAACTGGGTTATATATTATCATTCCCATCCTCTCATTGTTTGTATAACATCAGAGAAGTTTGATAATAGATATAAAGTTTATTGCAGAAACCAACTGAATAGCTATAGCCATATGCAATGAGTGAGAGAAATTATATGGAACTAAAGTTAGCTATACAATATAAAGATGCAAGATTAGGGAAACTTTTCTTCATAACAAGTGTGACAACACACACACACACACTACACAACAGAACATGCACTACTTCTAGCACCAAAGCAGATGAAACAGATACTATAATCACATTTAGTACTGGTCACATTGGCAAGAGGCACTATACAAGGAACAACACATTTCACAAATTTAATTGCCTGTATGATGGATGCCAACATGAGAGAATATTCATTGCAAGCAATTAAAACCTTTAAATGTCTCATTAGCAGACATGATTAACAATACATTTCTAGAGTGGTGTATCATACGAAAATTTGGTTTTCTCAAATGCACAGTTACATTCTTGATAAAAAACACTGTAAGTTGTCACCACCACCACCATCATGATCATTGCTTTAAATTGACGTTGGCTGAATTTTCTGAGGCATGTTTTAAGGCCACATACTGTCCCTGTTGACAACCCTTTAAGTCAATTTCTCATATGATTCAGTTATACCTTTTCTAGAAAAACAGTATAAAGTAATACAAAATCATCAAAAATATAATAAAAGAAAGTATAAGAATGTAATACAGAAAGATTGTGAAATATATCTGAAACAAACAAGTCTTCTTAAGCCTAATAATGCTAATCATTAGATGAAATTCTCTTGATGCGGTTTAACAACAATGAAATGTACTCAGAGGTATCACTGTACTGGCAAACATAAGTCACTCACAACTATATTACTTTTACAATTAATTTTAATTAATTTAAATTCCAGATTTGTTTTCCCCACTCTCACTAGAATTAATCTTTTTCTCTTACTTGTTTCAGACTTTGGATTGTGATCATGTCGGGGCACTATCAGTACTATCTTTTTTAAAGTCTGGTATGTATTACATTGTCTCTTTTGCCAAACTGCTAAGTAGTTAGAAGGACATAAACAAACTAAAAACGACTGTCAAGCAGTGGGGAGGGGGGAGAAACACAAAGACATACACACATCATACATACGTGTGTGTGTGCATATATATACCAATGCTTGTTTTTATGTCCAGTTATAATAAAAATTTTACATTAATCTAATGAATAACTCGATACTTTTGTAGAGTACAAATTTATTATTCTTATATATGCATGTTGTTGACAGTGACTTTGAAGATTCCAAGAATGGTTGGAATTTCGAAGTCACAGTCAACAGTATTATTCATCATCATCGTTTAACGTCCACTTTCCATGCTAGCATGGGTTG
>NC_068994.1:27312134-27324903 GCF_001194135.2 Octopus bimaculoides
CTTGTTTCGCACTGGCAAAAGTGTGTTGATTCTGATGGTGTTTATTTCGAATAATAAAGTTTCGTTTGAGCCGAAATATTTGCATCTGAATTTAAAGGTTAAAAACCGCAAGAACTTTCTTGGCAACCTCATATATATATATTTAGATATTGGTACATATACACACTCATGAACTCTCTCTCACACACACTCCTACACATATATGGTAACATGGGAAAACAGATGTTAAAGTGGTAATGGTGAAGATGATGATGATGATGATGATGATGATGCCACTACTGCTGTCAACATCAACAATAAAATAATTGCCATGGTGTATTTTATATTTAGTGTCACGCAATGCATCCTGACTAATTTTGAATATCTTTATAGATAATGTGTAACTATAGAATTTACGCAGCCATAGAAATTACGAATGCTTTGAATTTTTCTAGAAAATAATTCAACTTGCTATAAGATTTAATGAATAGATGCAGCCCAAGTAATTATCAACATCTGTTTATATACAAAACTTTGTATAGGATATTGGATATAATGTAATATCCCATGTAATTTCGATCATTTTTGAATATACAAGATATATGTAAAAACATCTACATATATAACATTTAATTATAGTTATATATGTTTAGAAAATTGCTGAAAATAATATATTGATTCTCTCTATCTCTCTCCTCCACTCTCTCTCTCTCTCTCTCTCTCTCTCAAGAGAACTGCCAAATCTCTTGAAAATGAATGTTTGTATGATTATGATATTATGCAATAGTGACCCATGTGAGTGTGCGTGTGAGTGATTATTTTCAGGTGGGGCATTTGTTTATGTGTGGGAATTGTGTGTTTGTATATGTATATATAAAGCAAAAAGTACAAAAAGAAACGATGGGAGGGACAAGTTTTAACAAATGTATTAGTTTAACACATGAGCATGTATGCAAGCAGTGCATAAGTTGTGTGTGCATGCATAAATGTACAGGGTGCAGTGAATAAATTGTCATCAAAATTACACAAAAATGAAAATAACACTGACATCTCATTTTAACAGATATATTTACCAAAATTACATAAAAATATCTTGAAATTCTAAAGAGTAAATTTATTCAATAAAATCCCCATTGGCTTCAACCATGGCCTCCAGACAACTTCAGAATCTCCTGCAACTCTCCTGAACAATCTCCTTGTTTAAGTTGATGAATGCTGCCATGATCCTTGCCTTCAGTTCACCTTAGTGTTACAAGGAGTTTTGTTGGTCTCTTGCTCAGCTGTGCCCTACACATGATAATCAAGGGCAATGCAGTCTGGGTGACAATTTACCCATTGCACCCCATATATCTGTATATTTACTGAGAGTGATAAAAATCAAACATCCAGTCAACATCATGATGTTTGGAGTGATCACTAGTGATGGCTACATTATACCTCCATTCATCTTCTTACACAGCCTCAGACTCAACACAGAGGCCTACATCAAGTGCCTGAAGGAGGTAGTGCAGCTCTGGATCAAGAGGGTGGTTGCTGGAAGACCCTATGTCTGGCAACAGGACTCCGCACCATGCTACACAAGTAGGAGAACCCAATCATGGCTGTCAGACAAATTCTGCGACCACATCACCTCTAACATCTGGTCACCTAACTCCCCAGACTGCTACTCCCTTGATTATTATGAGTGGGGCACAGTTGAGTGAGAGACCAACAAAACTTCTTGTAGCACCAAAGATGAACTGAAGGCAAGGATTATGGCAGCATTCATCAACTTAAACAAGGAAACCATCCAGAAAAGTTGCAGGAGATTCCAAGGTCATCTGGAGGCCATGGTTAAAGCCAATGGCGATTTTATTGAATAAATTTACTCTTTAGTATTTCAAGATGTTTTTATGTAATTTTGGTAAATATATTGTTAAAATGAGATATCAGTGTTATTTTCATTTTTGCATAATTTAGATTTCAGTTTATTCAATGCACCCTGTATATCATCGTCGTTTAACGTCCGTTTTCCATACTAGCATGGGTTGGACGATTTGACTGAGGACTGGTGAAACCAGATGGCTACACCAGGCTCCATTCTGATTTGGCAGAGTTTCTACGGCTGGATGCCCTTCCTAACGCCAACCACTCAGAGAGTGTAGTGGGTGCTTTTACGTGTCACCCGCACAAAGGCCAGTCAGGCGGTACTGGCAACGGCCACGCTCAAGATGATGTATTTTATGTGCCACCTGCACAAGAGCCAGTCCAGGGACACTGGCAACGGTCTCGCTCAAAAATCCTACGTAGGCCAGTCCGGCGGTACTGGCAACGGCCACGCTCAAAATGGTGCATTTTATGTGCCACCTGCACAAGATCCAGTCCAGGGGCACTGGCAACGATCTCGCTCAAAAATCCTACGAAGGCCAGTCAGGCGGTACTGGCAACGGCCACGCTCAAAATGGTGTATTTTATGTGCCACCCGCACTATTTTGAGTATAGGGATACCTCTAAAGGGGATGTTATCATCCAAACTTCACTGGTTCAATCTTGTATATTGATGTAAAAGTTCTAGAGTCCAGTATAACTTAATAGTATTGGTGTTTATTGTTTAAATAAGCACCAATTAAGTATATTATGGAGTTTAATGGCTAATATATTTTGATATATGGGTATATTTCAATATAATATATTATAAGGAGAAAATGGAGAGTTTTAACTCATAAAATTCAATTTATTTACATTTTGTCAAAAATTCTCTGTAACCTACAATTGTTTCCTTAGTTAACGCAATTAATTACAAATCAATGAATTAAAAATTAAAAACTTGCATCTTGAAATAGTGAGTTAAATATTTCCCCAGGGTGAGAATTCAACATATATAAGAATCACATAATAAATGAACAGGTGATGGTCAACAGACCCAACATGACAATAGTGCTTGCGTGTACTTGTGTGTGTTAATATTTAAAAAAAAAAATATACATTTATGCCTTTGTTTCTATTTATTTGCGTGTGTGTGTGTGTGTGTGTGTGTGTGTGTGTGTGTGTGTGTGTGTGTGTGTGTGTGTACATTAAAATTATTTGCTCATGTGCGTGTTAATAATTTTAAAAAAATACTATTGTGTGCATGTCTTTCGGTGGAGGAGTGTAAGATTCGTTTTAGTGCTTTGCAGAATTCAAGTCAGTCACTAATCAAGTGACAAGGCATTTTTGCATAGCTTAAAATTACAACTTTTTTTCATTTTTGTTGGAGTTGGCATGTAACAAATTTTACTCTGTTCATTACTTAAACAAAAAGAAAGGATTAAAAATAAAAGTTGCATCTATTTGCAATGGATGCATGAATGTAATTTGAGTTCAGGTATGAATTTTGCTATGACATCACAATGGGGACAATGAGGATTTTGATTTTGCCTGGGAGTGGACAAATGTGTCTGTCATGATACATTTTATGCAACTCAGATCAATCTGGGCAATAATTGGGAGTATTGCATTTTTTTTAAAGATTTTGACATTTGATATCTTGCCATTTTATGTTGCAGAAATTGTGCATACAACATATGTGAAAGGTTTCAAGTTTCTTTATATGTCTGTTGTAGGGAGTCCATGTTTCTGCCCCATACAAAAGTGTGCTCAAAATATAAGATTTGTATACATTTATTTTAGTTTTCAGACTGACACTGTGTTCATCCCACAAATGACAGAAAAGTTTTCCAAAAGTACTTGTAGCCTAAGATATTTTAAATTTGATTTTGTTATCAAGAGTTTCTTAAAGTTTATTGTACTTCCAAGAGATTTAAATGACCTGACCTATTTGAGTGGCTTATTATCAATCATCTCATTTGAATCTTGAGTATGTTCTCTCCCAGGCTTTTGGTTGGAATAAAACTTCAGTCACCCCAAATGCATGAGCTGCCACAGCACGCCTGTCAACTATTTCCTAAATTCCTTCAAATGCATGAGAAATTCAAAGTGCAATCATTGTGAACAGAAAATTACATAGAATCTCTTCCTTGGTCTTTTTCTTTGATTTGAAGCTTTCCCCATTTAGATTTAGTAGATTTTGTCTGTGCAAAACCTTCATGGTAATCCCAAAATGCATGTTAGATCATCATTGAAAAGAATATTGCAAAAAAGTACAGGAGCTAAGACACAGCCTTGTTTAGTTCCAGTGGAAATAGAAAATTCCTCTGAACATTAACTGTTACATATCACTGTTGTCATCATTCCTTCATGCAAAGATACCATTACTTTTATTATTTTACCAGGGAGACCAACTTTTAACAAAATTTTTCAAAGTGCCTCGTGATTCACTGTATCAAACAAAGGCCTTGGTTAAGTCGACAAAGGCCACATACAAATCAGTATTTTGCTCACGTGCTTTCTGTTGAACTTGCTGAAGAGCAAAGATCATGTCAACTGTGCCTCTCCCTGCCTGAAATCCACACTGGGATTCAGGATATCTACTGTTTACTACATGCATATTGATGTGGTTAAGAATCACCCTCACAAGAATTTTTCCATCTATGCACAACAAACTTATTCCCCCTATGATTATCACATACACTCTTCTTCCCTTTGTTTTTGTACAAGTGCATTATGGAGGCATCCTTGAACTGTTGGGGGATAGACCCAGTATGATGATGATGATGATAATAATAATAATAATAATAATAATAATAATAATATGCCCTGATGCAATACCAGGCTGTGGCTCTCATGGTTTCTTATCTTAACTGATTGGAAGTGTTATGTACATTGTTTTGTCATGGTATAAAAGATGGGCTACTGCAAATATTCTGCTCAATACCACAGATTTGCTTGTCAGTTGTTTGACCTTAACCTTGGTGGCTGACAATATGTGCACCTCTGATCACAAGCAGAAGTATTAGGGGAGCATCATAGTCATGCGTCGAGAGGAATTCTTTGAGGTTTGAATAACTTCCCTCTGGAAACATGGGTGTTCCGCTCATCATCCTTAAACAATCCTTGTTCAGGGACCTTTTGTGTGGGGTGGGCTATTCAACTGGAAAAAATTCTAACTGGGCCCCATCTGCAGGGTCATGCGCTGTTTATCCTGATATAAAATCACTTTGTTGCTCACATGTGGTTGTGATGCATGTGCCTAGTGTACCCTTATCAGACAGGTAGTCATGATGAGTATATTGGGTTTTGTATAATTATACCTCCGTGTCACTTTGATGATATGCGCTGCTCTCTCACTCAATAACAATAATAATAATAATAATAGTAATAACAACAACACACCAAACATGAAGCTGGCTAATATTCTTCCACCTATGAAGGAAGACTGCCCTCTCTAAGTTTCTTTAAGCAAAATGGTAGTGCCAAATAAACAATTCTTGCCAGTAAGATTAAAATGGAAAAGACACAAATGAAAATGCAACCAGATCTAAATCATTCCACATTGGTTGTCAAAGAGGTTACCAAGAACCACGTCTCTCAGTGGACATCTAAGCTAAGGTTGAAAAATTGGTATCTGGAAGGAACTCCCCTAAAGATTGATCTGAGGGAAATCAAAACCCAGATCTCAATTCTGACACCTCCGATCAAATACAAACTAACAGTATCAAAAGAATTAGAAATATATGGACATATGAGGAGTACAGACAGGTTGTGACAGCATTTTACACAGCATTGAATAAACCAGAAAGAAACATTAGTGGACAATGCTATAACATCTGAAAATATAATGTCAGAGAAAACTTTCAGGAATATATAAACTCAAACAAATTAGCAAATGTACATAGAGATATCATACGTAACCATAGACTTACTCCATCTGGAATAAAGTATATCAAAATTACAGTTAACACTAATTTAAATAATGACAACAGAGAGAGAAGAGTATGTAGTAAAAATTAACAACATGAATTTGGAAGGGAATACTACAGAAAACAAACCACAACATAAAGTTGATTAAATGCTAGAATACGAGGCCCACCAAGAGCAAAATAATACACCAGAACATGTGACCCTTCATGAATTTGAAACCCCCGCACATGCTACATTTATAGAAGACAGCATCAACTGAAATCAAGATGCTAAAAGTGACATCATACATGAATACAATATCTCACAACATACAGAAATGAATGACAGAAAACAGCTGCCCAAATTCCAAACAAATAAGTCTAACCTGTTTAACAAAAATTTTTGGTTACATCCAAAAAGAAATCTTTCCAGTCTAAATGTTACTTAACTGCATTAAATCATCCACAGCTACTCAATAAATAGGCATCAAGCTGAATAAAAAGGATCCCAAAAAAGAACATACAAAAACAACCAAAATGAAAAGAATGAATAAACAAAGAAATTGAACTGCTTAGGAGTGAAACTTTGGCCAAGGGGGCTAGTCAGTTCCTTTGACCCACATGTACAATTGGTACTGTTTCATTGACAATGCTTTCTTTATTTTCTGCAAGAATAGCTGTTGAAGGACATTAGATGGACAATATATACACCAGTAGTGGGGTTAATAATAAATTTTAAGTCATGATTTGTGGGTGAGATTGGGCGCATAAATGTGGAAGTAAATTGCATTTCATTTCATTAAATAGTCTGGAATATTGAGAACACGAAGACCAGCAGTAGCACAATTAAAATAATATTAGTAATAATAATAATAATAATAATAATAATAATAGTCACTTTATTATTATTGTTATTAATATTTTATTGTTCTTTTTGTTATTGTTATTATTATTATCAATATTATATTTTTAAGTGGTGATTTGAGTTATTAAAATTATTCCATCTCACTAATTCAACCAACGACATTCACCAAAAACCTGTCTCTGTAAACAGAATTTTTGCAATTACGTTTTTACTTCTTGGAATTTTGAAGGAATTGTTTTTATTAATTACCTTTTATTTATGTTTTTTTAATCTTATTTTTGCAGTTTGTTTAACTTAATTTAAATTGAAAATGTTTTAATATTTTAATTTTCAAATTTTGTTTGTTTTGTTTGGTTCCATGAAGAATTTAATTTTCATGAACTTTGTGAAAGGCTGGTATTTTTTCTTTTTTGTATCTTTCTTCGAATACTTCAGTTTAGTTCCTGTTACATAACTGCTGAGTTGGTTAGAGTAATAATTGATATATTATCGTTGTTGTTGTTGTTCAGCCATATCATTGAATTGTTGTTGAGGTTATATCAAAACTATTGCTACCAACTCAAGAAATGCAGTGAATTGGCAAAATCATTACAAGTAGAACAAAGTGATTTGTAGTATTTGATTTCAAATTCTATCAAAGCCAACTTTACATTTATTCTTCCAGAAGTCAATAGAATAAAAAGTATTTATTGACAGCCACTTCCTCAAAAATGTATAGGCACCTGCCATTATTATTATTTTATCAGGAAAAATCTCAGCTTTATTTTGGTCAGTATGATGAAGAGTGTCAGCTGTCCACAGCCAGGAGACTAAGGTGACACTTGTTTGCTGATCTTGCTTCAAGAACCCTGCGGAGGACTCTTGCAGTTCTAAGCAATGATAATTTCTTTAGATGTTCTATCTTTATATTCATTCCAATCTTTTTGAGCCATGTTGCTAGTTGAGTGCTGACACTTCCAAGTGCACCAATCACTATTGGTATCATGTCTATTCTGTTCATTGCCCACAACCTGCATATTTCCCACTTCAATTTGTCCTATTTGGTAACTTTTTCTTCTTCTTTCTCTTCAATCCTGTTGTCACCAGGTCATGCTATGTCAATTATCAGACATTTTTTTCTTTTTTATTCACTACAACAATGTCAGGTTTTAAATGTCTAATCTAATGGTCACACTGAATCATTGCATCCTACAGAATTTGCAATTCTCATTCTCATCAATTCCTTCTGTTTTTGATCTTTCTTGGCCATAATTTCCACAGAGCTCCCAACAGACCATTCTTGCCATATCGTCATGTTATCTTTTCTATTCGCGTTGTGTCAATTTTGAGCATTCACTTACAATATGCCACACTGTTTCACCCCTCTCACCACACATTCTGTGTTATCGATTCTGCACTTCACATAACTTGTGCTCACTTCTCGTTCTTGTGCCATACATATAAATGCTTCTCTTTCTATCTTCAAATCACTCCTCCATATCCATAACCACTGACCTTTCGTATCTGTTTTTGCACTCATATCTCTGACCATACATTTTTTTTTCTTTTCCATGCCATTTCATTTTCCATGTTTTTTCCCTCTTTAAATTTTTCTTTTTCAACACAACTATCAATTTTGATGATGCCAGACTTCTTCACAACAATGGTTCACAGAATTTTTTACATACCGCCCTAAAATATTTTCCTCTAATTCAATACAATCCTGACAACTGATCAAATCTGTCCCACCTTTTCTTCTGAACAAGTACAACCGATCAGTGTTACACTTGTAATGAAATATTCCATGCAATGTGAATAGTTTCTGTGTCTTCATATCCATACTCATCAGTTCATTCTTTTGCCAGTTTATGATTCCATCTCTATAATCAAGTGATGCTATGTCCCGTGTATTCACAGCTTGAAATTGTATTCCATCCAGCCAATTTTGAGCACAACATAATCTTCAGAAATACTCTTTCTTCAGCTGTTCTTTCATTTCCTTCTCCATGATCTCTAGTATGCCAAGATACTTATAACCTTCCTTTTCAATTTGTTTCATCACTTCCCTATTTGGCAATTCTCTCCCTGTTTGGGACTGTACCTTCCTCTTTTCAGACTCATTACACCACACTTCTTGAGTCAGAATTCCATTGTAACATCAGCACTAAAAACAGTGAACAGCATTCACCCAGGAACTTACTTGTACCCCATCTTTGCCATGCAGCTTCAAATCATCCATGAAGAGATGATTGTTTCTTTGTGTTTTTCCTTTGAACTGATATCCCTGGTTCATTTTCCTCAGTACCAAGATCAGAGGGATCATGCAAAGTACAAAAAGCAATGTAGATAAGTTATACCTAAGAAAATCCCTCTCTTGATGCCCAGAGTGCCCAAGCTTTGTCCATATGATGTCAACTGGTCTGTAAACTCATGTAAACTACTGAATTTATTTAGCCAGTAGCCTTGAACTAAATTTTATCCTGGGCCCTTCCAATTCGACATTTTTCTTTACACTTTACTCATTATTGCACTAGTTAATCTTAGATCTGGCTGCTTCTCACTCACTACTTCTTCCCTCACTTTCTTTAAGCATGCTACATCTCCATTACGATTGACTGGTTTATCCCAAATATTACTCCAAAACTTTCTAGCTTCCTCTCCATTAGGTTTCCCATCTTCAGTACTTCGTTCTCCACTATTTATTTGGTTATAAAATCTCCTCTGGTCTGTTTCAGCTAATCTATTCTGTTGATACTGATCTATTGTTTTCTGATATCTAGAATGCTTGCCTGTGACTGCTGTGGTACACTGTTTCAACTCTTCTATTATTGTCCCAAATCCTTTCTCTTTGACTAAATATCTTTCCTCAAGGCAAGATTTGAATCTTATGTTTCCTAACCTGTTTGTTTTCCAGGCTTCTATTATACTCAGATCTTGTCTTAAAGTCTTCACTTTATTTTGTAGTTTCCTTTTCCACATTTGCTCTTTTAAATCTTTCCCTATGAGATATCTAATCTTCTGGTGACTACTACCCCTCCTGCATAGATCAATAAGTTAGTGTCTTCTATATTTTTAGTATCTATCCTACTGATAACTGAATCTACTTTCCTAGTCATATCTAGCAGCTTTCTTCTGTTGATGCCCTTTAATGCTGGCAATCTTTTTCTTACTTCTTTACTCATTACTTCTTGCAATTCATCTAAAATCTTCTGATCTTCCTCACTTAAATCACTTAAGTCGTTGGTGCCAGTTGTCCCTTCTTTATTGGTAGCACTATTATTATTTTTTCCCTTAGATTCTTCTTTGGTTTGAGCCGTATCTCTTATGCTGCTGTTTGTCTTTCCCACTGCCTGGTCTTTCTTTTCCAGTTTTCCTGTGACCTCTTCTACCTCCATTTCTGTCATCCACTTTCTTCTCTTAATAGCATTAGTTTGATCAACTAATCTCTACTCAGTCACTTTAAACATACCCTTCTCTACCCAAAGTGTTAACATCCGTTTTCTATAGCCCCCTTTTTTAGGTTCACTTTCTGAGTAGCACTGCATCACCATCCTGTTTTCTTTGTTGGTCCACTTCCTCCTCCTTGCTCTATTATCTGCTGATGCTGTATTAAGATAACAGCTGTGGTCAGTCTGCATCTTTACTCATCCACTGCCAAGTGAGAGGCCTTCCTTTAAAGGTCCAGCTTCATTTTCCCTGTTACAACCAGAATTTCTTCGGAAGCACCTGTCCCTCATAAACTGAGGTATGGTAACGTTCGTCACCATGGTAATCATTTCAACATCTGAAAGTTTCAAGCAACTTTCTATTGCATCATTTGTTGCACCTTTGTGCTGGTGAGGTGGGGTGTGCTGCATTTTTTAGCATGGGGTGGATATTGTATTGTATCAGTATGTTTTGTTATGGAGTTTGGTTTGAGTCTTCTGTTGCATCAGTTTTAGTACTGTGTAGTGCAGGTTATGTTCTGTCAGGTATCAGCATTCTATGGCACATGTTGTGGGTTTTGTTCATGTTGTTGGGTATTTACAGTATGAGTTTATTCTTGTATCAAAAGCTTTTTTATAGTCTATCCAGGCTACTGACAAGTTTCTGTGTCATTTGTGATAATCTTCCAAGATCATCTTATTGATTAGTAGCTGATCTTTACAACCATAGCACCCATGTTTGCATTCTCTTTGCTCATTAGGGAATATGCCATTTTCTATTAAAAAGCTACAGGTATATTCAGTCAAGACAAATGTTAGCATTTTATACATTGTTGTTAAGCAGTTTATGGATCTATAATTTTTTGGTTCATTTGTTTCTTCATTTTTTGGAAGTAGGAATGTTACACTATTAACTAGCCAAGAGGGAATCATACTAGGTTGTTGCAAAACATTGTTGTAAAGTTTTGGTAGCAGTTCATAGCTCTGTTATTATTATTATTATTGTTAGTATTACTACTACTACTACTACTACTACTACTACTAGGGCAGCAAGCTGGCAAAATCAATAGCATGCCAGGCAAAATGGCTTGCAGCATTTCATCCAGCTTATTCTGAGGTCAAATCCTGTTGAGGTTAACTTTGTCATCCATTCAGAGTTGATAAAATAAAGTATCATTCAAGTACTGGAATTGATGTAATTGACTCATCCCATGTCCTAAAATTGCTGGCCTTGTGCTAAAATTCGAAGCAGCTTATGTTATTTTTATCATTATTATTCATGGTGTCCAAGAATGTTTTACATTCAGAATCTATGTCCTTGATACGGGGCTACAACTAGTTTCCTTAGCAATTGAGCAGATTTCTGAATTAATGCAATTCTCATAATCACACCAATCTCAATCACACCAATCTCAATCACACCAATCTCAATCACACCAATCTCAATCACACCAATCTCAATCACACCAATCTCAATCACACCAATCTCAATCACACCAATCTCAATCACACCAATCTCAATCACACCAATCTCAATCACACCAATCTCAATCACACCAATCTCAATTTTGTGATTAGTCTGTGCATTAAAATCCCATAAGACCCTATGTTGGTCATTCTCCATTTCACCTTCTAATTGATGTTTATACCATTTTCTTACAACTTCAAATCCTCTTTGTCGAAATATGTCCCAGGGCAGTACCTTGGCTACACAGTCATGTTTGCGTCTATACTCTTTCAGTGCCAAAGGACTACAGGAACTTATTAAGGGCATAATGGATTCTTCTTGCTCATTACAAGAGTTGCATTTTCCACTTTTCATGGATTTGTCTATTTTGTCCTTAATAGTGATATTCATTCGCACTGACTTGCTTTGAGCTACCATTATGAGTGCTTCCATTTCTTAAGGTCTCCTTTCTTCAGCCATAACCAAGATTCATCTGGTGTTTGTTTGAGATGTGACCATGTAGTTCTTTCTCACAGATGTTTCTTTTTTGCTCCTATTTTCTTCTGTTCTTGTATTCCATTGCAGTCTCCACGGCTTCTTTCTCCTCTCCACTTAAAGCTGAAATCAGTCTTTCTGAGTTGCTTCTCACATTCTCTTCTATATCACATTTTGCCATCTTTACACAGTCTCCTATTAATACCAGTCCTCTCCTGCTTCCTTAGTTCTTCCTTAGTCCAGTTCAGGAAAGCATTGTTATTATTATTAAGATGGTAGATTGCAAAAACTATACAAGTTTTAGATAACATTCTTTACAAGTGAAATTGGTAGATAGAAACAGTATGGAAGTTCATGCCTCACACACACACATAGATAGATAAATAGACAGACAGGCATCAATGTATGTAATGTGTGTTTTGTGTATGTGCATATGAATGTTGACATTTAATGAGTTTGTTTATTACTGCTTGAAAAAAAAAATGTTATTCTTTTTTTTTTTTCATCACTATCACATTTTGCTTGCATATAACAATCTTCAGGGGAATCTGGAAGCAAAGAACCTCCATAAAGCACAAATTTCAGTTTTGTTTTTGTATGATATCAACTTCCAGTTGGACATGCACATAACAGAAAATGTCTGTAGGAAAAATTGATATATGATAAGTAGAAATAAGTCATTGTTTCTTTTAGATCAATTATTTTTCATAGTTGTGAAATGTAATTCTAGTCTAGTTTAAAATTTTTAATGTTGAGAACAGTGCTGCTGTGTAGGAAATTCAGGTGTTCTCCATAATATAGATAATGTGATGAAATAATTGCT
>NC_068994.1:27325876-27326956 GCF_001194135.2 Octopus bimaculoides
TATATATATATATATATATATATATATATATATATATGTATGTATGTATGTATGTATGTATGTATATATATTTGGAGAGAGAGAGAGAGAGAAATTGTTTTGAGTCAAAAGTTTTGAAATATTTTGGTAACTTATTTGCTTTATTCAAGTTACAACAAAAGCAGCCTAACACTCAAAGTAGAGGCCATTATGTTGCACAGTCTGAAGTCACCTTTCTGCTAGTTTTTTGACCCCACACTGATACCAGTTCCTCTGAGGTGAAGAACCCCTTCACTGAAGCTTCCATCTTGGCTGAAGAAGCATCCTAACATCAACCATTCCACAGAGTGCCTTTTATGTGGCATCAGCACAGGCAAGATCAGTTTTGGCATAGTTTTTACAGTTGGATACCCTTCCAAATGTCAAATGGAGACGAACAACATTCCTCCATGGCTCGAAAAATTGTTAGGATATTAAGATATTCTTCTATATTTCTTAACATGAAACCAATGAAGTCTTAATACACAAATAAAGAAACTCTATCCACCAATGCAGTGTTGAGCACTCGTTCTCATCATATATATATATATATATATATATATATACCAGAGTAAGCACATAAATGGGAAAAAATAGTATGGAGGTAGAGTAATATGCTTTATTAATAAAACTGCAAGAACATCTCAAAAACTGTTACTCAGAGTTTCATTATGATTTTAAATCGTAATTCTAATTCCATAGAACCTGTTATAGAAAAAACCATTAGTTGAAAGGACGTATGAAGTAAAACCAATTTCAAATGTATATCTATCAACGTAATTGCATATTCAACAATTTCTTTTATTTCATTCTCTACCAAAACTGTCAGACGAATAGGAATGTGAAACTCTGAGCAACAGTTTTTGTGATGTTTTTGCAGTTATGTGGTAAGTAGCTTGCTTACCAACCACATGGTTCCGGGTTCAGTCCCACTGCGTGGCACCTTGGGCAAGTGTCTTCTACTATAGCCTCTGGCCGACCAAAGCCTTGTGAGTGGATTTGGTAGATGGAAACTGACAGAAGCCTGTTGTATATATGTATATATGTATATATATATATATA
>NC_068994.1:27327770-27328252 GCF_001194135.2 Octopus bimaculoides
ATAAGGTCGTCTTTTTCTAGGTCTTTAATATGTGGTGGGTTTTATCAGATCTGAAACCATAATTGTCCTCTGACTGAGGGCCACATGTACCTTTATTGTAAAAATAGACCTTCCATTTCATATTCCTCACGACATTCTCTGTTTTGTTGATAAGATGCTTGATGTACACTTTCTCTTTTACTCTTTTACTTGATTCAGTCATTTGACTGCAGCCATGCTGGAGCACCACCTTTAGTCGAGCAAATCGACCCCAGGACTTATTCTTTGTAAGCCTAGTACTTATTCTATCGGTCTCTTTTGCCAAACTGCTAAGTTATGGGGACATAAACACATCAGCATCGGTTGTCAAGCGAAGTTGGGGGGACAAACAGACTGACACACAAACATACACACATATATATATACGATGGGCTTCTTTCAGTTTCCGTCTACCAAATCCACTCACAAGGCTTTGGTCAGCCCGAAGCTATAGTAGAAGACAC
>NC_068994.1:27328262-27329013 GCF_001194135.2 Octopus bimaculoides
TCCACTCACAAGGCTTTGGTCAGCCCGAAGCTATAGTAGAAGACACTTGCCCAAGGTGCCATGCAGTGGGACTGAATCTGGAACCATGTGGTTGGGAAGAAAGCTACTTACCACACAGCCACTCCTGCGCCTATGTGGAATAGGAATATTTTTCAGTAATGTTCTTATTTCGTGTTTTTCCATGGTTTGTTTTGATTCTCTGTTCTTATTTAGTGCTCAACCAGTGTTTGGGGACACTGGAAGCATTGATATATAAAAATCAAACAATGAGATGGAGTGCTCAACACCATATTGGTGGATAGAAGTTAGCGGTGGGTAGAATATGTATAAATCTATGTTGATTCACTAGAAGGGATAAATTACAGAACTCAATATGTAAATGCAGTCTTTAATCTTAATATATAAAGCTGAAGTTGTGTGTCTGTGTGAAGTCTTTTTAAAAGTTTATAGAAATCCACATTTTCCACTTTTTCGTAAAAATTTTTACATCAATGGAATTTTCTCGATGTGAACTTTCCAGTGCAGTAATTAGATTTTTAAAATTCCGTTTACTTTGTGCGATTTAAGGGAGATTTGGCTGTTGTTTCTAGCAACTTTTCTATTTCTTCCCTTCTACCTGGAACAGCGTTCTTACACACGCGCTCAACAGAGAGAGAAAGTGATACATACAACGTCATAGATTAAACTTTCTTCTCAGTATTCTTTGCTTATTTTTCATAACATTGATACGTAAAAACACACACAACCACAC
>NC_068994.1:27329695-27332644 GCF_001194135.2 Octopus bimaculoides
GGTTAGGGTTAGGATTAGTGTTACGGTTATGGTTTTAGGGTCAGGGTTAGGGTTTTAGGGTTAGGGTTACGGTTTTAGGGTTAGGGTTAGGGTTTAGGGTTAATGTTAGGGTTAGTGTTAGGATTAGGTTTAGGATTAGGGTTGGGTAATCGTGCGGGTGTTAATCTGAAAAATTACAGATATGTGAAAAGTACTGACCCTGCCATCTATTATAACTTTTGTTGTTCTATTTAATATATACATAGATTATGCCTCCAAAGAAGAGAGTTGTTGGGGAAAGCTACTTTGAACATAATGCAAAATGGTGCATCAACATCTACTGCCCAATCTGATAGAATTCTGGCAGAACTATGTAGCAACAAATCGCCAGCAATTGCTTCATCACAAATTGCCGTCCTAGCTCCTGTGAAAAGGGATTATCCTGCTATGTATAATCAGGGCAGGGCAAAAAGTTGTTTTGCAGAAGCATTTCTGTAGCCAATTAGACTGATGAAATTTACGTACGCTTAATAATGTTACGCAAAACAGCCTTCAGACTTTCCCTATTAATTTCGTCTTTTGAATTATGAACATATTTACATCATAAGGGTATTTTCGTTGTAAGGCTTTCTTTTTTTGTTGATTTTCACCTAACAAGACTTATCGTAGATGGCGTAATAAGTCACACCCGGACAAGGTCGGGTTATACTGCTAGTACATTATAACTGGAAGCCTTCTAATTCTTGTACTTGTTATAATTTCTGACCATTCAGTTGGTAATCTGAGACTGCTTTCCCTTTGAAATATATATTGTTTGAATATATTTTGAAATATATTAAAGTTATGAAGAAAGATCTTATATATGTGTTCTCTTTACAAAATACAAAAAAAAAAAGATTACAAGTGACATGTACAAAACAATTGATCCAAGCTCACATGGGAATATATATATATATATATACACATTCTCATATGAGCTTGGATCAATTGTTTTTGTGCGCAGGCCAACTTTGCCTTTCATCTTTTCGGTGTCGATTCAATAAGTACCAGTTATGCACTGGGTCGATGTGATCAACTTAATCCCTTTGTCTGTCCTTGTTTGTCCCTCTATGTTTAGCCCCCTGTGGGCAATAAATAAATAGATAAATAAGCAAATAAATAAATATATATATATATATATATAATGTACACACTCATATACATACACATACACACTCACATACACACATACATGTATATACATAATAAGTGTGTGTGTGTGTGTATGTATATATATATATGCATGTATGTATATATGTATATATTTATATATATATATATATACACATGCACATACACACACACACACACATATGTATATGTATATATATAATCCAAATAGCAAGACAAAGAAGGAGTTTATCACATTTTTAACGATCAGTCATAATTGATTCTGTCTCTTCTCTATTTTTAACATCAATTCCTGCAAAAGTCCCATGTGAAAAGTTACATAACATTTGTGGTTTTGAACATTAGAGTGGAATTTCATCAGACTTGCATCAAAGGTGTGCCCCTACATTGTGTATACAACCTCAAGCTTGGGTTGTGTGCTACACTGAAAATACCCCAACTTTCTACCCTTCCCGGGTGTGTGTGTGTGTGTGTGTGTGTGTGTGTATACACCTGTTTCTACCTCTCTTTCTTTCTGTCACAATCTAAACTTTCATCCTCTGACACAAGATCCCCTCCCCCAATGCCCCTTCCCCTCTCAAAATTTCTTGTCTTGCAAGTTATTTGGTAACCCTGCTGGTGCTAATGTCACACAAAAGAAACACTCAGTCCACTCTGCAGAGTGGTAGGTGTTAAGAAGAGTATCCAGCTGTAAAAACCATGCCAAAAACAAACACAGACATTAAATAATAACGATGATATATATATATACACACACACACATATATATATATATATATAAAGTAAAAAGTCATCATCATCATCATCATTGTTTAACATCTGCGTTCCATGTTAGCATGGGTTGGACAATTTGACTGAGGACTGGCGAATCAGATGGCTGCCCCTGATTCCAATCTGATCTGGCAGAGTTTTTACAGCTGGATGCCCTTCCTAACGCCAACCACTCCGAGAGTGTAGTCGATGCTTTTATGTGCCACTAGCACGAGGTCCAGTCAGGTGGTACTGGCAACAGCCACACTCAGATGGTGTTTTTTACGTGCCACTTGCACAGGAGCCAGTCCAGCGGCACTGGCAATGACCTCACTCAAATGTTTTTTCCCGTGCCACCGGCACTAGTGCCAGTAAGGCGACGCTGGTAACGATCACGCTGAAATGGTGGTATTTATGTGCCTCCAGCATGGAAGCCAGACAGCTGCTCTGGCAATGATCACGCTCAGACGGTGCTGTTTGTGCTCCACTGGCACAGGTACCAGTCATCGAATTTGGTTCAATTACGGTTTCACTTGCCCCAATAGGTCTTCGCAAGCAGAATTTAGTGTCCAATGAAGGAAAATTATTAATTAAATAAGAGTAAAAATAGATAAGAGACAGTAAATGCTCAAAAGAGTAAAAAGTACTAAAATATAACAATAATAATTCTTTCTACTGTAGGCACAAGGCTTAAAATTTGGGGGAGGGGACTATCAATTACATTGATTCCAGTACTCAACTAGTACTTAATTTATCGACCCTGAAAGGATGAAAGGCTAAGTGGTCGGGTAAGGGGAGATAATAAAGTAGTGGTGATCCCAGAATGAACGTGCGCATGTGTGTGTATGTGAGAGTGTGTAAATATGACCTTGACATGTGGATGTGTGCGTGGGTAAGTGTGTGCATCTGTAATGTGTGCGTGTGTGGATGATGATGTGGGTGCTGGGAAGTGGTCAGTGCTGGTGTATGTGGGGTGGGGTGGTGTGGTGTGGTGTTGTGTGGTATGGGAAGTTGTCAGTGCTAGTGTGTGCAGAGTGGTGTAGTGTGGTG
>NC_068994.1:27333254-27340710 GCF_001194135.2 Octopus bimaculoides
AATTGCCCAAAATAACAGGGAGTTTCTACCTCATAAACAGGAGTTACACCACAGTCATTTTGTGATCTTTGCTACCCTGGTATCTATTAACCAATTTATTTTGTCGGAGTTAATTATTAACTAAGAGAAAATAAATACATATAATATATATATATATATATATATATATATATATATATACATGAATATCTCCACACACTCTTTTATCTCTCTCTCTCTCTCTCTGTATATATATATATATTCTTGCACAACATTCATTTTTCTTGTTATTAAAATTCAAAATGTTGAAACATTTTTAGATATTTGTATATTACTGAAATAATCATTTTCATACGTTTTAAAAAATGATTGACGAATTCTTTTGTTTAAAAAAATAATATATTTTTAATTCTATGTAATGCATGTTTTTGTTTTCAAATTTAATGGTCATAGAAAGCAATATTCACTTTGTTTCATTGTTCTTTTTTAAGGAGAGACCCGTTATTTGGCTTGCTTAGCTCCATACTGTGGAGAAATTTCCATGGATACCTCCATCAATCCTATTTTACCATCTTCTTTAATTGTCCAAGATGAATATATATTTGTACAGGTGAGTCAGCTGTTTCATTTCTTTCAATTTATTAGGTGTGTATAGAAATATTTATGTGTGTTTGTGTTGTGTGTATGTATATAGATGTGCATGGATGTGTGTGTGTGTATATAAATATATATAGAGAGAGAGAGAGAGGGAGAGAGAGAGAGGGAGGGAGATGGAGAGGGAGACAAACAGAGGTGTGGTTCTATGTGTATGTATATCAATGCATGAGTGCATATATACACAGGTGTCAATACTTGTATATAAATGTGTGTGGTTTTCTTGTATAATTCACACACTTATCTGTGTGTGTATGTCTATTTAAATATGTATGTGCATAAGCATACGTGTGTGTGTGTTTTCTAGATGTTAAAGTCTCATTCATCATCAAGGACACCATTTCATAAGAAATCCACAACTTTGAATGGAATTACTGTGTTTTGAAATTTGTTCACCACCAACCTTTATTATGAGCCTATGTATCTTTTTACTTTACTTTCCTCTTACTTTCATACAAATCAACCACAATAAGAACAACATTGATGAAAGAGAATGCTTCAACATAGTACTTGATCAGTTAGAAATAGCAGCCAAATCTGCCTTGACTTAGACTTTACTGTCTTAAAAATGAAAGATACATTAGATATCATAAAACTATATTGTATAACAGTCTTTCATACAACATGGTCTTGTGTCTGAAATGTAGAACAACTTTGATCATGTGCTTCTTTATCAAACAACAACAAAACATGTTGGAACAATGATATATCAAATAAATCTGATATTAAAAAATTTCTGCTTTGGGACTTTTACTCAGTCTATTTTTATTTTAATCCTTTTGCATTTAAACCGACCATATCCAGCCAAAATATACTACCTATTTTATGTTCAAACCAGCCAGATCTTGCTTCTCACACCTACCCTACAATGTCATTCTCAAAATAAGCAATCACATTATTGAAATGTCAAAGCTACAAGATAATGCATTGTTAATTGAAAACAATCTGATTATAAATAAGCATTACATTTGATTAGAGTAATCTGAGTGCTAAAGGGTTAATGTTCACTTGGCAAATATTCCATATTTTGCAATAAAGTCTTTTATTTACTGCACCTTGCAATCATTTTTTCCATGACTGCAGCACTGGAATGGTTTAATAAGAATCAGTTGATTTCTTTTAGCTGAATGAACTTTCTATCACAAACCTCCTGACTGAAGTAAGATTGGAAGTTGTTGTTTTATCACTCAAGCAAACTAGAGCAAACAAATTTGATATGGTTCATTCTGAAACACTACACATGCCAATAAAAATACAGTTCCACTGCAATTTAACTGAGAAAAGGCTGTTGGCCTGTAGATTCAGGCCTCAAGGTTTTAAATGTAATTTTTTTCTCTTACCTATATAGATCAGTCATTCTGGCTGTCAACACCTGATGCTCATTGTTCAATTGGTTTTTGGTTGAACTTAGTGGTTGTGGGGCATACTCTCTCTTCCTCTCTTCTCTCTGGAGATACTTAAAGCAAAATCAGAAAAGAATCCATCAGCCCATGAGAGCAGAACAGAGAAGTGTTGACAGGAACTGGTCAAGGGGTGAGAATGGCAGTAGCATTAGCAACAATAGAGGCGTCAGTAACAATAGAAGTATTAGTAGCAGCAGTAGTAACAAACAGAGTAAATCTTTTAAATGTGATTAAAGAACAAAAATTATTAATTAAATAAGAGTAAAAATAGACAAGAGACAGTAAATGCTCAAAAGAGTAAAAAGTACTAAAATATAACAATAATAATTCTTTCTACTGTAGGCACAAGGCTTAAAATTTGGGGGAGGGGACTATCAATTACATTGATTCCAGTACTCAACTAGTACTTAATTTATCGACCCTGAAAGGATGAAAGGCTAAGTTGACATTAGCAGAATTTGAACTCAGAACATAACCATTAAGCATTTTGTCGAATGGGCTAATGGTTCTGCCAGCTCACTACCTTAATAATGATGATGATGAATGAGACTTTAACATCTAGAAAACACACACACGTATGCTTATGCACATACATATTTAAATACACATACACACACAATTAAGTGTGTGAATTATACAAGAAAACCACACACATTTATACACGCTTATAGCAAAATCAGAATTTACTGAATTCAAAGAAAAGAATCCATCAGCCCATGAGAGCAGAACAGAGAAGAGTTGAGAGGAACCGGTCAAGGGGTGAGAGTGGCAGTAGCATCAGCAAAAAGGAAAGATACTTCTGGTCTTAGCTAATTGGAATCTTAACATGTATATGTTTTGTCTTAGTGTAAAAGATGGGCTACAGCAAATATTCTACTCAATACCTTAGATTTGCTTGGCCATAACCAGTTGAGCATCTCCCTTAGTCCCAATATATGCATCTCTGATCGGGAGCATCATAGCCATGTGTTGAGAGGACTTCTTTAAGGGTTTGAATAATTCACCTCTGGAAACATAGGTGTTTTGTTCATCATACTTAAACAGCCCTTATTCAGGGAACTTTTGAGCAGGATGGGCTGCTAGACCTCAAAAAATTTTAACTGGGCCCCCACCTACTAGGCCATACACTGTTTATCTTCATATGAGATCATCATGTCATGCACATGGTTGTGATGTGTATGCCTAATGTACACTTCTCAAACAAGTAGTCATGATGGGCATACTGGGATTTATATATTTATACCCCAGTCATTTTAATGATTTGCACTGCTCTCTCACTCAATAATAATAACAGTCAAAAGCTTTCTTGCTAACCACTGGTACTGGTCCCTTCTTTTTCCTCCGTTCTTTCAATACTTACACTCCAATAGTGGTTACTCTGTGACTCTCTCCATTTCTTAAGTCTGTTTCTCTCATACTTCATTCTCTCTCATCACCTTATCTAAAATCATTACTCTCTCTCTCTCTCTCTCTCTCTCTCTCTCTCTCTCTTTCTCTCTCTCTCTCTATCTCCTATTTTCTTCCAGTTATAGCTTGAGGTTCTTTAGTCTTGCAAGTCGTAGGGTGCAACAAAAAAACAAGTCACCCAGTATACTGTAAAGAGGGCATCCAATCACAGAAGCCATGCCAAAACAGATATTGGAGCATGACGTAGGCCTCTGTCTCATCGAATCCTGTTAAATCATTCAATCCATGCCTGCATGGAAAGCAACAAACTGTGAATGGTGATGATGATGACGTTAGTGTGTCCATGCAAGGAAACAATTATTCAAATTATTGAAGATGTCATTAATGCATCATTTGATACTTAAATGTAGACTCAGTTGGAAATAAGTAATATAATTCCATTCAGTGTCAACAGACACACACACACACACACACACACATACTCAGATGCAGGCACACATGCACACACGCATAAACACATTCATAGACATACAGTAGCACCTACTTACACCCCAACCATTTCCATTACATTCCAAAACCTAAAGACTGGACCTGCAAATGTGTTCATCTTAATGTAAACTGGTGAATGTCACCTTTCTGTTATGGAATCACACTTTCAAAGAGTACATTTAATATGGTTTAACATTCAACCAACTACTTTAGTTAGAAGTTGCCAGAACAAGACAAATGTGCCACGAAACGGTTGCTGTAATATATTACATGATAGCTTCCCAGCCTTGCATCTCAGTTTCAACTATAAACATCACTTCCCAACACCTAATTTCCTTCAAAACAAACAAAAATGAAAGAAAGAAAGAAAAAACACGCACATATCCTGCTGTTCTGCATAATAAAAAAAAATGTGCGCCAAGACCAGAACACATTGTAACTACAAAACAGATTAAAAGTCTGTTAGAAATATCCTAAAAGCAAAGACATCATGCGTTAATGCTAATGATTAACTTGGTCATTATATATTATCGCAACATTGAACTAGAACAAACTAAAGGTATACACTAACACAAATGAGGAATAAAGCACCAAACAGTGACAGAAGATTGCAAAGGCAATCTCCATAAATCTATAAATCATCTTTTAACTCGAATTTGGTTTTCAATGTGTAAAATCTGTAGGTTATTGCTTTTGGCTTGTGTTTGTTTCCTTTTCTGTACTTGTGTTTTATTACATTTTTTATGACAGTTCGAAAACATTAAAAATTTGATGTGTCAACCATCTCAATCGACCAGTATATGTATGCATGGGTATTTGTGGGTGTGTGCACACCCACCCACCCATATATATATATATATATATATATATATATACATAGACACACACGCATACATATATGTATATGTATGCATGTTTATAGTCTTTTGTGATATGTACAGAGTTTCTTTTCCAGATCTTTTGTGAGATATACTCACACTGCACTTAGTCTTTTCCTTCTTTTTATCTTCTGGTAGAATTTTTCAGTATCACTGTTTCTGTGGAAGTTTGTAGTTGATGTCAGGATCTTATGGGTTTCAATATCTATGGATTGAGAATCTTCTTTAGACCAAGAAAGTATTCCAAATGTTAATGCAGGTTCTGCAGATGTATTGTGAAATATTGTCTTGTAAGAGGAAATCACTGCCTGTCATATTGTTTTAAGTCTGCTATAATATTCTTTGATTATTCTATCCTTGTTCACAGTGCCTTTTGTATAACATGTTTCCATTAAGACCTAGGTATATGTAGCATACATTGTGTAGAAGAGAAGAGATAGAGAGATGATTGATGCAAAGATTTTAGGTTTGGGCAAACTCCATTCCTATATCAACAGAAAATGTTCTGATTGAATCAAGCTGTTTTTGTAAATATTTCTGACATATCATTCGATTGTTCACAAAGAAACTATGGACAATCTTGTTTTCCCTTGTTCTTGTAGACCATAAAATATTGCCAGTGGATTTTTTTATAAGAAATTAAAGTGGACTAAGGACCAAAATAACCAGAAGCAAAGCAGACTATCACTTTAGAATGTTCCCATTTAAATATTCATGACATTTGAGACAGATTTTGGATCAGGTTTTCATGAATCTTTCAATAGAAACAGCAAAGTCAGCAGATATTTTTGCCAGCTGTAGTGACTTCAGTAGCCATGAATGAGGGATGGAATCAATTGAATGCCTTTCTGTAATCAAGCCATAATATCACAAGGTTTCTATATTGTTTTCTTACTTCAGACTTCATATTTTTATTTACCAAAAGTTCAGCACAACCCTATACTGCTTTCTTTCCACTTACCTACTTGTCAGTGACTATGTAGTTAGACTCACAATGGTCTTGGAGAAATTGGTTCAAGTGGATTGAGTCCAGTTTATACATTATGTGAAGGCCGGTGGTTTTGTTCTTGATCTTAAGGTTTGCTTGTGAATAGCAATCCAGTTCCTTATGTCAATCTGATCTCCCATAGACTTTTGAAGTATTTCTATAAGTGATTTTCTATAAAAAGTCAATGTGTTGTGTTTGTAGCCAACTATCAGGTCTCTTTACATAGCTTTCCCATAGCTATATAAAGTTTCAGTGTCAATCATTATAAGTTTTACTGTTGATGTTGGTACAGTATTCTCAATATATTGTTTAGTCATATTGTGTTCCAATTAAAACCCTTAATTTTATTCTGGATCTAAGACTACAGCTTCCTGGGAAGCTCTTTTTACTGAAATATCTTCCCCTTTATCCTCCTGTATAGAGTTTGTTGGTCAAAAGAAAACTTGTGATTTATCCTGGTTCATTCATTTTACTGGTAGTGGAGTTTTCCACTAAGTCTTGCGTTTGTGTTTCTGGGTTATTAGTTTTCCTTTCAGATTTAGAGAAGGATCTCTATTTGATTTTACTTTTCTTAGTGGGTGTTGTTGGAGTGTTGTTGAATCTATCATTTACTTTACATCTTACAAAGGTATTTAAGATAGGTGGTTGAGAGATTTGCTTTTCAACATGTTTATGGGTTCAGTCCCACTGCATGGGACCTTGGGCAAGTGTCTGCTAGTATAGCCTTGAACAATTAAAGCCTTGTGAAAGAAGCCCATTGTGTGTGTGTGTGTGTGTGTGTTGACAGTGCATCTTAATTGTAAATGAGTGTCACTGTTATAGAAGCAGTGTCATTCATTTCCATTATTCTGCAAAACATGTCTAGCCATTGAGAAATATTACCTTGCTTGGAAACAGGTGAGAATTGGCTTCAGGAAGGGCAATCAGACATAGAAAATTTACTTCAATAAACTTTGTCCAACTCATGTAAAAATGGAAAAGTGGGCATTAAAACGATTTAGCTACTGTATTTGGTGATGTAAAGTTTTTATGTTTCCTTCTAGAGTTGTTATTTACCTGAGTTGCTTATGATGGTTTGTTTTATTGCTGTGTACTTTGCAAATATCTCCCAGGTATTCTTTTGGAGCAGCCAAATACAGACAGCTATTGATATTCCAGTATATGTTGCCACATTTTTTTATATCATTTCCTGTAATATCATCAATAACTTTTATTATGGGTAGGGTTGGCCTTCTCCCCACTCTCATCCCCTAAAACATCTGTTACTTTATGATAGCTTAGAGAAGGTGAAAACATTGTTTCCATATTCATCATCATCATCATCATCGTTTAACGTCCGCTTTCCATGCCAGCATGGGTTGGACGATTTGACTGAGGACTGGTGAAACCGGATGGCAACACCAGGCTCCAATCTAATTTGGCAGAGTTTCTACAGCTGGATGCCCTTCCTAACGCCAACCACTCAGAGAGTGTAGTGGGTGCTTTTACGTGTCACCCGCACGAGGGCCAGTCAGGCGGTACTGGCAACGGCCACGCTCAAAATGGTGTCTTTCATGTGCCACCCGCACAAGAGCCAGTCCAGGGGCACTGGCAACGATCTCACTCGAAAATCCTATGAAGGCCAGTCAGGCGGTACTGGCAACGGCCACGCTCAAAAT
>NC_068994.1:27341606-27357194 GCF_001194135.2 Octopus bimaculoides
ATGTGTCCATAGCTTGCACTGGGTACATCTTATAGAGTTACTACCTACTCCTTTTCTACATACTGAGAAGGGCCATCTACCTGAAGGGGTTTGTGTTTTATCTACCTTCCTACTTATTAGGATTTTGGTTTTTGCTAGGTTGACTCTAAGGCCCTTCGATTCTAGTCCTTGCTTCCACCCCTGAAATTTCTCCTCTAGTTCTGATAGTGACTCCGCAATTAGTGCAAGGTCATCAGCATAGAGGAGCTCCCAAGGGCAACCTGTCTTGAATTCCTCTGTGATCGCCTGGAGGACTATGATAAATAGGAGGGGGCTGAGGACGGAACCTTGGTGGACCCCTACCTCTACCCGGAATTCATATTATGCTTCTAAAATATTTTTCAACTGTGTACGTTCTATAGTTGCCTTTGTTGGGTCAGTATGCAGAGATCTAATCTGGCAGAGTTGTGTGATGGTGATGCAAATGGTGTCAGTTTGTTTACATCCTTGTTGATCCCTATGGCAGTTTTTGACTAGTTTTCAGTGTTGAAGGCAAGATGACTAGCATCACAAGAATCAGAATATCAATCAATATCTCTCACAGCTATTGCTTTGATGTAGAAAGATGCCTGTTGACACAACGGTTAAGGTATGAAGTGACTTAAGTTTGAGTGAGACTGTTTCCACTATTTTTGAACTACTTCAAGTAGTTGATTGTGAGATCTTCTTGGGCTTTTTCATAGCATCAGAGAACCTCCTGATTTTATTACAAGGACCAAGGGAAATGAGAAAGGTGCTTACATTTTTTGAAGATTGTTCACAGATGTGGTAGTAATGTTGCTGTCCACACATCAATGCACATACTCCAAAAGCACACACACCTATACATACACACACATCCACATATACACCAACACACTAACAATCATACACACACCGACACACTAACAATCACACACATACTAACATACACCAGCACCCATCAAGACATACAAACACACACATGCACACACACACACATTCACACATACAGCAAGACACTCATACACATACACATCAGTGTGTACACATTAACTTTTACAAACAGATTTTGTATTCACTGATAAGAAAATAAAATGTAAACAACTCAGTATTATTTTTCACATCACCCTCTCCTTCTCCACCTCTTCCTCTATTTCATCTCTTTCTCGTTCCAGCATCTCTCCCTCTCTCCTTACCTCTACCACTCTCTCACATTTTTCTCTTTTTGTCTTTCTCCCTCTCTCTCCCTCCCTCAGTTTTTATAAAAAAAAGATGATTCATTTCAGTAAAGCTAATGTTCACACACATGCACGCATGCACGCACACACACACACACACACACACACACACACCCACACACAGAATGCTATGAAAGTTAGTTACAGCTGTACTAAAAGTATTGAGAATTTGATTTCTGGCTTCAGCAAAAGTAGTAACAGAAACTATAACATAATAGTTTTGTATCAGTTAACCAACACTAGCGTAATTGCGGCAACATTTGTTCATATCTTCAGACTGATAAATGTCTCAGCATGAAATTCATATATTTGTCCAAAGTGAAACTTTAAAACAAAAGAGCATACTTATTTAGCTGAACAGAACATACCTTTAAGAGCAGACATACACAGCATGTATATTCTTTTAGTCAAGTGACAAGAAACACCATTTCCCTCTTACAATATGGTGACTAAAAGACAAATGTACTACATGTTTAAAATAACGATTGTAGAATCTACCCAATTATATTCTGGAGGATCTGGATAGTGCTGCCTATGTAACAGTCAAATATTCTTCATCTTGATGTTTCCTATCAATATTTTTTAATTTTTTTTATTTTCTCTCAATGTCTTATACTACAACAACAATGGCAATTTCTTCTTGCAACCAACTACTGCCACATGTGCCATACAACCTCAATATTAATATATTTCATGTTTATTCCTCTTATTTTGTCCTTACTGTACCTCCTTCCTTTACTATATGTATGGGAACAAAGATATAAGATAAATCTTTTTAAGAGGTGCTACTTGAAAATAATTTACAGATGAAAAATATATAAACCAATGAAGAGCACTGACGCCACATGGAATGCAGTAATACAAATACATGCTTATTGAATAAATCTTATAATGCAGAAGTCAAAATTTCTAAGGCAGAGGTCATCTCTACAAAATCTAAACTACAATAAAGGACACACACATAACATAGACATGACAGAAGAAAAATATAAGCAAATATTTTATTGTTGAATATCATCCATTATACAGATAAAAAATTTAAGCCCTACAAGAAAGGAAACAAAATGTGTTATCTGTACACAACAGAGAAGAGGAAAATCCTCAGAATCCTACATAAGCAAAACCTCTACCCTATTTTTTTGGTATACAAGTTGATGTACTAGATAGTGTAAACATGTAGTGTAAACATTCAAACATCATGACTGTCTTTCCAAATCCCGCTATATTTCACATGAAATTTTTAGACCTCCAAAGTTGTCTTGGTGTAAAAGTTGATCTACCCTTTAAGCTGTATAATTTGATCTGAAAAATTTGACTTATGTGCTAGAAAATGCAGTATTGAAACATAAAATCAAAAGAATTTCAGTAAAGTCAGATGCTTTAAAATGCATTTGTTATTAAACTAGGGAACACTACCATCACTGAACAGAAATCACAAAAATACACTGGGATTTGAAATTGCATGTTGTTATCTCTTCCTCTTCTATCTTTTTTCTTTACATCGTTTTTTCTTTCCTGCACTCACCTCCCCCTTTCCTTATGACTATCATGCTCATTCACATTGATGATGTATACTCCTGAATTTTATGTAACACACTTGTCCTTCCTCAATTTTCAGCATAAATGTATATAATTTTCCAGCATTTCCAAAGTGGTCAAAGAGAATAACCCACATCTATTATCTCAGAGTTATTCATCTTAAAAGAAGCATAAGTGTTTCTACACATTTTTTTCCACATCTCTAAATACATGAAAATATACGATCTGAATGAGTGCTTAGTTTGAAATTTTAGCAGCTTTTCTATTTTACTTGCATTGCTTTAATAGTTACATTATTCTAAATTTTTGTATCAAGTGGTATGTGTGTGTATACATTTAAACACATGCACATGTGTATTGAAAAGGAGTGGATAGGTATTCCATATGGTGTACTCAGTGTAAACTATGGGCACAAGCACTTTAGGTGGAAATACAGATGGGTTGAGACAGATAAGACTGACTTTATGTGGTTGATGTACAAGAAAAGTTAGCTGTTACAGAACATGTAAAACAAATTCCTTCAAATGCTTAGAGAATTTTGTAGAAGTACTGAATAGCTTTTGTTGTCTAAGTGACCTTAATTAGCAGTGGCACTAGATTGACCAAAAGCATGGTTACCAGAGGGAAAAATCTAAGGAGTTACCACCTCCGCTGGTAACAAATGTTTTCCTCTCTCTGAATGAAAAACAAATAGTATGATTGCTTGCCTACAAAGTGTCATGTTATCAGTGGCTTGGTAACATGGGATACAAGTTCATCCCCTATAACTGTAATGAAGATGCTTTGAACATCCACCAGAAAAACTTCGTTGCCAAAATGAATAAGTGTAGAAGCATTTTTGGACTGATTTGAAACATTACTTTTTCATTATTGGATTTATCCGATTTAATTGATGTGCAAATGTAATAATAATAATTTTGGACTTGGGTTTTCACCCCCTAAGCAAATTTCTTTTCTACACAGGATTGTTTTTTGACAGCAAGACATGGGTCTTGATTCTGGAAAATGCATGAAGACTGGACAGAAATGAGGTAAACATGCTAAGATGGATGTGTTGATAGCAAAGCACAAATGAGCCAAGAGAAAAAACTGGATATAAGAGAAATCAAATGCTGTGTTTAAGAGAGAAGTTTGGGCAGATGATGCGCATGGCAGGTGTCACTTGTGTGAGGATGTACCAGGCACTCCAAATGGACAAACCCTATGAAAGAGTGAGCCTATGGAAGAAAATGAGACTAAGAGGTGAAGACATATCTCAAGAGACTGAATTTCGCAAAAGAGAAAATTATAGTACTTTAATTTGTGGCAGAACACTGTGCTGGGAAAGAATAATCAAAGCCACTTGTAGAAAACTAGAAAATGATGATGATTACAACGTTTGGGATGTTTGATATCTTGTTCCATATTTGCTTCAAGTACCCTATCTCTTCCCCAAGTACCCTATCTCTTCCCCATCTCAATATTTATGTAATGTTGACAATGCAATGGATTTGTTGGGATTCAATCCCACCACTACCAATCTCTGTTGCTATCCAATCTATAGTTTAGTGTTTCACCTCCAGTAATATCTATGTCTCTCATTCTTTCTCTTTTCCATTACCTTTTCTTCTCTCACACAGTCTCTTTTTGAATTATTTCTTATATCACCCTTGTCCTCTTCTATCACATATGTACACACATACACATACATAAAAACATTTTGATTGTTATGGTTAGTCTAATATATGGACATGTGTAATTACTGCTCATATGAAAGCAACATACTAAATATTTGAAAAGTTGAGTGTGGTAAAATTACATACAGATATTTCTACGTAAGTGTTTTAAACATATATATTGTAGCATATCATCTTAACATATTTATGTAAACTCAGTGCTGTAATGATCCACACATAAAGAAATAAGCCAAGTAACATTTCAATACAGTTTACAAAAAAGACAAACACCACCCAATATGTATATTTGAATACAATTGTAAAATCAAAAACAACTTTAAATTTAATTCAGACAAAACTTTGTCAAAACTTTTAAAGATAATCCTTATCTATTTTTAAAAACAAATACAAATATCAGCGAATTAGCAAAATCATCATGGCTAAATGTATGTTTCCTTTGACCAAATCATGACTACTATCACTGTATACAATGAAGCTACAATCTTAACAAAGATTTATATACAATCTAACCTTAAAGTTCAGGTTTTATACAAAGGCTAAAACATAGGTGGAAGTGCAAAGACCCAGAATTTGAATTTTTCCCTAAAACATTTAAATGAACAAAATGTATTTTAGATGTAAATTGATAAATCTAACAGAAATGTTTGATTAAAAACAGGCTTGCACTATAAAGCCAGCCATTGAAGATAATGTTCCCACTGCCATTGATGGACAGACAGAACAATCAACTAAATCTATCAGTAAACAAACACACCAGCAGTTTAGCTGAAATCCATACCCTATACTGTACACACAGAAGAATGCCAAAACCTTCTGGAGTGATTTGGGATGATATGCTTCAACAGGTTCACAACCTTAACTTGAATGACAGGCCATACAATATCAGTATAATTAATAACCCAGTAAATTAGAATCAGAGGCAGTAAATGAAATAGCAAATAAATATCTGAAAACCACAGTCTAGGGGTATGAAAACTAACTACAAAACCCTTAATCTTTTTATCTATGTCTCAGTTATTACATTACTAGTGTGTCACAAAGACTGAAGCCATGCAATCAAAATTCAAGCAAAAAGCCTGAACCAGTATGGGCACATTACTTGAAAGATAAAATTTTATTCCTACAAAAAAGTATCTCACAGATTGTTGTAGTTATGAACTGTAAAACAGAGAGCAACTTCACATGACCTCAGAAGAAACTAGAGAGATGATTTAGTGATACAGGATTCAAAAACCAAAACTCCAAACTGCATCAGCTGAAACAACAACTCATAGCTGCTGCTGAAAAACTAAATGGCAAATACTCAATAATTTATTTGCCAGGGATCTCAAGTCAGTTTATTGCAGCTTCAATGCACAAGGCTAAATCTCTAAAAGACACTCCTACAAAAGATCAGGCTACTGGAGATCTGTATGGTTAACAAATAATGAGTTCAACAAAAATGCTGTATGGCTAAAAGAACTGGAGCAGATCTACTGCAAGCATGTCCAACAGAAGCATTATGAAATAAACAGTGAAATATTGGAAACAATTGTACAGAAAATGTCAAACAGGAAATCTCCAGGTTCAGATTTCATAACAAGCTTCTGGCTGAAGAATTTCATCTTTTATGGTTGTATGGAGAAAGTATCAAGGGCACAGAAGAACTTCCCCAATGATTATCAACTAAAACTACTCTCTTCATCCCCAAGAATAGCCAAACGACCCTTGCTAAAAATTACTCTCCAATAACCTGCCAGAACATCATGTACAAATTATACACTAGGTGCCTCAATCTATTCTTGCAGGATCATTGTGCTGCTGTCAACATTATAACACATGAGAAAGTTGGAGGAATGAAGGAGGTGTGGGGCTCTATACAGCAGCTGCTAATTAATAAAATGATGCAGGAAAAAACAGTAAAAAATTGTAGAAATTTAACCATAATGTGGCTGAACTATCAGAAGGCTTTTGATAGTATAACATGTGGTTGGATTATCAGGGATTAGCCAAAATCCTACAACCACTGATGAGTGCTGTTGAACTCCTGACCAAGACTTGGTACAACACTTTGCTCCTTAAGAGTGATGAGGAGCAAATTAAGTCTAATAGCACTCATTAGCAAAAAGGCATCTTTCAGAGTGACAGCCTGTTGGTGTTGCTCTTCGTTCTCTCATTAAACCCATTGCCATACCTACTCACAAAATATAGTGGCCATAGAAATGGACCCAGAAGTATCTCTCATTTTTTTCTTTTTTGATGACCTGAAACTGTATGGGCCAAATATCAACCACATAAAAATGCATTTGGACCTCATTACCCAATTTTCTACAGATATTGGAATGAAATTACTGTAAATTAAAAATAGAAAGAGAAAAAGAAGAAACTACATACATTATAAATTCACATTATAAATTCACATTAATACCAATAATAATTGATGCACTTGGTTTTGTGAGTAAATGCCTAAGTGACAATCTGGACAAGCTAGGACTAACTTGCACATTAGAAATACAATCTCTCAGTGGAATAATAAAAATATGCAAGATCCTTCTCAAGTTTAAAATGTGAATTTCTTTTTGTTATCTACATTCCAATGACTGAGCTTTGTATCTTTGTTAGAAACCAGCTCCTTCTGCAGAGGAAGAATTTAAATAATTAAAAAATAGAAGAGGACATAGATATACAGACAAACATACAATCACACAAGCATATGCATGCACACGTGTGTGTGTGTGTGTGTGTGTGTGTGTGTGTGTGTGTGTGTGTGTGTGGTGAGGGAACTTCATCAATAATGTCTAACTCTTTTGTGAGATTTGTAGATCAAAGCTACTTGCTTAGGTCTTATTGACTATAGGTATTATACAATGCTGAGGAAACTGATGATAGTTCTGGTGTTGTGAATTTAATTCTAACCTTTTCTCTTTTTCTTCCTGCTGCATCATCTAATTTGACTTAGCCATATTTACTTCTTTCTAAATGGTTCTCCACCATTATTTGCAATCAGTTTTTATCTTCTTCCATACAGACACAATCAGGTCACCTACTTCACTGAAATTTTCTTTGATAATATACTTATAATGGAGTTTCTGGCAGCCTTCTTCAGTGGTTTCTGCATTTCAGTCCACTGTAGAGTACAACCTTGGGGATCATACTGTTCTCCATATGACCACACATCCCACTCAGTGCCAGTATCATTCCATTAGGATAGACTTAATATTAGGCATATTTGCACACTGCAAGACCTCCTCATGGGAGATTTGATTTCACCGAGAAATCTTCATTATAGATCATAGCCAGTGCAACTGTCAGATAAGTAGCATTCTTAAATGCTAACACTGTATTAGGTAGATCTCAGGAGACTGGATAGAAGTACTGTTCAATAAACTTTGTATTTCGTTGAAAGTTTAAAGCCACATTTTTCCCACAACAAAACATTGAACATCTCAAAAGTGATCACAGATGACTATATGTAATGCATCTTGGTTATTATTGTCAGAAATTATGCTATCTAAATACTTAGACATTTTCACCTTACTTAGAGGCTGGTTTACTGTCCTGATATCGAGGTTCATGTTTCAGCATGCCAGGTTTAGGTTGATACAAAATTTCAGTCTTCTTAATATTTATTGACAAACCAAAAATTGATGTTGTACATTCAAAATAGTGTGTAATTTTTTGGGTATTGTCTAGAAAATAAGCCACTAGGATCGAGTCATCAGTGAAAAAACGTTTACAGATACACATATCACAGCACTTCCTGGTGGCGCTTAGTCTAGAATGTTCAACACTTTACAGTCCATTCTTGTGCAGATATGCACATCACCTATTTTCAAGTACAGAACCCAGAGGTAGTGCAGATGGTGGTGTGATTGAAAAAAGTACCAATCTATGACTCCAAGGAAAGAGATCATGAGAGATATGTTATAAAATTGCTTGGCAGTCTCCCAAAATTTGTCCAGGCATCCACATTTTGCAAGCAGGGTCCATAAGTTCACTCTACCCACACTCTCAATAGCATTCATAAAGTCAATGAATATGATAAATGAAATACATTGTGCTATAGAATTCTCTTGGACTTGATGTAGAGTAAAAATCATATCTCGAATGTTGCTTCACATATAAACTCCACACTGACTTTCACAGTGAATTCACTCAGTTATTATTTTTTTTTATCAAACTAGTCTGTATGCTTGTATTTCAGAAAGCTGAGTGAGGCAGTGACTGTTTTGTAGATTGTCTCAAGCAAGTGTGCTTGATATGTATGTGTGTGTATTATATGTATTGGGTCATTCTATAAATAATGCAGTTCTTTTATACTTCTTTTATTTTTCAAAATTAAGATAAACAAAGTTCTTTTTTAATCTAAAATATACTCTTCTTCATTTTTTACAATGCTCTTCCATCTATCTGGTAGACTCACAAGGTCCCTCTCCCAAAATTCCCTTGGCCATGACAAAAAATACTCCTCCAGTACTATTCTGACCTTGTCTACAGAATTCATATTTTTTCCGTCCAAATGGACACTGCAGAGTAAATGATAATCAGATGGGGCAATGTCCAGCAAATATGATGGGTGGGGCATTGTCTCCCATTCAAACTGCTCCAGCCTTTGGAATGTCAACTTTACTGTATGTGGCTGAGCATTATCCTGATGGAGTAACACCTTTTGTCTTGAAACAAAGACGGTCATTTTTCTTCTAGTGCTGACTTTAGCCACTCAAGCTGCTCACATTTGATCTCCTTTCTTATCGTTTGTTTTAGATTTAAAAGTTCAGAGTCAACTAAACCATTCATATCCCATCGAATAGATAACAACACCTTACATGTTTGAAAACTGTCTTTAGCCTGGGGTGCCAGTGTTTCTCCTTTCCCTACCCACTGTCTTTAGTGCTTGATATTTTTATAAAGAAGCCATTTCTCAACACCAGTCACTATTCAGTCCAAAACAAGGTTCATTTGTGAGATGTAAGAGCAAAGAACACACGTTCACTCTCTGCTTGCAATTAGACTTGATAAGAACCAATCAACTCAATTTGCTGACTTTTCCGATGGCATGCAGGTGTCGATGAATGACCAAATCCAAGCTTCTCTGCTAGTTCCTCAATAGTTATGATGGGATTTTGTTCACCAGTGTTTGCAGGACATCCCCGTCAAGCTCTACAGATCTTCCAGGACAAGGCTTGTCTTCTAGGCTGTAGTTTCTGGCTCAGAATTTTTGGCTTATGCTTATTGTCCGATCCCCAGTTACTGCATTAATATTCCTTTCACTTTCCTTTGCGTTGTTGCCTTTATTGAACTCATAAAGCAAAATATGCTCCTTTGTCACTTCCATTATAGCTTTGAAAAAAGAACTGTTAAAATTGAACTGCATTCTTCGAAACTTGCACTAAGAATAAGGACAGGGTAAAATTATTACCTGTTTTTATATCAAGTTGATGCAGGTAGTTTATCCCATCCCCCTCCGACTTTTAGTTCATGCAATTGAAAAAACTGCATTATTTATGGAATGATCCAATATATAAATGTATGTGCATTTATGTGTGTGTATATACATACATACATATGTATATATGTATGTATGTGTGTGTATATATATATATATATATATATATATATATATATATATATATATATATATATATATATATATATATATATATATATATATATATATGGAAGTACACATACAAAGATATACATATAAATAAATATGCACACACTCAAAATTTACTAGTCTTAAGTGAACAATAATGGAGATAATAGTGTCACACTGGAGGATTGTCCACAACATTCTCTTGAATCTGTTGATTGCTACTGTCTAGTTTCTTTCTGAAGATAAATCATCATAGTTCCCACAAGAGGTATCTTTTACTTCACTGCCATTAGCAGAATATATGATCAACAAGAATTGCAAGATCTAATACTGGCTCACAACCTAGAGGTATACATCAATAATGAACATTTCAAAGTTCTTTTCATCTTCTGCATCAATAAAGAAAAACCCAAATGTATTTGGAGCCGACATTAAAAAAATCACAGTATAAATAACAGCAAGCTAACAGGGAATGAGTGAACATGTTGACATTGGTTGTAAAACTTACTATATTTTATGATTGCTATTTTATGAAGTGAGTTGGCAAATGTCAAAGTTTATATCACTTGATGGAGAATTGCTGAGAAACTGTTTTTGTTGTAGCTGCTCCTGGTCTGTTGGTGAATACAGAAAATTATAAAATAGACATGATTAAGTGCATAAACTGTGATATGAGATAACTTTCTTGATACTACCTACCTTTCAAGCCATGACAGTGTTGTTTGAATGTCTGGTGTATAAAAAGGGAATAGCTGAAACTGTGACACTTCAAATCAGGATGTTATATATAACATGTAAAGCTGGGAAATTCCCAGTTGATCCAAAATAACATTGCAATCTTTTCCATCAATATGAGTAACAATAGTATAAAAAAAAAAATGTTGCTTTCTCCAAAGTAAGGAAGACTATTAACAATTTTTGACACTTTCCATGATTAAAGCTGCAATCAGTTTTTCTATTCAACAATCAGTTTTTCTACTTGAATTTGATAAAATCGGTTGTTGGAATACACTTAACTGTGAAGAGACAATAAATACTTTTGTGTTATATTGGGTAAACACAAACTTTCACCCTACATGTTGACCAAAAGGAACCTTTCCATAGTTACTTGACCTTCTAGAAATAATAACCAACTCTTCCACAAATTAGAATCTACAATTTTAAAAATGAAGTTTATATTTGATATTGTAGTCATACTTGTGTTAGTGGTCATCACTGAAATGTCTTTGAGCATAGATTTGTTCAATCAGGGTTACCTGGGGTTAAACAATAACACCAACCAAATAGTCTTGAACCAATGAAGGAGACTGTATTTGGTCTCTTGGCCTGCAAGAAAAAGCAGCCACATAACACCTCAAATTGCATCCTTCAACATAAAGAGTATGTTTTGTCTTTGGTCCAAATACATTGTTGCAGCAAATAAACAGACAGAGTGGTACCAGTTGTAAATCTACTGGACCAAGCTTGATCATGGTTCCTGTTGGATCAGAACTTATCGTGAGTCTACCAGATCAGAGATGACCACAGGTCTGCTTGACTAGAGTTGATAATGGGCCTGCTGGATTAAGCAACTAAATTGTATACAATTTTTTTAAAAAAAGCATATGCAAACAGTCTTATATGCACAACCAAATAAAAATAGAACCAGATATCATATGGTTTTATCCACCATTTCACTTAGCCATAGTTAACCCAATAACTTGACATTTCTTCCATCTCTTTAGAAAACACTTTCATTCACAACATAGACATTATAAAATATTTAACAAGAAAATCATAAAAATATCATTTTTATTAACATGAGCAGTTTCTCTTTAGACTATAAATGCCTTTATAAGGATATAGTTTATCAATGTAATAGTATCTTTAATAGTTGAATAAATAGCTAGTCAAGCTCTGCTTTGACACCTTTTAAACTGAACCACAAAAGTCATACTCACACTTTCAGGAACCTCAATGGGAAAATGAAACATTACTCATGAAATTTATTTGGATGTTAAATGAGAATATCAATTAGACACTCAGATGGAAAATTGTCTCTAGAATTAAGTTCTCTGCTGGCAATAAGAGACGATGCCATTTATAATATACAGAAAACATAACCATCTAATTTGCCAAAGTTAATTTACTAAATAAGCTGAATGGAAAGATTTCATTCTTTAAACATAGAGCATCAAAATCCTACCTCAAACACAACTGAAATTTTAATTACTAACCTTTATAACAGGAACATTCTGATATCTTCTATTCTTACCCCACCCCATTATTACTTCTCATTTATATATATATATATAGTATATATAAATTGCAGTATGTGTGTGTATAATGACTAACACATACATTTCCACAGTTCTCAATCGATTTTCTCTAAACTTTTCACATACATCACTTATGTCCCAAGGATGGTCATGCACTATAACATTTTGCCCAGAGCTCCCGCATAAATAGATGTAAATGGACATAGTTTTTTTCTATGTAGGGTCTTCCATACTTTTTAATCTTTTTATAAAAGTGATAGGACTTTGTCTATTTATTTATTTCAACTGTCCACCTGTGTGGTGACGCAGTCAGGAAACAAGATTTGGAAGCTGTCATTTTGTTTTCATGTAAATAAATGTTTATGTTAATTTAAAAGATTTATCCAAAAAAATTTATTTAGCTATTATTTTTAGCACAACATGTGTTATGTCTCCGGTAATTTTCTTTCATGTAAATATGTGTTTGTTAATTTAAAAGATTTATCCAAATTCGTTGTATGTATATAGTTTTTTGTATGTAGGGTCATCCATATATATTTAATCTATATTGTTGTATATTGGCGTTAGAGAATATTTTTTAGTGGTTATCACATTTTTTTATTTATAATGTCTGTTGTAATTCTGTATTATTACTTTCTCTATTTTTTTATATGTATATTGGTATGTATAATTTGACTTTACGCGTAGGCTATGTGGGAAGACAGAATAAAGGGACTTTTGTTAGCTTGTAATAGAATCAATAATTACTTGGTACACTAAAACTCATTTTCCTTTTCTAGATAATACAGGCATGCCACCTAAAAAGAGAACACAGATTGGCAGAAAGTATTCTGCAGCAGCAGTGCTGGCAGGCTATCGAAAATGAGGACCAGGGGTCCTGTAGGCTATTGTAAAAAGCTGCCACTGCGAGAGCTGCAACTACTCCAGAGCAGCATGAAACCTATTGAGTGCATGCTGCTGCCACAAGGGCCGAAAAAGCCCCAGAAAAGAGTGATTTCCATTGGGCACGCAACACTGCATCCACTTCTGCTGTGAGATTGGCAGATGAGGATAACCATCAGATGATGAGACTTCAGTCTAATATTCACCGTAAGGCCATTGCCCATGGCTACTGGAAGTCACCGAGTAGTCAATAGGTATCAAAGGCACTCAACATCCTGCTGAGGATTACGCCACTCATTGAGAGACTGTTGTGGGGGATATGTCTGTAATATGTCCATTTTGCAAGGCCTTCAAGTGGGTTGGGGAATCCAGTGGCCTATGCTACTCAAACGGAAAGGTTTGTTTGCCTGATCTGCAAAACACTCCTCAACCTTTGCTCTCTTTACTCCTTGGTCAACACCCTGATTCATAGCAATTTATACAGAAAATTCGTGTTTATAACTCTACCTTCCAGATGACAAGTTTCAGTCGCAAACCCATTCATGAAGACTCCTATATGCCAATGTTCAAAATTCAGGGCCAATCCTATCATCGGATAGGTTCTATTCTTCCTGTCAACAATGCTGAACACTGATTCCTTCATATTTACTTCATGGGAGATACCACTGAGCAAACAGCTTGCTGGGGTCAGGTGGCACCTGGAACAAAAATGCCCCTTTTGAATGAACTTCAGGAAATGCTCCACACCACCAACCGATATGTGAGGGACTTCAAAACTGTTATACAATGCCGACATACAGACAAGCCCAACTTCAAAGTTATCATAAGGAGTGACCGAATGCCTAACAAAGAGCACTAAGGATGCTTTAACCAGCCCCAAAATGATGAAATTGCAGTTCTGCTCTGCCGTCCCAATGAATCCATCAACTACATGGCTACCTCCTTCACCAATACATCAACATGCTTTTTCATGTCAACTTTTTAGCAACTGTTTTGACACACTGACATGGGATGGTCCACAAGAGTTTACATCCTCATGGTGTGGACTGGGCAACATTCTGACTTTGGTCTGAATGGCTAAAAACTCCAATACAATGCAATCCTTTTCCAATCTCCGTTGTGCGTTACCGGTAAACATGATCCTTTTCAATCCTTCATGATAGCTCATTAGTGACTGTCGTTATATGCAGGGAAACAACTCTAAGTAAATTCTCTGCTCACAATAAGATTCATGCCAGTTATTTTCAGTATGTATATATGTGTATCCTGCTCACTTTTACCATCATTACAACTTCACAATTGTCTGTCTGCCTTTCAATGCAACATCTTTTCACTGCGAACTGCTAAAGATTCAAAACAGTATTTGTGAACTGAAGTCAAACTCTTCATGTCTTCATTTTTCATTACCTAAAGTCAATTTCAGAGTGGTCGTCCACTGTAAGCATGTAGCAATTACATTCCTTTAACTCTACTTTTCAAGTAGGTATTATATTGCCAATTTTTAACGTACCAATCATACTTCTCTCCGAAAAAATATCTTCTTTTGCTGTTGAATAAAATAAACTTGCAGAGGGGAGGTTTCAACGCCTTCCTTCAATTTCCTTACACCATTTATGTGGCTGTTTCTGACAAAAAATTTCACTTTCATGTAAAACAACTATATTTTGTAGTCATTATCCATAATCTACTCCCAAAACACTTCAGTAGCTCTACTTTGCATCGCTTGCAAACTTATATGCTCTATGATCATTAAAGTGCAACTACCTCCACAATAACCTGCCTTCAATTTGATTTTCCATTCTTAGGTTAATCAGAAGCATAAATTGGCATGCTACTCATAAAACTTCTCGGTAGTTCAATTATTTGGTGTAAAAAATACCACCAAAGCAACTTAAACCATCAAAAGGAAAGATGCGTTTGCTAGCGTGTGTATGTATATATATATGTATTTCTATATAATAGTGTATTAAAATTTATACAGAGAGAAGACCACCATGTGGACTTCTTACACTATTTTATTTTTATCCTGTATTCATATAGTTTATCGTGCAGTTACTGTTAATACTTCATTTAGAGAATTAACATTGCTTGTTTTCACCTTTTCGATATCAGTGAAGAATTTCACTGGAAAAGTAGATATAAGATTGCCAGGTTTTTGTCTCTCTCACCAGGGTCAGTAGCTATCGAACGCCGACGGAGGGAAATAACCCTGAAATCCGGATCCGTTCGTGCTGCAGATCATGGTGAGAGGGATAACTTCCCTTGGCAAACAGGACACAGTCGTGTGTCGATAAGCCAGCTGGAGGAGATGTCCTCCTGGGGCTAAAAGCAACAGTAACATCCACCCCTAGGGGTCAGCCACACTTAAGTGGCAATATACTACACTTTATCGTGCAGTTACTGTTAATACTTCATTTAGA
>NC_068994.1:27357586-27358840 GCF_001194135.2 Octopus bimaculoides
TGGTCTGATCAATAAGTATCCAGAATGTACCCATAGTAATGAAAATAAAGCCTGCAGAGTGAAGCTGTTTGGCACAGACTGACCTTGAACTCTGCTGTGCATGTACACTAAGTTTTAACATTCTAGCTCACTTCGGCTGTTTACAGCAGTGCTTGGAAGTAACATATGTAGCATGTGTTCATTGCCTTGACCATGACAGAGGAAGTTGAGCAGAGAATCTGCATCAAATTTTGCCAAAAGCTTGATGATATCTGCTCAAAGGCCTATGCAAAGTTTTCAAAAAGTTTACATCGGTCTTGACACAATTAAAGAGATCTTATGCAACTGAAACCTGAGTGTCTTTTTGATCAGCTGAAAGCAGTTTTGGCACAAACTTGGCAGATACGTGTCTCATACCCAAATCTTCAGTGATAATGGACTGAACTGAACCATAACTAATCTGCACATCTTCTTGGCAGGTATCACCATGACAACTTCATATTTATTGATCAGACCTCATACACACACACACACACACACACACACACACACACACACACACATGCACACATGCATACAAATATACACTCATGACTATACATGTATAAATATATACTGAGAAGACTTGAGAAGAATAAAGCTAATATGCTCTGATGGATATACAACATCAATGTGCATATATGCCAAAGTGTAATGTGCTGAGAGAAAAGAAGAGCTGAAGAAGAGTCAGATGTAGCATGCAAAATAGAAGACTTCATTGGTTTGGAATTGCAATACATATGAATGTAGACAGCTATATAAAGAAGTGCTGCTTACTTAAATTTATATTCTCATCCTTGGATGAGTATGCTCTGGCCACCATATCTCCCACTCTTGTTCTCTTCCACACTCGCTCTCTCCCTCCAGTTGTGGTAAACATGTATCTCCCTAATAGCAAGACACCTGCTTCTGTCCCTCTGTCATAATCTAATCTTTCATCACTTGGCACAAAACCACAACCTCCAGTACTTCTCCCTATCAAAGGATCTTTGTCTTGCAAGTTATTTGGTGACCTCTCCATTGTTAGTGCCATGTGAAAAGCACCCTGTGCACTCTGTAAATTGATTGGCATTAGAAAGGGCATCCAGCTGTAAAATAACCATGCCAAAACAGACAGTGGAGCATGGTACAGCCCTCTGGGCTTGCCAGCTCTTGTCAAGCTGTCCAGTCCATGCCAGCATGGAAAAAAATGGATGTTAAGTAATGATGATGATGATGATGATGTTGATGATGATG
>NC_068994.1:27358850-27363838 GCF_001194135.2 Octopus bimaculoides
TATATATATATATATATATATATATATACACAACTGTGGCCAAAAGTTTGGAACATTTTTTTAAAAATTAAAATTGTTATGCCCAAGTACAATTCGATTCAAATATATACAACATAGAGATATACTTACCTAATAACTGATCCAATGGTTCAATATCTAGAAGAAAAAATTTTCAGACCTATGTTCCAAACTTTTGGCCATGACTGATATATACATAAACACGCACGTACACACACGCACGCGCGCACACACACACACACACACACACACACACACATATATATATATAAATTTACAGACTTTGATATGAAGTAAATTATTTTTAATGGTCAACCTTGAAGTAGATAATAGTTATAAGTAATAGTGTGTAGAATATTACATTAAAAAATCCTTGAATGAAAAATGTCAGACTTTCTTTATTGGACACAAACCCACATCTTCTGTAAAAATGGTAGACCTGTAAATCATTCAAGCTTTGTTCTTACTAGTGAGAATAGTTTGATGTTTACATTATAAGAATTTAGAGACTTCAAGGGATATGAAGTAAATTATTTTTAACAGTGGAACTCCAAGTATTATCTACTTTGTTATAAATAAGAGCTGTGCAATATTGGGTTACGAAAAAAACCTGGACGGCAAAAATAAGTTCCACCAGCAAAAGTAATTGATGTATGTATGTATATAGACAGACACGGATATGTTTATGTGTGTGGAGCATTTAATTGAAGTTGAGCTCAACCATAAACCTGTCAGAGAATGACTGATACTTAGACAGATTGCTTTCTTCAGCCTGATGAGCAGTGGAGCCTGGGCTGGTAGCTGACTGCACCAAGTTGCTGCTGGAGAAGGTATCATAACATGGAAAGGAAAAATTGTTATGCTGCCCAGCTTTTTATCATTCCCCTGGTCTAGCTCCACTGGCTCAAACTTGGAAGAGAAGCCTGCAGCATCTAGGTCATTCTTTATGATCTTGTTAAGGGTAACATGGTGTGGAAGGCAGCCAGCACTATGACTGCATGACAGAGTAGTTGTTGTTGTCAATACAAGACTGAAAGTAAACCAACAGCCAGCATGAAGGGTAACAGCTTATTAAATATAATTGTTGATTGCCAAATATTGAAAGACAAAATTAAATTTGCCCTTGGCAGAACTTGAATTCAAAGTGCAAAGTATCAGAACAAATGTGAGGAAGCTTTCTATCCTACACTCTAACAACTGTACCACTCTCCCCACTATATACATTCTTATTGTAGATGTACATTCAATATCAGTATTGTATATAAATTCAAGAAGATACTTGCAATGAAATAAAATCTTTTTCCATTCTAATATACTAAACAGAAACTATTACTAACACATGATAAAAACATTTTCAATTTATTTTTTGTATGTGTTAGTTTTAGCTTCATGATTTTTCTGATGGTTATTTCTGTTCTGACATTTTTGCCCCACAACTGTCTTTGACAATTGACATTTTATTTACTTTGAAATAGAAACCAAATTTTAAAACCAAAATGTAAAATAAAGCACCACATACACACAATTTCATAAACTCTCTCACGCACACACACACACACTTTCATATACAAACATAAACACTAACACAGACCTGCATATAGATACATAAACACACACACACCTGCATATACACCAGCACATACATATATAAACACACATCAAAACAAAATGTAGAAACAGTAAACTCTTGAACACAGATTGACAAAGAAAATCTGTTGAATCAAAATCCAGACCCACAACAACTGCAACTTCAACAACTACAAGAAGAAGAAAAATCATTTTCTCTGTAATCTTGGTCAGTTTCTGTTATCCATAATAGAAATATTTCTAGGGACATAAACAATGACATTAATCTTATGAACCCCTTGCTTTCTTATATATTTACCAGACCAACTGCAATATACAATCATTATTTATCGATTCATGTGTGTGTGCAAAATCATTATCATTTGATAACTACTTTTGCATGTTTGCATGTATCAGATGGAATTTGTTGAGGCAGATTTATTATAACCAGATACCCTTCTTGATGTTAACACTCATTTGTCTCCAAGCAAGGTAATATTTGTTATGGCCACACACAGAAGACTAGAAATTAACAACACCACTTGTGTGACAGAGATGCTCATTTACAACCATCAAATGTCGTCAAAACGAGTACACAAATATATACACATGCATACATTCACATAATTATATACAATAGGCTTCTTTCAGTTTCTCTCTATAAAATCCACCCACAGGGCTTTGGCTGACTCAGGGCTACAGTAGAAGACACTTACTGAAGCTGTCACGCAGGGGGACTAAATTTTTACAGTGGGACTGTAATTTTTACCAAAAAATGGATATGGGAGGAAGGCTTTTAGTATGAGGTTTTATTTAAAATGCAATATGGGCTCCAGATGTCGCCACCAGCATCTTGAGTCACCAAAGAATTGCATCAACTGATTTCACCAGGAACTCGTGTGAGATGGAAGAAGACATAACTTCTCGTATTCGCCCTTCAGGTTCTTCCAAAGTCTTTGGTTTAGTACAGCAGACTTGTTCCTTTAACCAATCCCACAGAAAGAAGTTACAGGATGTTAAGTTCAGCTTCCTGGCTGGCCACTCATGCAGACCATGACGACCCATCCATCTCCTGAGGAAGTGGGCACTCAGCCATTCACAAACAGCAAGAATTACAGATAGAATTCTCATACTTCAAAAGACAAACTCAAAATATTTGAGAAAAAAATTACAATTAATAAATAATTTATAAGTATTGTACATGTATGTATCTATGTATGTATGTATGTGTGTGTGTGTAATTCTAAAAATTCCAATACAACCAGATTTTGAATATATATTCACAATTTACTACCATTTTCATGTTTTGTAGAAAACAGTCTTCAGGAAAAGCTAGTAAATTGTGAATACTTATTAAAATCCGGTTGTGCTGGAATTCTTAATGATGGATATATAGTATATGTTTATGTGTATATGTATGTATATATGTTCACACACACACACATATAATAATTGTCTACTCCTTATGCAGAGTTTGACCACCTCCTGTACTAACACTTTAGAACCGTCATGGCATCTGATGTGGCTTTTTAAACCAGACAATGTTTGAAAAGATACCCACATAAATTTCATATCCAGTTTGGGCCACCAAGAGCTGCAGTTAAGTTCTGATCTTTGTGGATCTTAAAATGTCTTTTGAGGCCTCCGTTAGATTTGCAGACCTATTTGCAATATATGTATACATTTCCAATATATGTGTATATATATATATATGTATATATATATATATATATATATATATATATATATATATATATATATATGGGTTGGCAAGAAAGTAATTTAGTTTTTTGCAAATAGACAGAGTTATGATGTTTTTGAATGACTTTTGTCAATGTCATGATTTTTTCCTTTTGACATTTGATAGCTGTTACTTTTGGCTTACTTTAGAAGCAAATTGCATGTAATTTTGTTCACATATCAGTTCAGTGTCAATTTTAGCATGGGATGCAAAAACGAATGTTTTCACCATATTTTGCTTTTTTATTTCCATAAAGGCAAGAAACTGCTGAGGCTCACAAAGAAATATGTGAAGTTTATAGCATTGATTGCTTAACAGAACACACATGTCAGAAATGTTTTTTAAAATTCTGTTCTGGAGATTTTTCACTCGAAGATGACCAATATTCTGGTCAATTTACTGAAGTTGATGATGATCAAATCAAAGCCATAATTGAATCTGATCGTCATATAACTATGCAAGAGGTTGCAGAGAGGTTAAATGTATCACACATAATAATTGAAAATCACTTAAAATGTCTTGAGCTCGTTAAGAAGCTTGATATTTGGGTTCCACATAAATTGAAAGAGATTCACTTAATACAACGAATCAATATTTGCGATATGTATCTCAACCGCAATGAAATCAACCTTTTTTTTTTAACGAATCATCACTGGTGATGAAAAATGGATTATCTACAACAACATCAATCAAAAACGATCATGGTCCAAGCGTAATAAACCAGCACAAACCACATAAAAAAAAGGTCATGCTGTCAAGTGGGATTACAAAGGTGTTGTGTAGTTTTTAAAAGCCTGTTACTTATTCTATTGATCTCTTTTGCCAAAGCGCTAAGTTATGGAGATGTAAACAAACTAACACTGGTTGTCAAATGGTGGTGGAGCACAAACACAGGCACAAAGTTACACACACACACACAAATATATATATATATATATATATATATATATATATATTGAGAGAGAGAGAGGGAGGGAGAGCAATAAGAAAATGGAAGGGATCACTAGGTGGTATTCATCAGCTTCTAGACATTATATTATGTCAGTTTATTTACTAAAAGGACAATTATAACAATATACATACATGTATAACATATTATGCTTTACATATATAAGAATATAAAAATATCAGTAATTATTAAAATATATAACATAGAGCAATAGAAATTGGGGTGATGTCTTACAGCTGTTTCAGCCAAGAGGCAATAATACCTGTTTATACTTTTATCTCTCTAGTGGACTGAAGTAATTAGTAGATGAAATTGAGGCACTTGAGTGTTTCTCTAGGCTTCATCAGAGATTTTAAAAAAGTACATAAGGTTAAGTTATAAATATAAATACACACATATATACATACTTTTACATATACATAAATACACATACATACACTTAAATGTACATGCATATGTGTATGTATATGCATACAAATGAATCAATTATTATTATTATTATTAGATGCATTATATTATTCATATTAGATAAAATATAAACACAGGTATGAGAATGTTATCATAAGAGGAGCAATATTGTAATTTATAAAATCAATATATCTTAAGATTATTTTAGTTATGTAAGAATGAAACTGTATATACATGAGGGATACACATATACATATACATACATTTATATATATATATACATATATATATATACATATATATATA
>NC_068994.1:27364125-27374610 GCF_001194135.2 Octopus bimaculoides
AGAAATAGCAGTCAAAGAACTACTGATTCCAAACTACAAATTTTTCTCTAAAGCGGATGGCCATCCGCTTTAGAGAAAAATTTGTAGTTTGGAATCAGTAGTTCTTTGACTGCTATTTCTAAATTTTCAGTATGTTGGAGAAGCAACTCAATTGCTAATCCCTGTATATTTATAATGATAAATAGTTTTACCGATAAAGGTTTTTTTCATACTGAACTACTTGGCAAAATTGTTAATTATTAATTCTATTATTAATTGACGATTCTCTGCCCTTATTCTTGTATATATAAATATATATATACACTCATATAAACATGTAATATGTTTATTTCTCCATTACTTTTTGTTTATGGAGTAATTGAAATCCTGCGGGAAGTGGGGAGGGGTTATATTTGTTCAGTCGTGTAATTTAATAGGTCATCTATTGTTTTGAAAGGCCTTGACTTTATGATTGGTTAATTGATAACCGATAACATAAAACAAATTAAGCAAAAATATATATATAAATGTATATAAATAAAACAAAATGTAGGTGAATTCATATATATATATATATATATATATATGAATTTAAGGTTAAAGTGATATTACTAAGGGGATATTATTTTAATATAAAATACATATGAGAGATAAGTTATTACAAATTTATTAAAACAAACCCTTATAAAATATTACATGTGTATGTCTAACTAGGGGAATCATTAATATATTTAACAACTTATATGGGTTCTATATGGTTAAAAATACATGCCAGGAGCCAGTTTGGACCAAACTCAAACAAGGGGCAAAACATCAAAAATGACTGTATATATCTATTGTCTCATCATATTGTCGTTAATCACTAAAATTACACCCAAAATTCCTTCTCCGAATCCTCACATATTCACTCCTATGTATAACTATACCTACATATTACCAAATTGTAGTCATTATCGTTAAAAATAGGTTCAAAATCTCTTATATCTGACAAATTGTTTCAAATGCAAGACTCCATCTGACAAAATACCTAAAATGCAAGACTCCATGTATTATTGTTAAGTCACTTAATAAACCCCTTAGTCATTTAGTCTTTAAAAATATCTATCCATCTATATATATTTATCTAATTACTTTTAATGATATATTTAGGATATATATATATATATATATATATATATATATATATATATTTTAATAATGATAATATAGAGTAAGATTATTAATAATAATGATCTTACCAAGTAGTCAGTATGTTAAAAAAACCCATTTTAGGTAAATTATATAAAATATTCTATAATTATATACATAACTGTAATGAGGGGTTGGCCAGTTGCCTCACCACGTACTGAATTAGAAATAGATGCTAATGTCTTTTCAGCTACCATAAAAACTCCGAGAAAATAACACACTTTTTTCAATGTAGGCAAAAAAGAAAATGACGAATCAATTTGACAGCGGTCAATTACAGACGCGTTTCAAACTTTAAGTAAAACATAATTACATTTTGTTCTCATCAGTGTAATATCTAAATATAAATTTGCAAATGTTGGAATAAATATGCACACGATCAAATGTCATCTCATAACTTATATTTAACCAAAGATATACAGTCGATGACATTTGATCGCATGCATATTTTTTCCAATACTTGCAAATTTATATTTGGATATTACACTGAGGAGAACAAAAGGTAATTATGTTTTACTTTAAGTTCGAAACACATCTGTAATTGACCGCTGTTGAATTGATTCATCATTTTCCCTTTTGCCTACATTGAAAAAAGTGTGTTATTTTCTCAGAGTTTTTAAGGTAGTTGAAAAGACATTAGCATCTATTTCTAATTCAGTACATGGCAAGGCAATTGGCCGACCCCTCTTTACTCTTTTACTCTATTACTTGTTTCATTCATTTGACTGCAGCCATGCTGGAGCACCACCTTTAGTCGAGCAAATCGACCCCGGGACTTATTCTTTGTAAGCCTAGTACTTATTCTATCGGTCTCTTTTGATGAACCGCTAAGTGATGGGGACATAAACACACCACCATCGGTTGTCAAGCAATGCTAGGGGGACAAACACACACACTCACACACACACATATATATACCACGGGCTTCTTTCAGTTTCCATCTACCAATTCCACTCACAAGGCTTTGGTCAGCCCAAGGCTATAGTAGAAGACACCTGCCCAAGATGCCACGCTGTGGGACTGAACCCGGAACCATGTGGTTGGTAAGCAAGCTACTTTCCACACAGCCATTCCTGCGCCTTTCCTCCCTCATTATAATTATGTATATAATTATAGAATATTTTATATGTATATATATATATATATATATATATACATATGAAGGTATGTACATATGTGCATGCATACATACATGCGCACAAATGCACACACACATGCATACATGCATACATAGGTAGCACTCTGCCTAAATACTAATCTTGAGAAATTAGGCTTCTCAAAACCAGAAAGGAGAAAGCTTATTCAAAGACTACAGATCCAATCCATTACTGGAACTGGGAAAATATGTCAAACTTCCAAATGTTTATCATTTGAATATATATGTGCATGTCTACATATGCAACAAATGCATGAGAATACATACATAAAGTAAAACATACAAATCTGCATGTATATATGCATACATACATACAAACAGACAAAAATACTCTGTTGTTGATGTTGAAATTCCAACGAATTCTAGGTTAGAATGGATCTAGGTTAGAAACCAGCTCTTTGTCTATTGGCAAGAAAGCTTGAAATAAAACTGAACAATGACATACATACATATGTGTGTGTGTGTGTGTGTGTGTATATATATATATATATATATATATATATATATATATCATCTTATCATTTTAATGTCTACTTTTCTATGCTTGTATGGATCAAACAAGAGTATGTTGAGGTGGAATTTTTTAGAGCTAGATGCTGTTTCTGCTGCGAGCTTCCACCTGCTTCCAAGGGCAGTAATATTCTCATACACCTGCCCACTGTAGAATGATACTGAAATGAATATTTTGTTTACAAATATCTTATCAAAACATGTCAAGAAATTTAGATATGGTTTTGTTGTGACCTGCAAACAACTGATATCATTAGCAAAGTCATTGTTTATAGTCAATGAGTAAAACATGTGTAGACATAAGGGAAATATAAAATCATTTAGACAAACACTAACAGACAAAAATATATATGACGATATTCTTTCAATTTCTCTCTACCAAATCTACTCACAACGCTTTTTTGGCATGATACTATCATAGAAGACACTTGCCCAAGGTGCCATACAATGGGATTGAAACAAAAACCACATGGAAACAAACTTCTTAACCACATAGCTATATCTGTGTCTATGTCATCATTAACATCATCATTGTTCAACATCTGTCTTCCATGCTAGCATGGGTTGGATGGTTTGACAGGAATTGACAAACCAGAGGACAGCACCAAGTCTAATGTCTGTTTTGGTGTGGTCTCTACAGCTGCATGCCTATCCCAAATGTAACCATTTTACAGAGTGTACTTGGTGCTTTTTACATGGCACCAGCTCAAGTGAGGTCACCAAATAACTCACAAGACACGACCCTTCTACTGGGGAAGGGGTTACTATTGAGGGAAGGGGTTACTATTGAGGGAGGTGGCTTTATGCTAGGTATGATTGAGAGATAGAAAAAGATATTTTGCAGTAGAGGAGATACATGGTTACCCTTTCATTCACAGATAAAATAATATCACCAAGGAAGTAAATTAAAGTGAATCTATATCAGATATTAACATGTTAATACACTTACTAAAAAATGCCAGACAATATTATGTTCCATAGTTAATGTAAATATTAATTCCTAAAAATTAATTAAAAGACGTCTGAACTGAAAAAGTAAATTTTTCCTATAATGGAGGACACAACGCAAAAAAAGTAATAAACAGTATTGTATCAATATGGATTAACAAGACTATAAAATATAAATTGAATTGCAGTAGTGGGACTATTAAAAAAATACAGAGATTAAATTTTAAATAGATAATGTTTATTTTAACTTAGGTAAACATGATTTTCACCAAATAAAAGAAAAATATCAAAATTTTTCTTCATTGTGAAAATAAATGGATAAATAACAACAACAGCAATAATAATAATAATAATAATAATAATAATAATAATAATAATAATAATTTAATTTAAGCACATGGCCAGCAATGGAAAGTGAAGTATATTAGATGATACTATCAACCCCAGTGGTAGACAAATACTGAGTTCTTTTCTAGTTCTTAAGAGTAATAAATTCTCATGTGACTCTTATTCCTACAGTGCATTTCCTACTCTGCACTACCCATCTCATCACTTTTCTTCCAACATCCACAAGTAAGCACAGCTCTAGAAATTTTGAAGATCATAGGACTTTAAGTCTATTCTGACCTATCCTCATCTTATGTCATTTCTCCTAACTTCTGCACTTGCAACATATCCATATTGTGCTACAAAGGTTACAATGAGCCAAAGTTCAATGTCACTGCCAATACCTCTGATTTTCACCTTTGCAAGTGCAGGTATGTCTGTGTGATTAAGAAGTTTAATTTCCAGCCACGTAGTTTTAGGTTCAGTCTCCGCATGCCAGCTTGGGCAAGTGTCTTCCACTATAGCCTTGGACAAGCCAAAGCCTTATGAGCACATTCAGTTGATGGAAACTGAAAGAAGCCTGTCTTGTGTGTGTTTGTGTCTCCTTGTTTTGACATCACATCATGTTGTAAATGATAGTTATTCATTTCCAGCATGTTGCAAAAAGATGCCTGACCATGGAGGAATATTACCTTGCTTGGAAACAGTTATGGGTTGGTGACAGGAAAGGTATCCAGCTGTAAAAAATCTGCCTTAATAAAAACTGTCTGATCCATGCAAGCATGGAAAAGTGGTCATTAAAGTGATGATGCTGATCATCATCATATATTGTGGTGGCTTAAATTACATATCATTGTCATTTCACCTTGTCCTCAGTCCTGAATACTATGCACTTATGTCAATATGAGTTTTCCCACTTGAGGGCAGAACACTGGTCCACACACTGGTCAAGGCCTTCCTCATCTACTCTATTAATGAGACAATGAAACCCCTTCTCAGTCTTTGTGAGGCAGAAGTATGTCACTTTTATAATACATCTTTACTATTTTTTTTTACTAAATGTTATTTATGTCCTCAAAATTTGGTCTTTGCTTCCAAAAATGTTAACATTTATGTTTTTGTGTGAGTACTGTTGAGCATGATTACTGTTGTAGTCCATTTGTACTCCAAATACTTAAATCAATATTATCTCTTATTTGTCTAAAGGTGCATTTTTCTCTATGTGTATCTTTTTGATTTGTATTATTAACCTTCTTTTTTACTTGTTTACACCTTTTTTTAAAATTTACACTCAAATGTTGTTTTTGACAAATATTTAATTGGAGTTTATGTTGGTGCTGCCACCATTCTAATACTCCATTACAAATGGCTAAGTAATGAAAATTAAACCACATGGATAAGGCATTCTTCAATGATCAAAAGGGCTGTAAACATTACTCACATATGTGTAAAGACCAGCTTTAATCAATAAAATGATTCTGGAGGACTGTTACAAACGATACAAAAATCTTTCCATTGCATGGATTAATTACAAAGAAGACTTGACAGCCTTTCTCCTAGCTGGATTGTGAAATGCTTGGAAATATATAAAAATCTCTCCAGTTATTGGTAATTTTCTGTCAAATGGTAATGAAGTTTTGAAATTCAGAGGCAATCACTGTGAACGATAGTGATATTGACATGAAGTGCAGCATTTTTCAAGATGATATTCCATCACCATTACTCTTTTGCAGGGATTTCATTCCCTTAAATAAGCTGTTTGAATGACACAAGATATGGATATAGATTATATGACAGAAAATTAATAACCTCGTTTACATGGATGATGTAAAGTTTTTCTCAAAAGATGATCAACAACTGGAATGTTTTTTACTTTAAAACAGTTCAGTGATGATAGTGAAATGGTGCTTTGGCCTTTAGAAATGTGCTAAATCCACCTTTTTAAAGGAAAACTCTTGAAATTATACAACATGCAGCTAGACAAGTCTATCATAATCAAGGAATTAGATCATGAAGAAAACTACAAATATTTAAGTGTATGTGAGGGGTTGGTATCCAGCACATATAAATGCATGAGAAAATAAGAAAAGAATGTATTGTACAGTTATAACTATCCTAAAAAGTGATTTTATTGTGGGGAAACAGGATCAATGCCATCAATATCCTATACACAACAGGCATAACTTCCAGCTTTAACATCATTAAATGGTCTATCTGTAAGATCAGTAAAATGAATACAAAAATATGCTAGTTTCACCCAAGGTACCTCATGCATCACCCAAAGGCAGATGTAGACATACTGTACATTCCATTAAAAGGATGGAGGATATGTAATGATGCAGCTTCACCCAGCCATAAGGTTAGATACCTATCTAAAAAAGACAAATGACTGGATGCTTGAACTTGTCTGCAAGTATGAAAGTACTAAGAAACTACACTCAGTGTCAGAAGAAGCTAAGAAAGATATATAAAGGAATCCAAGATCACCAACACAGAAGTGCAATGAGATGAAATGGAACCTTCTGTGAAAGCAAAGTAAACAAAAGAAGCACAAGCCAAATAAGTTGGAATTTCAGAGCTGCATAATAGATGGAGAAGTGGCATGGTAAATTCCCTTCCAGGACCAGTGATCCTGATGTTGATAAATATGACCCACCAGTGGCTGGCTGCATTTGAAGTTAAATCAGTCACAGAAGGCATCATTATAGCAGCTCAAGATTAGTGTCTGTCCACAAGAAATTATCAAACCAATATTCTTAAAAATGGTACTGGTCCTACTTATCATTTTTGTGTTACAACTAGAGAAACAACTGACTACCTCATCTCTGGCAGTTCTGAAAGCCTGAAATCTCTGTTAACATCAAATGTGTATAAAAATCACCATGATAGACTAGGTCCATGTTTGCACAAGATCATATGATGTCAATGTGGGCTCTCATTTAAGAAGAACTAACGGGAACATAGATTTGTTAAAGTAGTAGAAATTAAAGGCATCATATTCTTTAGAACTTCAGTATTCAAACTGACTGAGTTATTAGGCCAATAGACCAGATATTACAATGAAAAATCATGCTAATAAAACATGCTTGTTCATAAATATGTCAATCTCGTCAGACTGCAACACTTCTGTAAGAAAATTTGGATAGTTAAGTAAATACAAGGACCTTGAAAGAGAGGTCTCAAAAATATGACATCTAACAACAACAACAACTGTACCTATGGTCATCAGAGCTTTTGGGATTATACCAAGTGGTGTTATTCATTACTATCAACAAATATCAGGAAACCTGAAAGTATCAAAACTTCAAAAATTTGTTGTCACAGATACTACCCACATCCGAAGACAAACACTGTCAACCTGAGAATGTCTGAATCTCTTAAATGCTTTCAAAATTATATATAGCACAACAAAGTTTTTAATGAAATCCTAATTCTCAGTATTTGTTCTTTCCTTGCAATTTTTCAATTGTTATTCATAAATAACAGCCTCAATAAAATGTCTAACTTGCTGTTAGCTGAGGTCTTTGGCTGAGTCTTGCTTGTACAAAACAAAGTAACACCAACAAAAATTAATAATAAGGAAATAAAGCAATTCTTATATTCTAATAAGTACACTTAGAAATGGAGATAGTATAATCTCTATAAATAATAATGATGAATTTCAAGAACATTTATTCTGCAGAGTTTGAATTTAATAAAAGGAAATAACAGTCGTAATTTCATCATATTTTTCTTGTCATTGTCAGAAGATTCATAAATATATGTAACAAGAACAGTGATATCATCATGTTTTCCATAAATGCGAAGGCATGACTGTGTGGTTAAAAGGCTCACTTTGCAACCACATGGTATCAGGTTCAATCCCACTGCACAGGACCTTGGGCAAGTATCTTTTACCCAAGCTCTGGGTCAACTAATACTTTTCAAATGCATTTGTTAGATTGAAACTATGTGGAAACTTGTTGTGGGTATGTGTGTCATTGTGTTTTATCCCAGCCAGTGTTGGTTTGTTTACATTCCTGTAACTTAGCATTGCAGCAAAAGAAATTAATAGAATAGAGTTAAAATAAGTACTGGAGTTGATTTGTTCAACTAAACCCTTTAAGTTGGTGCCCCAGCATAACTGAAGTCCAATGACTGAAATAAGTAAAGAATAAAAGGTAAGTTAGATAGATGATCAGAGATGTGGGGAGAGCTTAGGTGATTAAATTGACTCAGTACTCAGGACTTGCACTTTTCTTATCAAATCCAGAGAGAAGAGAGATACAGTTGACCTCAGCAAGATTTGAACAAGGCCATTTATTTGACAGCAACCCAAGTCTGCTAATCCACTTTACATACAGAGTATGATAAGAGAAATATCAAGGAATACAACAAAAGAAGCTTAAACAGCAAGAAAGAGAAGCTAGATCCCCACTTCAGTTCAAGCCCTGTCATTTTAAAAATGGATACAGAGGATAGAGTTGTTCTTAACACACTATATCAGAATAAATGACCACATGGGCATAGCTACATGCATTTTGATAACAGGTTTACGCCATCACGGGTAGCCTGGGTTAAACACAAGAATATATATTATCTCCAGAATTACTATGACTACAGATATCATAGAATATATTTTTCTATCTCTCTCTCCCAAACACACACTCTCTCTCTATTTATGTATCTATCTGTCTATCGATCTATTCTTCTTTCCCTCCTTTTGTTATTGATATAGTGTTAGACCAAATTGGAAGATATCTTTTATTTCATATTCATATTCATCTTGCATTCTTACAAATTTTCTTTCCTAATATATATGTATGCGTATGTATGTATGTGTATATATGTATGTATATATATATATATATGTATGCATATACAAGTGTGTGTGTATATATATATATATAAGGTTGAGGAGGGTATTGGATTTAACCAAACCCAGGAGGATACAGGTAATACCGAGTAAGTGCTGTATACCGATTAGTTTGCCCCAATCGTTGTATGAACAGGATTGGGTATTATAAGTCGTGTATTAGCGTGTGTATATGTAAATATATAAAAACAAAAGGATAAAGAGAGCAAAGGTAAGGTTGAAGAATTTTATGGATAGAGTCTTACAGCTGTTTCTGGGAAGATCCAGTACTTCCCTTCATCGGAGACAGATCTTCCCAGAAACAGCTGTAAGACTCTATCCATAAAATTCTTCAACCTTACCTTTGCTCTCTTTATCCTTTTGTTTTTATATATTTACATATATATATATTCTTTTATTCTTTGATTCTTTTACTTGTTTCAGTCATTTGACTAGAGCCATGCTGGAGCATCACCTTACAGGGTTTTTTTAGTCAAAGAAATTGACCCCAGGACTTATTCTTTGTAAGCCTAGTACTTATTCTATCGGTTCTCTTTTGCCAAACTACTAAGATATGAGGACGTTAACACACCAACATTGGTTGTCAAGCAATAGTGGGGGGACAACACAGACACACACATAAATGTGTGTATGTATATATCATCATTATCATTGTTGTTTAACGTCCACTTTCCATGCTGGCATGGATTGGACGGTTTGACTGAGGACTGGTGAGCCAGAAGGCTGCACCAGGCTCCAATCTGATATGGCAAAGTTTCTACAGCTGGATGCCCTTCCTAACACCAACCACTCTGAGAGTGTAGTGGGTGCTTTAACATGGCACCAGCACGAGGGCCAGTCAGGCAGTACTGGCATCGACCATGCTCAAATGATGCTTTTTACATGCCACCTGCACAGGAACCAGTCAGGCAACGCTGGCAATGACCACACTCAAATGGTGCTTTTTATAAGCTACGGCACAAGAGCCAGTCAGGCGGCACCAGCAACGATCATGCTTGAATGATGCTTTTAACGTTCCACTGGCATGGATACCAGTCAGGCGGTACTATCATCGGCCACAACAATGATCTCACTTGCCTCAACACGTCTTCGCAAGTGGAGATTATTGCCCAATGTTTGAAGGGTACTCTTAAATGTGTGATAAGAAGCTTGCTTCCCAACCACATGGTTCTGGGTTCAGTTGCATAAACAGTACCTTGGACAAGTGTCTTCTACTATAGCTTCAAGCTGACCAAAGCTTTGTGAGTGGATATGGTAGATGGAAATTGAAAGAAGCCTATTGTTTATATATATAGACTTGACCACTAAATCCACAAGTTATTTTTTTATTCTCTCCCTATTTATTTTCTCTTATTCCTTTCTGTTAAAGAGCATAGGCTCAAAATGTAAAAGACTTTCTCCCTTTCCCAAGCATCAAACTAATATACCTTCTTGTTGCTCATACACCTGTTTTTGTCTTTTGTTTTTCTATAAATTTCAACTACACACACACACACGCATATCTATATATATATATATATAT
>NC_068994.1:27374978-27393464 GCF_001194135.2 Octopus bimaculoides
TATATATATATATATATATATATATATATATGCATGTCTTTGTGTTTGTGCCCTGCCATCACTTGACAACTGGTGTGAGTGTGTTTATGTCCCTATAACTTAGTGGTTCAGCAGAAGAGACTGATAGAATAAGTAGCAGGCTAAACACAAAAAGAAAAGAAAATAAGTACTGGGGTCAATTCATTCAACTAAAAATTCTTCAAGGTGCTGCTCCAGTATGGCCGCAATCTAATGACTGAAACATGTAAAAAATAAAAGATAAAATATCTAACAATTAAAAGATATCTTTGATTACACCTCTAGTAGTGTCTAAAGAAGGGAACTATTCACTCATTGTATTGTAGTGTAAGTGGTTGAATATTCCACGGCGACATGTAGCTTCAACTCAATCCTGATCTACAGTCTGCATAACAATGTGTGAACTTTGAATTACAGTTCATTTGATAGACTTCCACACAGTTTCTGTCACCACAATTTTACCCATAGATTTCTGTTGATCCAATGTCATATTGAAGTTAGTTATCCAAGGTGTCACAGAGCAAGATTGAATTGATTCTGAATTGAATAACTTAACCATTCAGCAATATCTACCACATATTATGTGTACTCACTCATTCTCTCCCTCCCTCTCTCTCTCACTCACTCACTCACTCACCCACTTACTCATTCACTCACTCACTCTCTCTCTCTCTCTCTCTTTCACACACACACATACATACAAAGGAATATATGTGTGTGTGTGTGTGTATGTTCTCATACATTTATATAAGGATAAACACATAAATAGATACCCCCCACTCTCTCTCTCTTTCTCTCTCTCTCTCTCTCTCTCTCTCTCGTATAAAGTTTATAAACACATGCAGATCATACAAATATAATACACTGTAAATATTATGCAGGTGATAATTTATTTATTAATTTAAGCATGTATAAATAGTTATTAAATTTGATAATTAAAAACATACTTTAAATTAAGGAAAATAATTTAACCAATTTTATTATAAATAAATATTTTTGGAACTTGTTCATAAACTTTAACAAACATGCGCGCACACACACAAACACACACTCATACAAGGTTATACATACACACTCATGCATACACACTCATATCATATACACATATTCATGTAAGTATATACACACATAAACTTATATGCACTTTTTAAACACACACACACACACACACACAAATATAAGTAGACAGATACATATAAACGTATACCCATAACCAGAACTTGGCAAAACTAAAAACAATTTTGTTGTTGGACAACAACAAAATATTTTCAATGATTTTAATGACAGAAAGGAAAAGAGGCCATTTAATATTGTGGAAATGTGAGATAGTGAAATGGCTGGGTAGAAGCTGATAACAAAAACAGCCTCAAATTGCTATTATTTCCAATGTCCCTTATTTTCATCTATGTAGGCCTACATTGCATCCATCATAATTTACTGCCTGACTGTTGTGCCCTGTCCCAATCCCAGTTTGGCTAGATTGGAGCTAGCTGACAAAATGTTCAGCAGCATTTCATTTGCCTTTACATTCTGTTTAAATTTCACTGAGATCAACAATGTTGTTCATCCTTTCAGGGGTCAATGAAATAAGTACCAGTTGAATACTGCGGTTGATGTAATCAATTAGCCCCATTCTCTCAAATTTCAAACTTTGTGCCTATTATTAGCACATTGCACAAAATGCCTTGTGGTATTTCATCCAACTCTATGCTCTGGGTAGAAATCCTGCTGAGATCAACTTTGCCTTTAATCTTACTGCTGTTGATAAAATAAAGTACCAGTCACGTACTGTGGTTGATGGTACTGACTAATTCCCTCCCTTTAAATTGCTGACATTGCACCTAAATTAGAAACCATTGTAATTATTGACTCGCATAACATCAACAAGAATTTTTCTTCTCTTTCCTAGATATGACTTTATTTGAAGCCTTACCAAATAAACATTTTTTTTTCTAGAATATTTGCCAAAAGTTTTTAGTTTTTGGAGAACATTCAGCCTCTGATATCTGGAGTGTAAAAAAAGGAAAGTTTGCAATTTGTTTTTGCACATTTTATTTGCATACCCATTTGACCACATTTTAATTCCAAAGTGTCTGACAAATACACTCACCAAATATAGCAAAATATTACAATGGCAAACATGATAAAAAAAAAAAACAGCATAATAAACAAATTGCACCAAAGAAAGAAAAAAAGAAAGAAAATAATGGGTTCCCTAGCTGGTTGCAGCTAAATTACTGAAATAGGTAGAAGGTAAATTAATAAAAGAAAGCTATTTGAAACAGTCTAACAAATTATTTTGAAGATAGTGGATAATAGCAACAACACAAGCACAGAGGCAAACATTTTAAACCATTCATATAATAATTGTGCTTTAGCTAGCTTTGCCTCTGAAACCAGTTGTGGTAGATTCTTGCAAAGATCACCAAATGAATCTAGCATATAACCATAAAATTCAAATCAGGTGTTTTGTTTGTTGTGCAATCACTCATTACCTCCCATAACTCAGTTGCTTCTATTGGCCTTTTTCAGTGCCTAACAGCTTCAGCTGATCATTATGGCAAACTGACAAAGTAGGTGCTTAATTCTCTGGCCTATCACTTGCTGTAAACTGTTGATCAAAGTGCTACTTGGAACACAATACATACTTGTTTGGAATCATTTGCTTGGACAGGTATAGTAGCATCTACCTGCCCTGCTCTATCAAAGACTTAAATGTGGCTTTCTTATCACATTGCACCACTACCACTTATGGCCATCAAATGGCTCTCATTCCCTATTGTTTTAGCACACAATCTCAAACTCATACTGAAGAAATGGTTTTGAGCCATTCTTACTGCTAGCATGTTGGCTGGATTTCCTTTTCTAATTGCCTCTAATTTACAGAGATATAGTATAGTAAATAGAAGAATATAGTAAAATAAAAGAACACCATAAATAGTGGAGTGTGTAGTAAAGAAATGGGAATGGTAAGGAAAACAGTGGGTTGTTATAGTAAATGATGGGGGATGAGGAACAACACATAGAGGAGTGGAATTGTGAAGAAAATATATTTATGGCACAACAATAGCAGTAACAGCACCAGCAACAACAACATCAGCATCACCATCAGCACCAGCATTACCAACAGCTTCCTTAACTTCCACAGTAACAGACCTGACAACCCCTATAGCAGCAGCAACAGGTCCAGTGCCACCACCAGCTATAGCAGCAGTGGCAGTGGCCCTAGCACAAACACCAGTGGAACCACAGCTAATGATACCTCTGGCAGCAATGGCAACTTTCCCAACAATGACAAGGACCACAATAATAACAACAGCGCCTTCATCATAACTGGCAGTGGTGATACCATTACCGATGCTACCACCACTTCCAGCAACGCCAACACCAGCAGTCCCAGCTCCAACAACAACAAAGTTGGTGGCAGCAGCAACAACAACAACACCTGGTACAGAACCAACAACACACCCACGAAGATACATTGGATGTTCCAGGAACTCTCTCAAGCAACGTCTCTCCAACCATAGGTCCTCCTTCAGTGTTCCGGAAAGAAGATACATAACATCACTGGCCATCCATGTCTGGCAACTTAGAGATGATGGTATTCCATCCTCGATCTTATGGAAAATTCCTAAGAACCCAGGCCCCTACATCAATGGGACAAAGTGTTGCAGGTTATGCATAGCTGAATGCGCAAGAATCCTAAAAGACTCACTTGAACCAGGGAACATCCATAACTCCAGAATGGAGATTTTCAGGCAATGTTTATATTTTGGAGCCCACAAGATGGTGACAGAGTCGGACGTTAGTAGCCAATAGCAAAGGGAGATAATCCCCAATTGTTGCCTTTGAGTAGTGTGGCATTTCCCCCTCCATATTAAGAGATCATGAGCCAACAGGTTTTGGGGTCTGATGATACTCCATAAAGCTAAACCCTTTATGAGCAGGAAACCTAGCCTTCCCCATTTTTAATATATATATATATATATATATATATATATATAATGCAAAAATGCTTGACTCAATGGCAGGATGAATAATATACTTTGCTTTTACAATTCAAATTGATTCCAGTGCATTGTTGATAATGTTTTCTTTTAACTCCTATGGGAAATAAATCATAAAATCAATATTAATGAGATTCAAACTCACAACATGAAGGCATGTGCTTGTGTACAACAAAATATTTATCCAATTTACATAAGTTTACACATGCATGCATGCGCATACATATGCACACACATACACACACACACATCTTTGGGGGCCAACAAACAGACAGAAGAGAATTCAATAAATGTGTTTGCTTAACCCATTTGCTATTATGGATTACAAGACATCAACAATTTTTCTTCAATGTTATCATTTCTGAGCTGTCTTCAGAACTACTCCCTCAACATGGGATGCACCTTGTGTGACCCTGAGGGAAGGTCATCCTTTCCCTGATCTTGTTGGTTTTGAGTTGTCCTCAATGCTTCTGTAATGTTACTTTTTTTTTTCTAAGTAGAGGTGATGGGCCCTACCTATGCAAACCTATTTTTGCCTCTGGCAAGAGTTGGTCCATATTTGCTGGTCTCTATCTTTTGACTTGTCCATCATAGGAGGCTCTACTAAGAGCTAATGCTCCACTGCCATCAATTTCAGGGTCACTAAGGCACACGGGGCACTACACTTCAACAAGGACCAGTAGATACAATAGAGTTAATTTATTTGGAAATAGCTGGTGATTCACTCCAGTGGTACTCTGGATTAGCACACATACACAAGCTGTCCTTAACTGAAGAGTAGCTCCTTATATAAAAATCTGACTAATGAAATGGCATGAAGTAATAAATGTTTCAACCAAAGCACTGAGTTCTTTTCAATTTGTTTGTAAATAGAAATAAGTAGAAATACTTACAATTATAAACCTAAGACTTCACACACAAGCATACATGCACACACACACACAAATACATTGTATATAATGCATTACATTAAAATAAATCCTTTGGTAAGAAAAGTAATTGTATTGAATGTGTGTAGTTTTGTGTGTGCTTGTATATGTGTGAGTATATGTATGCATATAGATGCACAGCTATCTGTATGTATGTGTGTGTATATGTATGTATGTATGTATGTATGTATGTATGTATGTATGTATGTATGTAATTATGTATGTATCCAAACATATTGCTATATAGAAAATAGCAATTATTAAGAAGCTCCTATTATTTTGTGTCGGATTATGCAGACTTCATATTGTAGATATATGTGTCTTGTGTGTGTGTGTGTGTGTGTGTGCATGCGCATATGTTTTTCTGTGTATGTGTGTAGTATTTTTTAATCTAGATTATTCAATATGATACAAACTTTTGAAATATGACTGTGGATAGAAAATAACAACTTTTGAGAAATAAAAATTTCTTATAGAATTATATTGGTATAGGTAGGAACAGGAATCAATAGTGCTTTGGAGTTTAAAATATTCATATTATTGCATAAAGTATAAACTTAAAAAACAGACTGTAAAGAGAGATATGTTGAGTCAGATCATTAGGAATTCAATGTCAAAAAGTAAGCCTAATATTCATAAAAGTGAATATCTTCAACAGAATTATATTTTACATAGCTGTCAGTGAAAATACTGATGCATGTTGCATTATATGCAAAGTTTTATATACAGACATGTAATGTGTGTGTGTGTCTATATATATATATAGAGAGAGAGAGACATACATACCCATATGCACACACATACACACACACATGTGTGGCTGTGTGGTAAGAAGTTTATTTCCCAACTTCATGGTTCCGGGTTCAGTCTCACTGTATGGCACCTTGGGTAAGTGTCTTCTACTATAGCTCTACATTGGCCAAACTGAAAGAAGCTTGTTGTGTGTGTGTGACCTCCACTTGACAACCAGTGTGAGTTTACATATCTGTAACTTAGCAGTTTGGTAAAAAAAAAAAAAAAAGCTTGATAGAATAAGTACTAGGCTTTGACAACAATAAGTTCTGGGGTTGATTTCTTTGACTAAACCCATCAAGGCAATACCCTGGTATGGCTGCAGTTCAATGACTGAAATGCAGAAACAATAAAACATAATGTTATATACACACACATACATACAGTATTTGGTTTATGTTGCACAAATAAGAGAGGAGTGCTCAACGCATGTTTAGAGAATATAGTTCCTTTATTAAAATTGAAACTGAGAGTTTGTCTCATGTCATTAGTTTCATGCCATAGTGATCTTCAAGCAAGAACTTTTGCAACTCGATAACAGTGACATGTTTATATCATTTGGTCTAGTGCTTGTTCATTGGTTGACTTTTTGTATTTATTGATTGAAGGTGTTTTCTGGCTTCTTCTTTCGTTGTTTATATTACTTTTGTTAATTGGTTTTTGTATCTCTTGCAATTGTAGGTGGGAGGGTGTGTTATTAATTTGTTTAGAATTTGTTGGCAAGATGGTGATGGGGCATTATTTCTTGTGTGTGAAATTGCATAAGTTTGGTGTCAATGAATTTACCATTTGTTCCATTTAGTAAATGTGGAGATGGTTAATTTCTCACTGATTTATTTACCACTGTTTTTTTTTTAAAGCCAAACCCCATGATAAACAAGGATAGAAGTATCATATTATAACTCTACTTAGCACTATTACATGAGTAAAAACAAATATTTATTGTGCAGAGGTGGATCACTTCATTGAAAAGGCAATTCACACTATGGGAATAAAATAACTTCAGTAATCTAACAATACTACATTCAAGAAGTTGAAAGCATTTGTGTAGAAAAAGGATTTACTTAAACAGCAAGCCAGACACATGGAAGAAAACATATCTAACATGCATATGAGAGATAATAGCAATTTCATTATCTTGAATTGACAGGTATGAAAACCAGAAAAGTGTTGCTATGGATGTGGTTCAAAATCTCATAACTTTATCATTCCAAAATTCCAGTGAAGAAAAAAAATTGCTATTCATGTAAACAGTCTAAACAAAAATGTAAAGAGATGGAAAGAAAAATAAGTCCAACATTTTACAAGTGTATGCAAGTCAAGAAGCTGCACTTTCACTACTTTGATAGCACTCTCCCATCTCCATTGCTAATGTGAAGAGTAATAGAATAAATTCAATGGTAAAGTAATGTCAGTCAGTGACAATGAATGTAATTGATTGCAACAGAAAATAAAAATTGATGGAATAATCATGTCATTCATCATTGGTTTGGGAGCAACATGCAAATTAGTCAGGATAGCAATAATCAAGCTGAGTGATTAAACTATGAAATGTTTATCCAATGGTGCAAAACCAAAATATTCACCTTTGGTTTGATTGCACCTCTGGTTTTGCTTGGTTAATTTACATCACACTTAATATTGGTTTAATTCCCCAAATTCATAGGATATTTGTCACTGAATCTATGTCTGGCAACTGTTTGTCTGGGTTATGAAACAGTTTCTTGACTTGATTTGACTCAGACAAGTTACATCAACTCTCTGTCAACAGTAAAAGATCATTCAATTACTGATTAATTCCCTGAGTTAAAATTTTTGTTAAAACTATCTATCAGCCATAGGATGAAACTGGTAACACAACCTGTGAGACAAATATGATTTCATATAAAGAAGCAAATGAAAGAAACTGAACATTTATTTAATTGGAAATCATTGAGAAAACCGATGGTTCCCCAACTCCCATAATGTAAGTTTTACCTTTATTATACCAAAGAAAGATGGTTCCATTTATTTGTGTGCAGATCAACATGGAATAAATACAGCTATCAAAAGTATATAATACTACATACATAACATTGATGAGATATTGAAAAAATTAGATGGATCATGCTTCTTTTCAAAACTGAATCTTAAGATAGGCTACCACCTGGCAGAATTAGGTCTCTCAAAATGTTATATAGTGTTTGCCTCTTCTAACAGGTTACATCAGTATAGGCAGTTGGTTCTTTGAATTTCCTCAGCATTTGAAGAATTTGATGAATTCGTTAGTAGTCTTTTTAAAATCTGAGCTTAACAAAATTAGCCTTCCAGATGATGATCTAGTTTTGTGGTAGATCATAAACAGACCATGATGCAACACTGAATTAATGCTTAATGATATCAGGTAACAATAGACTCACATTAAAAATCATATGAAATGCTGTGACTCACTTTGAATGCCAACTAAATTAAGAAGTTTTTTAGTTTACGTTTTTGGTAACTTCATATTGCATTTAGTGACTATGCGACACTTTGTGAGAAGAAAGAAAGGGCAGAGAGGTTTCTATCAAATATAAATAAGAGGGAAATTTTCAGGAATTAAAATAACTCATAATATTTTGTATAATGTCATCATACTTTAACACAAGCTGGGAAACTTCGTCTAGGTTGATGTCAATTCTGTCAGACTGGATGCCATAACACCAGGGAAGAATGCCATGTTATTTCCAACACATCCAAGACACTTTAAAAAACTGAACAAACACTGCAAAACTGAAACGGCAAACTTTGCTGTGGTATTGAATGTAAAATATTCTCCATGTATCTTTATGGAAGACCATTCAACATCTTCAGTAGCAAAACAGATTTTGTTGAAGAGAAGGATCTTTGTGTGTGATATATCAAGTTTGTAATTGAAAATGTAATTCTTAAAGCTATGACTTCATTTTATTTGTTAAAACACACAGAGAATAATTCTTAAAGCTATGACTTCATCTAACTTATTAAAACACACAAAGAAACAACAACACAAGCAACAGTAGAAGCATTGCAAACAGGTAATCTAGCAATTAAAACTTGTCTATAAAACAAGAACTTGCAGAGGAATTAAACAGCACTCTATGCAGAGCTCAAACTAGGATTCATTTTGTGCTAAAAACTCAGTTGCTCAGTTGAGGACATTTCTTTTTACATCTGAGGGAATTCTAAAGAAAATTACTTCTGACAATGGTCAGCAATTTTTAGTTGTGAGTTTAAAGAATGTTTAGAACACTGGTGAGTACAATATTGAAGAATGATACTCTGCCAACTTTAAGTAAATGCTCCAGTAGAAAGATTCAATAGAAACACTGACAAAGTAATCAATTCCTCAATTCAAAAAGATAATCAATGAAAGAGAAGATTTTGAAAGTGTTTATTGCACTACTGGAATACTCCTTATTCATAAACAAAGATAACACTGTCTATTCTACTCTTAAATTGCTTGTTACCTTATAAACATTATGAAATCCTTGCAAGAGACAGTAATGATAACAAATCAAATTCTAACATGAAATTAGCTTGATTGGAAAATGGACAACTCTGATATAAAACTAGCTAATCATGTCTTCATGAAAAATCAACAACAAGGGAGGTACCAAACTTTAATTTAATTCAGTACATTGTTATCAAAGGAAAACAACAGATAAATTTGAGTTACATCAAGATAGATTAAAAGCATTCATGTAAACCACTCCATAAGTCAAGTTTATACCTCAAAGAAATTCAAGAAGCCCAAATGATATGGATGCAAATGGAGTCTACCAATGAAAATATCAGTGAAGTTGACAAGATGTCACAAGATAGTAAGCCTGCAAAAGAATCTCCTGAACCATATCCACACAGGTCAGCGAGAACAAACAAAGGTGTATAACCATACAACCTTTGACATGAATGCAATATAAAACACAAGTGAAAAGAGCCAAATATAACTTTTCAGATCATAGGGTCACAAGTTTTACACTATTTACATGCTTTCTATATCACATGACTCAGCTAAATGGTCAGGTGATCATTGCTATTTCAGATGATTACAAGTTTGATGAAGGAAGTTTTGTTATGAATTGAAGACAGCTTCTAGAGTTAAAGAAACTATTGCAATCGTTACTTTACAGTGGGACTACATTAATAAGCATCAAATAAGAACATTAGCAAGCATTATTATTGGATAACAAGGGATTAACTGTATAAATTTGTTACAGCAGTAGATTAACTGTGTATATATATATATAACAATAAATTAATTATATAAATGTGTCAGTGACACATAAATGGCACTCACTACACTAGTAGTAGTTGGCATTAGGAAGGGCATCAAGCTGTAGGAACCAAGCCAAAACAGACTGGAACTTTGTGCTGCTTTCCAGCTTACCAGTTCTTGTCAAACTGTCTAACCCATGCCAGCATGGAAAACAGATGCTAAATGGTGAAGATGGTGATGATAATAGTTCTAGCCCTATCCCCTACAATGGGTTAACCATGTGAATATGTAACAATAAATCAGTCAAATAAAACTATAACAACAGATTAACTATATAAACAAATAATGGATTAACTGAATATAAATCTATAACAATAATGGATTGATTAAGGAACTCAAGTTCAAAAATATCTAAATATATTCAGTGATACAGAGACAATGGCCTGAATAATAGCACTGAGAAAAATTAGCTTCACAGATAATGTAACTTACGGTAATTAACTACTTTGTGTTTGTTTCTTTGAAATTATGCTTCAGATCTTCTTGAAATTTATGATATTCTTTGGTGGATGGAAGATAAAAAGATAGTGAGAGATAGTTTGAAAGAGAAAGACAGAGGGATAGAGAGAGTGAGTGAGTAAGTGAACGAGAAAGTAAATTATGAAAGAATGAAGGAAGTAAAAGAGTTACAGAAGAGAGTAGAAAATAGAGTGAAGTATGATGACAGCAACACTAACAAGCACAAAAATGGAGAAAAACAATAATGGACCCTAATAATCCTTTCTATTATAAGCACAAGGCCTGAAATTGGGGGGGGGAGGCAAGTCAATTACATCGACTCCAGTGTTTCACTGGTACTTAATTTATTGACCCCGAAAGGATGAAAGGCAAAGTCGACCTGGGCAGAATTTGAATTCACAACATGAATAATGAACCCTAATAATAAAGTCCACACCATTCTTCTGTACAGTTAAAAGCAACAATGACAACAACACCACCAGTAGCAACAAAACTCTGGTAGGAGAACAGAAGGAATCATTTAGTAGCATGCTGTTTTTTTTTTTGCTCATCTTTCTTAACAATAATGAATTTACATTCATATTTAATAATGTTGCTGAATTTTTGCTAATGTAAATAAGAATCATCATTGTCATCATCATCATCATCATCTTCTTCTTCTTCTTCTTCTTCTTCTTCTTCTTCCTCTCCTCTTCCTCCTCCTCCTTAGAAACAATTATTATTTATGTTAAAAACAATTCTGGTCTTATCTTATCCTTTTCAACAGTTTCCTATGACTTTTCCTGTACCACCAGGTGTGTTCTTGACATATGTGCAGTATTGTATTTTGGGCATCAATATTACGTTTATGTACCACATCATTATTGCTTTGTTGTCGTATTTGTTTTGGTGTTTTTCTGGTGTTACTTTAGAGTTTCAATACATGTTGGTGTGAGCTGTGTTGTGTTTTAATGTTGAATTGTGATTGTGTACAGTAAATAATATTTATTGAGTAGTTGCATTGTGCTATGTAACTGTTGTGTAGAATATATATTGTGTAGGATGTGTTATATATACAGGGTGATGATTGTGTAGAGCAGTGGTTCTCAACCAGGGTTCATATGACCCTTGCGGTTCCATATAAGATTTTGTTAAAAATTAGGTGCAATAAATTGCTTATACTTGTACAGTACACTAAATATTTTAATAATTTGTTTTTTTTTACATTTAAAACATCAAATGGCAATAGGAGTCCACCCAAGTAAAATAGGAATCAAAGAGGTCCACAGACAAAAAGTTGGTTGAGAACCATTAATATAGAGGATGTGTTGAGTGAGTTGTTAGTTGTTTTGTGTGTTGAGCTAGAGACAAAGGATGCAATATCTACACTCATGAATCTCTAGATATTCCCGACTCTTTGGCTCTTGATACCCTGAAACTTGCTTGCCCCCACCAACATTCATGTGTTCTATAAACCTTTACCAATGAACCTCTCTTTTCAAAAGTGCACAACATTTAACTTATCTTCCTCAGATTTGGCATACACTGTTATGATCTTACTTAGACATATACAGCAAGAAGATACTGTGGGCAAAAGAGAATGGCCCTTTGTATTGAATGACATTACCAACATGCTGCCCAAAGCATCATAGTTTTCTTTTTAACTTTTTCCATCCAAACCTACTCAGAAGGTATACTATCTAATTTCAAATTCCAACTCCAGTTTTTAAGCTTTCACTTCTTGTCTTGTACTTTTCAGGTTCAATTAATTAAGAATATTATCACACTTTGTATCTTTGCCCCTCACTTTGCCTTCTATAACATATTCCTACCTCAAAATCACTTTAAGAATCTAATCACTGACAATCAGAGAGGAAGTACTTATTCTTTAGTCCATTATTCATAAATGTGTTTGAATAAAATTCTTTTCTTCTCTCAGGTATATTTAAACCATTTGAACTTTGTCTCTTAAGATCCAGCAATTAAAATAATACAGCAACTTAGCTTACAGAAACAAACCCATACAAGCACACACATTATTTTTTTCTTTCCAAGACAATACAACATAGCATTGATCCACTCTATCTACTCCATCAAACAAGCTAAATACTCAAAAGCCATACTAATTTATAGGTAAAGGTTGGTTCTTCATGTTTCTTGTATCTGTATGTGTTAATGAGATGAACATAGATCAGATAATATGATGTAATGTTACACAGTCATTTAAGGTGGTGAGTTGGCAGAATTGTTAGCACACTAGGCAAAATGCATGGTAGCATTTTGTCTGTCTTTATGTTCTGAGTTCAAATTTGACTGAGGTTGACTTTGCCTTTCATCCTTTCAAGATCAATAAAATAAGTGCTAGTTGAGTACTCGGATCAATGTAAGTGACTCGACCTCTCCCTCGAAATTGCTGGCCTTGTGCCAAAATATGAAACCAGTATTACATTCATTTATATTCATGATATATCTGAACCATGTATTACTGAAACAATCATAATGGAGAAATAAATGTAATACTAAATATATTCTTTTATTGATTCCAGTCATGCTGGAGCACCACCTTGAATGTATAATGTATGAAATTTGTAATAGTGTTGTCAATCCATTCTTTCCAGAAGCAACACTTTGACCGGAATGAACTGTATGTATCATACAGAAGAGAGAGTTTCAAGAAAGCACATTTCCCAGATGACTTACATCCTCAGGTAAGGACCTACATTTCCATTTGAACACATGTGGATATATCTGTGTGTATATAGTTATACACTTCACATCTAACTGGGTATAATCCTCTATATGTACTTGAATATGTATGTATGTGTGTATGTATGTATGTATGTGTATATATGTATATATATATATATGTATGTATGTATGTATGTATGTATATGTATATATATATATATCATCATCAACATCGTCATTTAATGTCCACTTTCCATGCTGGCATGGGCTGGATGGTTTCACTAAGGGCTGGCAAGCCAGAAGATCTGGCAAAGTTTCTGCAGCTGGATGCCCTTCCTAATGCCAACCATTCTGAGAGTGTAGTGGGTGCTTTTTACGTGCCACCAACATGAAGGCCAGTCAGGTGGTACAGGCATTGACCATACTTGAATGGTGCTTTTTACATGCCACTGGTATGGGAGTCAGTCAGGTGGCACTGGCAAAGACCACACTTGAATGGTGCTTTTTACGTGCCACTGGCATGGGACCAGTCAACCAGCACTGGCATCGACAACGCAGCATGGGAGACAGTCAGGTGACACTGGCAACAATCATGCTCGAATGGTGCTTTTTATATGCCACCGGCATGGGACCAGTCAGGCAGCACTTGCATTGACCACACTCGAATGGTGCTTTTACATGCCACCAGCATGGGTGCCAATCAGATGGTACTGTCATTGGTCACAACAACAACTTCATTTGCCTCAACAGGTCTTCGCAAGCACAGATTATTGCCCAATGATTGAAGGGTGCTCTTAAATGGGCTGATTATGCTACATCTCTTCCATGCTGCTTTGTCCTACATCTTCTCAGGTCTCCCTCCTCCACAAGACCTCTCACTTGGCTTGCTGGGTCTTCTCAAGCACAGCATATCTCCAAAGGTCTCAATCACTTGTCATCGCCTCAGAGAGGCCCAAAATTCGAAGGTTGTGCTTCACCACCTCATCCCAGGTCTTCCTGAGTCTACTTTTTCCACAGGTTTCCTATATATGAAGGCAGTGAACTGGCAGAATCATGAGCATACCAGGAAGAATGCTCAGTGGAATTTTATCCAGTTCTGAGCTCAAATTCCACTTTCAGGGTTGATGAAATAAGTATCAATTAAACACTGGGGGCTGATGTAATTGACTTGCCCTCTCCCCTGAAATTGCTGGCCTTGTATCAAAATTTGAAATTATATATATATATGTATATATATATATATATATATATATATATATATATATATATATATATATAGTTAATGAGAGCACTGTGAAAGTGATCGTGCTTTATCAGTATGCTACCAGGTATAAACTGTTCATTTTATTATCTAATATCTAATAATATATATATAAAGTGGTTGGAGAAAATAATGGAAACATCTTGTTATATGAAAGTCTTATTATTTAATACAGAATTGGTCCACCTTTTGTATCAGTCAAAACTTTAATATGTCAAAGAATTTACTCATATAGGTTCTGAACTACTGATTAGAAAAATTTTGAGCCATTCTCCAACTAAAACCTGCTTTAGATCATTCAGCAACAATGGTAAAGGCTACTTCACTTTGAGTTCTTCATGACAATTTTGAATAACATTAACCATGTGAATCAGTGCATTATCACCCTGGAAGATTGCACAACCATCAGAGACAATGTTTGTACCATAGGATGGGCATGATCAGCCCAAAACTCAGATAATCTGTGTTGTTAATTCTGCTATGTAGAACAACTAAGGGACCAAGAGAATTTTATGATACGGCTGCTCAAATTGTTACACAGCCAGCTCCATACTTTACAATAAGGGCCAAATGGTCTGGCTGAAAGTTGTTTTTTTTTGTTTTTTTTTGGCTATTTCCAGATAAACTCACCCCAAAGTGGGAAAAATGCTGAATATCAATTTTGATGGGGGGGGGGAAGGTGAGGGAAATTGAAGTGGATCTGGGAGGAGGTGATAAGTGGCAGTATAAAAAAGGGGGAAGGGATGGAGATTAGAATTATAAGAAAAATGTATAGATGATAAATAGGAAAACTGAATAGATATGTGTAGGGGAGAGGGAGGGATGCACAGTGACTGGTATGTGAATATGGAGTGTGACAAACAGGGGTAAGAGGCTCTGATGATTGATATGAGAGGGTATTCAATAGAAGGGAAGATGGCTCCAAGGAGAGGGGAAAAGGGTAGCACTAGAGTTGGAGATGAAATATGTGAATCTCTGCTCTCATAGACTTACAGCAGCTGAGTAAATAGTATTATAGTTAGAAGAGTAAGGGAGGGATGGATTAGTGAAGTTGAATTGAGGAAATGGCTTCACTGAGAGGGATTGAGTGCAGGGACAAACATAAATGATATGCTTTTAATACCACATTTTTACTGAGACAAATAGGTCCTCTCAAGCACAGTAAATCACCAGTTATTTCAGTCCTTTATCATCTCTTCCATGCTGCTTTGTCCTACATCTTCTCAGGTCTCCCTCTTCCACAAGACCTCTTCCACATTTAGTGATTAATTCTTCTTTATCTGGCTGTCCACACACACACACACACACGCACACATACACACTGTTTGGATTAAAGAAGCAAGTCATTACATTACTGTTTTCATCAATGCAAGAATATTTCTTAGTATTTACTGCTTCTTTGCATCTGCCACTCACAAAGGCTACTCTCCCTATAAACCTTCCTGTGATTCCACTGCACTTCTGTCTCCATAGTTTGTACTGCATTCACCATATGGAATCTCTACTTAAAACTTTTCTACAAGTTAATCACGACTATTTTCCTAATGAGATTAGTGTCCTATTTGTTTTTCTACTTACTAAAATTTTGGCCATTGCAAAATTAACTTAAACTTTGATTCCAGGTTTTGCTTCCGCTCTACTTTCATCAGAGTCATTTCTGCTTATAACCAAGCATGTACATCAAGCCTACTTCGTTGTGCCAACCATCTTGATTACAATCATAAATTACTCTGACGGAAGTAGCATTCTCTAGGTCATTCAATTTTTCTCTAATGATCAGTGGGCTGATTGAGTAAACCTATAATGATTACTGGAAACAGCTGTAAGTCAAATTTACTACAATAAAGAAATATGGAATGATCATTATTTATATCTTGTCTTGTATATCACTCTATGTAAAAAAACCCAATATAACTGGAACATAACCATCAATTTACAATATAGAATAGTGATGAACTATAACTTCGGATGCTGTCACAGGAAAACGCAGAGTTCTTTACTAATTTAAGCAATATTGTTAGCATTGTGTACTAACAGACAGCTTATAAAGAATTTTTCCCAGATCGATAATCCCTCACTAATGATCCTCATTATATATATATATATATATATATATACATACATTTTCTACAAACAATATACATATATATATACATGCATACATACATACACACACACACACATAGATACATACATACATACATACATGATGGCCGTTCACTCGTGACTGAGGAAGACCATTGCTGACCTTCAGGAACATTGTGTACTCTAGGACTAACTTATACTTTGCGTTTTCGGCTCTGTTGGTGGATAAGGAGCCCTGCTCTTGACAGGCATACACGACTGCAAGCATTGCAGGCCAAGCTTTCCCCATTCACTATACGAACCATGCGCTTTCGCACAGCTCGCCTAAGTTCTTCATGCTGGATATGTGTTCTCTCAAAAGTGTCGATCCCCTCCTTAACCAGCTCCCTCCACCTGTGGCGATGACAGGCATTGTTCTCCCAGTCAGTGTCCTGCATATCACAAGCCTTTAATGATAATTTTTCAGGTCCAGCCAACATTGAAAATGTGTCTGAGACATCTCTGATGAAAGCGTTCAAGGTCCTTTACATGACGTTTGTAAAGAGTCCATGTCTCACATGAGTAGAGGAGCGATGTCCATACATATGCACAGTACACAGCAACTTTTGTTTGCCTTGCTATGCCATGCTGGGACCAGACACGAGACTGAAGAGCCCGGAAGGAATTAGTTGCTCTCTGCAACCTGAAAGATATTTCCTCATCCAGGGAGCAAGAATGGCTGAGTGTGCTGCCCAGGTAGACAAACTTGTCTACTACCTTCAGAATTGTTACTTCAACCAAGATAGCTGGTTTCACCTATGGATTTCCTGGTGCAGGCTGGAACATTACAACATGATGGGATGGAGGCTTGGACATACATACATACATACATACATACATACATACATACATGCATGCATACATACATACATACATACATACATACATACATGCATACATACATACATACATGCATGCATATATGTGTTTACAAGGGAGTATCCAAAAGTAGCTGGAAATGTTCTCTTTGGGACAAGCCCATTGTAATTCCAGCTTCCGCCACTGGAATCTACTTGATGCAACCTTCAGGCATCAGTATGTTGACTGGCAGTGTCCGGTGCAGTCCTTCTGCCATGTAGAGCATTTTTGCTCTGCAGTGCTTCTCCCCTGTTCATCAATTTTTGTGATGGCTGAAACAAAGGAACAGCATGCTCCATGAAATTCTGTTTTCTGCTGGGGGAAAAACAGCAGCTGAAATAGTTGTCATGCTTCTAACAACTTACATGAACATGCTGTGTGCAAAACACAAGTTCATGAGTGGTTTTCACATCTTAGGAATGGTCATTTGTAGCTTGAAGACCAACTTCATTCAGGGTGTCTGTCAACCTTCCGAACAAATGAAAACATCATGAAGATTCATGAATTTATCTTGGAGGACCATCACTGAACAGTTGATGAACTTGTTGATATGACTGGTGTGTCCTGGAGCTCCTGCCAATGAATTTTGAGTGAGGAATTGAATGAAGAATCAAAAGAGTTGCAGCAAAATGTGTGCCTTGCTTGCTAACAAAAGATCGAAAATAGTCACAAATGAATGCATGTTGTGAAATGAAAGAACAGTTGGAAATTGATCCAGACCTTTCTTTAAGGCCATCACTAGTGACAAAAGTTGGTGCTTTGAAGATGTGGTGAAGAAAAAACAACAGAACATTAAAAGCATCACTTTGCAAGATTTCCAACACTGCTTCAAACAGTGGAAAATGCATCTGGACTGATGCATTGCTTCACATGGAGAATACTTTGAAGGCGATAAAAGTGTAAACATATAAAATTTAGTGAATAAAATAATATTGCAAAGTTCTAGTTTCTTTTGTGTACCCCTTTCTATATATATGCATGTGTGTATGTATGTATGTATATATATATGTGTGTATATACGTATACACATGCACACACATATACACACACATGTATTTACATGTGTACATATATATATATATATATATATATATA
>NC_068994.1:27400170-27407845 GCF_001194135.2 Octopus bimaculoides
GGTTGTCCCGCAGAAATCTCCAATTGTCTTCCACATTGTATGATGCTATATCCCCTTCTATTTCGTTAAATGCTTCAAGTAACTTGTCTCTAAGTCTCTGTCCATTTGCAGGGTCTTTAAGCTTCCACACCCTTCTCCTCCAAGCCGGTCTAATTCTGGGCTCCCATTTTGCCTTTGAGATCTGGGGACTGTCGTGGCCAGATAAGATGTTCCTCATGCCATTCAGTAACAATTTTAGCTGTGTGAATTGGTGCATTATCATCCTGAAAGATTGTGTTTCCCTCCAGAAACAGTTCTACAACCATAGGATGAATTTGATCAGATAAAATGCTTAAATAGTCTTCACTATTAATTCTGCCATGAAGGGAAACCATTGGGCCAGCTGATTTCCAAAATATATCCCCTCAGATCATCACAGATCCTCCTCCATATTAAACTTTTGGAAGAAGGCAGTCTAGGTTAAATGCTTCTTTTGGCTGTCTCCACATGTATACTCAGCCGGTCGTCGGAAATAAGTAAAGGATGACTCATCCGAGAAAATAACATTCTTCTACTGCTCTAAGGACCAACTCTGTAGGTTTTTTTACTCCACTCTAAATGCTTTGCAACGTTTGTTTTTGAAAGTAGTGGTTTTCTGTTTGCAGCCTTCCCATGGAATCTGGCTTTGTGAAGCTCCCGGCAAATAGTTTTTGTGAAAACGAGGTTCTCGAGGTGGTCATTAAACTCTGCACTAATAATAAAAAAAAAACACACAAAAATAAGCAAGCTTTTGAAGGTTTTATAGATATTTCAAAATTATGATACTAGGTGTTTCTATTATTTTGTCCAACCCCTGTATATATACTGCATATACATAATTATATAATTATATCATCAAGCAGTATATAACTAGATATAATTAGAAATTGTGTATAACTGGTATGTATGTATATATGTGTGTGTGTGTGTGTATTTTTTCTATGTGTATAAATAACATGGAAAAAATAAATAAATAGTTACCAGGGTAGCAAAAATTCACATAAGTGCCAAGGATATTACAGAAATTCCAGGGTTAAGTGGAATGTTTTTGTATGACATAGATAAATTAAGAAATGGACTCAAACGCAGGTGTTATTCAAATATTTATACTTCCAACATATGTTTTGAAGAAAACATTGATATTATTCCGGAGGGAATAAAATGATGTAAAACAATGCAATCATCTTGTCAGGGAAAAAAAGAGAAACAAAACACATCAATAAGCTATTTTAACCGAATGTGATTACCGCGTGTATGATGAAGAGGAATGCTGGCAAGTTATTTTTTTATAAAACCGTTAATAGATTTAACATCAAAGGCAATTTAGAGAAAGAGAAGGAGAAAGAAAAAAATTAACAGAACATTAAGAGTGGAGAAATATAGTGTGATAGATGAATGGGAATAAAGCTTAAAATGTGGAAATAGATATATGGTGGAAGAAGACAGTTAAAGGTCGAATTTTATAGATTGGTAGAAATTACTTATAGGAACTAAAGGTATGTTTTTGCCAATGTTTACAATGATAAGTACATTCTTTAAATGTGTTTAGGAAAGAATTCTCCAAGAACAAGATGAGAAATTGTTCTTCATTTTTGTGTGTGCTCTTGCTCCACTCATGCCACTTACTCCATTCTGGAGTAAGTGGAGTGAGTGGAGCAAGAGCACACATTCTGGAGTAAGTGGCAGATGCTCAGGTGGTCAGTGAGGAAACTAGGGATAGATGAATGATTAGTGAGAGCTGTGCAAGCCATGTACAGCGACACTGTCAGTAAGGTGAGGGTTGGCAACAAGTACAGTGAAGAATTCTGGGTAGAGGTAGGGGTCCACCAAGGTTCAGTCCTCAGTCCCCTCCTATTTATCATAGTCCTCCAGGCAATAACAGAGGAATTCAAGACAGGATGCCCCTGGGAGCTCCTCTATGGTGACGACCTTGCTCTAATTACTGAGTCACTATCAGAACAAGAGGAGAAGTTTCAGATGTGAAAGTAAGGATTAGAAGGGCCTTAGAGTCAACCTATCTTAAACCAAAGTCCTAATAAGTAAGAAGGCAGACAAACATAAAAGGTGCAGCAATATCAAAGGGAGGCTAACTGGGAAGATAGCTTTTGTATATGGCAAATACTCAGGTGCTATAAACACTGAAAATGTGCAGAGAACAGCTTCTGTCACATTCCAGGGAGAAAAACTAGAAGTAGTTGATAGCTACCATTACCTAGGTAACCAAGTCAGTAGCGGGGGAATATGCGCTGAAAGCGTAGCTGCTAGAATAAGAATAGCCTGGGCAAAGTTCTGAGAGCTCTTACCTCTGCTGGTGACAAAGGGCCTCTCGCTCAGAGTAAAAGGTAGACTGTATGACACATGTGTATGAACAGCCATGCTACATGGCAGTGAAACATGGGCCGTGACTGCTGAAGACATGAGTAAGCTCGCAAAGAATGAAGCCTGTATGCTCCAATGGATGTGTAATGTCAGTGTGCATACTCGACAGAGTGTGGGTACCTTGAGATAAAAGTTGGACCTAAGAAGCATCAGATATGGTGTGCAAGACAGATGACTGCACTGGTATGGTCATGTGGCAATAATGGATGAGGATAGCTGTGTGAAAAGTGCCACACCCTAGCGGTTAAGGGAACCTGTGGAAGAGGTAGACACAGGAAAACCTAGGATGAGGTAGTGAAGCATGACCTTCGAACATTAGGCCTCACCAAGGCAATGACTAATGACTGAGGCCTTTGGAAATATGCAGTGCATGAGAAGACCGGCAAGCCAAGTGAGACCATGACCTGTGGCCTATGCCAGAGGTGTAACCAGCCCACTTATGCATACCTTTCCTTCATTGGACTCTAAACTCTGCTTGCAAAGACCTGTTGAGGCAAGTGAAATTGAAATCAAATCAAATTCATAAATTCGATGACTGGCACCCGTGCCAGTGGAGCACTAAGAGCACCATCCAAGTATGATCGCTGCCAGAGCAGCTGACAGACTTCCGTGCCTGTGGCACATAAAAAGCACCATTTGAGCATGGTTGTTACCAGCGTCGCCTTACTGGCACTTGTGTCGGTGGCACATGAAAAATCATTCGAGCGAGGTTGTTTCTAGTACTGCCCGACTGGCCCTCTTGGAGTGGTTGGCGTTAGGAAGGGCATCCAGCTGTAGAAACTCTGCCAAATCAGATTGGAGCCTGGTGCAGCCATCTGGTTCGCCAGTCCTCAGTCAAATCGTCCAACCTATGCTAGCATGGGAAACGGACTTTAGACAATGATGATGATGAAGATGATGATGATAATATGTGTGTGTGTGTGTGTATATGCTGAATATACATAATTATATCATCAAGCACTATATAACTAGATATAACTAGTAAATGTGTATAACTGGTAAGAATCTTGCTATTGGTTTGGCACTAACTACTGCACTTGGCAATATGGAAAGTAACATTGTGACTAGTTATATGCTATAATCTACAAGATGTGTGTGTGTGTGTCTATTACTGATTATTGGATTGGAAGATTCTAATGAAACAATGAGCAAAGGTTACAAACTCTCTAAATTGGCCACTAAAGGATAATGAAGATTCCTATCTCCAGCAAACATTGCTTGAGATTGAAAGTGATCTCAAAAACACTCCCATGAAAAGGAGTGGGCAGAGAAAGAAGCCAGCATTCTAAATTATGTAAAGGTAAACCTGAAAGCTTTCTATAGATTTGCAAAAGAGTATGCTTCAGTGTGGTACAATATAGGGTCACTGTTCAAAGTTGTACAATCAGCCGAGGAACCTTACAATTGTTAAACTTCTACAGAAAGACCTAGATGCTATTTAAAAATGGGTTGAAGAAAACAACATGCAATTTAATTCCAAGCCCTTTGCTATCAGCCAGCTAAAGCAAACAAGCTGCAGCAAAGACACTCTGGGTGAAAACAACCAGCAATACCAGAGACAAGTACAGTGCATGATCTGAGGATTGATATGAACATCAACACCTCATTTCACGTACACATCATCATCATGGTGGCAATGTGCAGGCAAATGGCCAGATAGATTCTGAGAACTTTCAGAACAAGAGACCAGGAAACTATGCTGGTTTTACAGAGGACAAATTCCTCAGCCATCTAGACTACTGCTCTCAACTGAGGTCACTTAACAGTGCATTGAAAAGAAGTAGTATTTACGCTGTGGGATGTGAGATATTTCTGCACTTTTACATACTGTCTTATATGTATTGCTGAATGTGTGGTACTTTGGAATCTTCCATTGAATCATTGCAAATGACCACAGAAGATATTTGAGTTGATCTATAAAATGAAACATCAAATTATGCAAATATTTTTATCAAAGAGGTTGTTGAAGTCAAAAGTAAACAAAAGTTGACCCTACCTACACCATAGCAGTTTGTTATACATGGTTGTTATGAAATGTGCCATATAATTTTAATATTGAAACAAATACCAGCTTGTATAATACTTTCTATCTCTCAAGTTTAAACAAGATCCAATTCAAGTGTTGCAGCAGTTACCTTCCTTCCTGGTAGGTATATATGCAGAATTAAAACAATGGATGTATGAGTTTGCTTTAAAGTTGAGTTAGAAATCTCAGCTGAGCACCCTTCTTGTCCTTAAAATTTCAATTAACACATTTCCAGTAAGCATTTATCCTAATTCTTACCTGGTTGTATCTTATTTTCATGACAGTTATATCTGTTCTTAGTTTCATTAACTTTGTAATGCATTGGACTTCATCCCATCAACATACACCAAACAATTGTCAAAGATAACAACATTATTTGTGAACCATCTATTACATTCATGAGTCATTTCAAGTGTCCGATTAATAATCATCACCATCACTTTTAGTATCACTGTTCGATCCTACTCTGTCAAGGAAATCGCTTTCACTAAGTTCACTGTCCCTGTCAGGGTCAGAATCTGATGCGCAAGTTTCATCTTCAAGCTCTTCTTCCAGAATATCCATGGAGCACCACTTCACCCTCTGTCCACTTTGGCTTCATGATTCCAGCTTCTGTTGTCCATCCATGTCCTTAGGTGCTGATGGCTTTGCAATGTTCGCAAGCTTCCATATCCTGGTCTTGGAGTTGCTTCGCCAAATGTGTTGCTTGAAGTTGTTTCTATATGGGAGAAGTGAAGTGAGATTCAATTGCTTAGATTTTGTGAAATCCTCTTTCCCACTGCCATTTGCTTGCAAGGTTATGAACCACAATATATTCACCATTTTTGTCCTTTTGTTACCATACAGTTTGTTCATCAGCTCCTTGTCAACTTCCCAAGACTCCCCTAACTTGGAGAATGCTTTCTGGAATGATTTGTCTGTTTCAACAACTTTCAGTCCTTTCACATTCCCCTTCCCTTGAAGGCACTGGTACTATTGCACCCAGTGAAGGCATGACAACCAGTAATGCAAAACAGAGAACAGGTGTGGAAGACATACATCATTACAGCATCGTGTGTTGCCCTTTCCAGTTTCTGGAATCTGAAGTCCTTCTAGGAATCTAGCATGGTGAAGTAAGATGAGAAACATGTCTGAATCAGGACTCCTCATGCAAACAGATTTGCATCCCTGTTCTTTGGCATATATGCAAGTGTCAGTTTCTTCCTATGAAAATTCGAGTGTACTTCTTGAGTGAATGTGTTATGTCCATGTCAACCGGTAAGCTTTTCCTTCACATATCAGTACCATCTCATGTCCAGTGAGAATATCAGCAGACACCTCTCTCCTCCAAGTTGAGAACAGGAGCTGAATGAACTGTGTCTTGTTCTCATCATTTGCAAGAAAGACTTTCCAGTCTTTCGGACACTTTGTTATCTCACCACTCAGGATGATTTTGTCTCCAGCACCTCGTCTGTTTCATTCCACCCCTTTTACAGAGTCTTCCTTGTACATGTCAGTGCCAAATATGACAGGTGACAGGTGAAGAGCAGATCCCAACACCTTACGAGATATTTCCCCGAATGTTTGTGGAATTTCATGCAAGCAATGGAACACTTGCACTTCCATCCTCTATGATGAGGCTCATACTAGTGGAAACACTTTCATACACATGCCCAGGTCAAATTTAATGATGACAAAATGCTGTTCAACTTCTCATGAAACTTCTTCTGAGTAATTTAGGAATGACTCTGATGTTTGTGTTTGAGTGAAGTATGATCAGATAATACTCAATGGTTGTCACTTGTACAGGAGCGTCTCCAGTCAGTGAAACATCTTCCCCAGCTAGGAGGGTGTAGTCAAAAAGTCCATGGGGGTATCTTCCATCCCATTTTTTTTTTCTGGCAACATCAATTTTCTGACTTGTTAGGACCCAGGACTACATGAAAATATCCCTAAAAGTAAATCACAAGGGGGGGTGCACCATGACCCCACTAGCCCATTGCCTATATGTATTCATATTCATATCTGTCTATCTCTCTATCTCTCTCTTTCTCTCTCTCTCTCTCTCTCTCTCTCTCTCTATATATATATATATATATATATATATATATATATATATATATATATATATTATACAAACACATGCACAAGCATATATGTATGTCAGACTGCATTGAACAAAAATCCAGTTTATTCTTTATTCTATATTCCTAGTCACATTCACATACATACATATGTCTCATTTGTGCATGTATGTGTTGTGTGTGTATGTGTGTGTGTGTTGAGTGTGTGTGTGTTTTGTGTGCGTTATTTTGCATATGTGCATGCATGTATATTCATATATGTGAGTTTGGAGTTCTAGTTCTGCCATCATCTCTAACTCCATCTTGTGACATTTTATGTCTTTCCACTTGGTAGAATTAGATTTGAGAAATTCGAAAATGCATTCGGGTGTAATCGGAATCACCCGAGACAGTGGCGAATATAATCAATTCTTGTCTAAGAGAGATTCCATTGAGACTCACTGTAGTCTAGCACTGATGATACTGTAATGAAATGACTTACCTCTTTATTCCAGATACTGTGTGTGCGTGTGTGTGTGTGTGTGTGTGTGTGTGTGTGTGTGTGCATGTGTGTGTGCATGTGTGCATGCGTGTGTGTTTGTGTGTGTGTGTGTGTGTGTGTGTGTATTTGTGGGAGATTAGGAGATTTCTTTTAAAAACTTCCAGCAAGGCATGAAATAATAGTGCAAGAGCATTTAAGATGTTATGCCAACAAGAACAATATCATTAACAATAAGAGTAACAGCAACTACTCGTTATCAAGATGTTTTAGGCAATTTCACACTAACATGGGCATACACACACATATATATATATATATATATACATGTGCATTTGTATGCTTGTATATCATCACCATCATCGTTTAACATCCGCTTTCCATGCTGGCATGGGTTGGACAATTTGCACACACACATACATGCATACTCACACATGCATACATACATACATGCATGTGTAGACAGACACACACATGTGCACAAACAAACAAAAAGGAACACAGTGTGAATAACAGACAGAGCCAAAACTATTGAAAAGGTTGCAAGACGCAACAACAATTTTAGAAAAATAAAAAAGAAATAAGTGGAAATTTTAGCAGTGAGTGTGTTAAATTATAAGGCACTAAAAGAGAATGACCCTCCCCAGACACAACAGTGTATGTATGTATGTATATATATATATATATATATATATATATATATATATATAT
>NC_068994.1:27409758-27410896 GCF_001194135.2 Octopus bimaculoides
TATATATATATATATATATATATATATATTTATATATATATATATGTATATATATTTTTATATGATGCTTGTGTGCAAACGGCTATACTCTATGGTAGTGGGACATGGGCTCTGAATGCAAAAGACGTGTAGACTGGAGAGAAATGAAGGTAGTCTTCTCAGTTGGATGTGCAACATCAGTGCACATGTATGACAAAATGCAAATGTATTATGAGAAAAGTTGGGCATAAGAAGAATCAAATGTAGCATGCAAAAGAGAAGACTACATTGGTTTAAACATGTGATTGGCATGAATGAGAACAGCTGCATAAAGAAGTGCCAATCACTGAAAGTGGATGGTACCCACAGAAGGAGACCCCAGAAGATGTGGGATGAAGTGGTAAGGATCGATCTCAGGATGTTGGGCCTCATGGAGTAAATGACAATGGACCGAAATGTCTGATGATAAGAAGTTCTTGAAAAGCCTGCCCATGTCTGCAAAGCAGAGTTCTAAAAGTGCTGTGTGTCCTACCCACATTTAACAAGAAAGCTTCTCACACACTCTACCACAACAAACCAAACTACATCGCTTCTCTTCCTCACATTTCTGCTTCATGCACTATGCTTACCTCCCACTCCCCAATCCTTCCCTCTTGGCCTTGTGCCACTGTACCATTGCTCTCCACTTGCCCCCCCGACCTGTGTGTTCCACCCACACACCTTGCCTCACTGTATTATTGCTATCTGCTAGCCCCTGTGTTCCACCCACATGTAACAAGAAAATTTTTCACTTACCCTACCCCAACAAACCAATCTGCATTTCTACATCTCTTCTTTTCCTCATACACAATGCCTAGCTCTCACTCCTCAATCCTGTCCTCACAGTCCTGTTCCTCTGTATCATTGCTATCTAGTATCCCCCCCCCCCGACTCTATACCTAGGTTTTCGCCAATCACTCCCCTCCTCATTCTTTAATCACACTTCATTCACAATTTCCTGCCACTTATATTATGCTATTCATACCTCAAGGCTATACTCTGGCACTTGCCACCATCTATATCTCCCTCTTCCTTTTCTCAACCATCCCATTTATATTCTGATTCCTGTCCTTCGTGAGTATGCCCAGTATTTTGCCACCATCTCTATCCTACTGTCTCC
>NC_068994.1:27410906-27420315 GCF_001194135.2 Octopus bimaculoides
TCTCTCTCTCTCTCTCTCTCTCTCTCTCTCTCTCTCTCTCTCTCTCTATTTCTCTTTCTCTTTCTCTCTCTCTCTCTCTTATCCCAACCAGGTAACTTTGTACTTCCTCTACAGCAAGTCTCTGTCCCATTATAATCTTTCATCATCCGACACAAGATCACCTCCTCCAATACCCCCCCTCTTGAAAGTTTTTTCTTTGTTTTTGTCTTGCAAGTACTTGGTGACCCTGTCAGTGCAGATGCCACTTAAAAGCACCCAGTCCACACTGTAAAGTGGTTGGTATTTGGAAGGACATCCAGCTGTAAAAACCTAGCCAAAACTGACCTTGCCTGTGCTTGTGCCATGTCAAAAGCCCTAAGTCTACTTTGCTGAGTGGTTGCTGTTAGGAAGGGCATCCAAATGTAAAGATTCTGCCAAAACAGTCACAGAAGTTTGGCTCTAGTGAAACCATCCCACCAATGCTAGCATGGAACACGGATGTTAAACGATGATGATGATGATATATATATATATATATATAATCATTTGACATCCATATTCTGTGCTAGGTGTACTTTGGCACAGTTTCTATGGTTGGGTACCTTTCCTAATGCCAATTAATTTACAGCATGTACTGTATGCTTTTTTTCATGTCACCACCACTTGTGAGATTATCATACCACTTACAGATTTACAAAAGAGGTGGTTTTATGTTAGAAGGTGAAGGTTAAAGTATCAGAAAAGAGGACAGAGCAGAACAGGTTTCTTTTGATAAAGAAGCTACTTGACTACTCAGATTTTAGAAGAGAAGGGGAAAATGATCAGGTGGATGGGGGAAGAGATAAAAATAATGTAAATGATGTGTCAGGGTGGAGCCTTGAGGGGCAGTGTAGAAGTGATTAGGACAGAGTGGGGTGGGGCAGAGGTTGCAGGTGAGTATGGAAAAGTGAGCAAGTGGGAACAGTAGAAGGATGGGGAGGTAGGCAGCAACTGAAAGATTGGGTAGGATTTTGTAGATAAGATATGGGAGATGACCAATGATGTATTAATTGAGGAGTTAGGAGAAAGTAAGAACAGTGCTGGAAAAGGTGGAAGAGCAGCAGAGCAGTAATGATGGCACAGTAGACCAGAGACAGACAAGAGAGAGATGACATGTGGTTGGCCTGGTTACAAAATTGTTGGGGAAGGGAGAGAATGGCAGTATAGTGCATGGACAAAGTGAGAGACATATGGTGGTGGAAGAAGAGAAATGCAGTGGTGGCTCAGCGGAGGTGGAGGACAATGTAAAGTGTTTATGGAGAGATCAGTATTTAAGGGTGAAGGAGAAATAACAAGTGAAATGATTTCAAATATAAGAAAAATAAGTGGTATCAAGGAAGAGCTGCAGCTCAAGAGATGAGGGGTAGTGGGGGTGTCGTGAGGAGGAAATTGGACAAAGGACCCTGTTGTGCATATATATTGACACAGCTTTTCCAGAACTCAGTTTTGCCAAAATGGGTGAGTCTTCTTGAGAACTGGATTTCATCAGTCATCCTTGTTCTTTGTCATTAGCCCTCATCACTTCACACCACAGCCTCTTGGTCTTCCTCTTCCTCAAACTCCATCCACATTAAGTGGATACACTTCTTTATACAGCTATCCTCATCCATATGCCTCACATATCCAAACCAGGGCAGTGTTCTTTCTTGCACATTATATCTGATTCCTCTTATACTCATTTGTTGTTTTTTTCTCAGCACATTTGTATTATGTTTTTCATGTACACTTACATTGCACATCTGACAGAGTGTGCTTGCTTCATTTCTTTCTAATCTTCTCAAAATCTCAGCATTTAAGGCCTATATCTTATTATCATGTAGTATTGCAGCTCTAAAACAAGCTTCATACAATCTGCTCTTTACTCTGAGGGAAAAGACCTTTGTTGCTACCAGCAATAGTATCTCCGTAATCGTTTTCCAGCACATTCTTACTGTGGTTACTTTATATTCAGAGCAATCATCTCCATTACTAATTAAGCTTCTTCAGTAAAAAAAGCTATCAGGTACTTCTAGTAAGTCATTTTGGAATTTATGAAAGACTTTTTCAGGCTTGTTCATAGTCCATACTGCTTCAGTGCATCTATCACATATGAAGCTTACATTCTCTGATTGTTTACCTGTGATTCCACTACACCACTTGTGTGTTCATAGCCTGCATTGGGTACAGCACATGGCGCTTATACCTATTCCTTTTTCTACATATTAAACAAAGCCATTTTCCCTGAAGATACCTTGGTCTTGTATTGTTTCATACTTATTACAACCCTAGTTTCTGCTAAGTATACCTTGAGGCCTTTTGATTCTAGGTTTAGCTTCTATGCCTGGAATTTCCTTTCTAATTCCCATATAAATTAAAATATGAAAACTAGATCATCAGTGTATAGGATTTCCCATGGACATCCAGTCTTAAGTTCCTCTGTGATATCCTGTAAGAATATGGTGCATAAGAGAGGGCTGAGGAGTTAACTTTTCATCTTCCATTTTAGACAGTCATGTACCTATTTATCTTCCCTAACAACTCTGTCATTTATTCCCTTTCTTCTCCTCCTCTTCCTCTATTCCTGATCCTTCTCTGTATAGCCTTTATTCATTGCCTCCCACCAAGCACTTATCCTACAACTCTAATGTTAACTCCCTGTATCTTCATTTTACTCACTCTTTTCCTCTCTCTATACAGTGTAAAGCATGATTGGAGAAATCAGTCAACCAACTGTATTATGGTTTACACTCTCTGTCAGAACATTGAACAGTTTCCCCCTTTTGAATTTGTGTGAAGGTAAACATCATCAGCTGATGTTTCAAAGGTGTGCTTCAGCATGACAGTGAAGAAGACTACAAACGTAGTAGGGGCAAGCTTACAACCCTGTTTCACTCCACTACAAATGCTGAAGTATTCTGAGCAAGAGCTTTCCAACTGAATGATGCCTTTTATGTTTGTGTGGAATGACTGAATAATCCTGAGTAACCTGAAGAGCACCCAGTCTTGACTAGAATTTCAATTAGACCATCTCTTCACACAAGTTTAAAGGCCTTCATGAGATTAGAAAAGCAATGTAGAGCAACTGTCTTTCTTTTCTACATTTTTCTTGTACTTGAAAGGAGATCATGTCATTTGTGGAACATTCTAGTTTGAAGCCACACAGATTCAACATATGCTCTTTCAGTTATTTTCTGCAATCTGTTTAGGACCAAATGAGAAAAGACTTTCTCAATGATACTCAGCAAACAGACTCCTCTGTGGTTGTTGCAATCACTTCAATCTCCTCTGTCCTTGTACAGTAAAACAATATTGCAGTCTCATGGCACCACTCCCTTCTTTCAACTTTGGTACAGCAGTTTGTGTCAGTGGAACAACAGGATGCACTTTGTACACTTGATACCCTCTAATGGAATGATATCCAGTCTTTGTGCTTTGACAGTGGGTAGTCAATCAGTGGTTTTAGTCACTCTGCAGCAATCAGCAATGCATCTTCTTCTTCCATCACCGGCAGGTATTCCATGGTGTACAGTGCATTGTCTAAGATGGTGTTTTCTGTGAGGCAGAGTTCAGAATAATGCTTCTCTCATATAACCATCTGCTTGCCTTTATCTTTGATGGTCTCACCCGTTATGATTTTCATTGATGCTGTCTTGCTCATATCCTTTTTTATCCTCTCATATTCATGGCACTCCATCGGTTGCGACAATGAGGGTTCCAGTTGATCCAATCAATGGAACAGTCTGCTCATGAAATTAATGTGCAAGTGGCTGAGCACTCCACAGACACATGTACCCTTAATGTAGTTCAGGGAGATTCAGCATGACACAGAGTATGACAAGGCTGGCCCTTTGAAATACAGGTACAACAGAAACAGGAAGAAAGAGTGAGGGTAAGTTGTGGTGAAAGATTACAGCAGGGTTCGCTACCCCCCCCCCCCCATCAACTGCCGGAGCCTCACAGAGATTTAGGTGTTTTTACTCAATAAACACTTACACTACCCAGTCTGGGAATTGAAACCGTGATTCTATGACCACAAGTGCACTGCCCTAACCACTGGGCCATTGTGCCTCCACAGATGTAATCTGTGTTATATAATAATTAAATACATATGCAAAACTGTAGCCAAACGCGACTTGCAGAATCTGGTTGTTCACTGGGCTTTGCATTTTGCTGTTATTAGTTCTTACATAGTTGCTTGGGAGGGATAGTATTTATGTTCAAGCAATGCATCAAGCATTGCTTTGATAGCTGTGGTGAGCTTGCTTGAGTTTCCTTCAAACCAATCCTATATCTTGGTCTATTTCTTACCAATGACCCTCAGTATAGAACAGTGGATGGTGTCCCTGAGAGAATCTCATCTGTACATCTACATCAATGCACCACTTGTCAAGTGGATTTCATATGTGGCATCTTTTTGGTTGAAGTCTAATGTTGCTGCAAACCAAAGAATGATTCATCTTACAGTCAGCTCACTGGAAGGATCAAATCATAAATAAATATCTCAAGTGGCAGTGTTTTGTGAGTATCTGTTCCAGCTGATGTGAGTGTTTGATGTGGGCATGTTTCCAAGACATTTTATGTTGGTCTTTATTTTGGAAGTAATTGTAAATGACACAGTCAAAACTCAAGCAGCTACTGCCTGTTGTTACTCATGCTACCTGTTCACGTTACTCATTGCAGCTTTGCCAGGAGTCGTGGTTGGCACTCACTCACTCTAGCACTGTAATTTTCAAGCAGCTGTAGCTATTCTTGGTTTAGGATCTGAATAATTCTTGAGAATTGATCTTTGCATTTTGTGTAGAGTAGAGGGTTAGAGTATTAATGCTAACAAGGTTGACAGACCCATCAAATGTATGTACATATGTATGTATATGTGTTTGTGTGTATATATGTTTGTATGTATATGTTTGTGTGTATGTATGATTTATATATTATATCTATATATCTATACACTCATTTATTACCTACTCCAAATAGCTTTGCAAGTTCTAATAAATTTAATTTAATCGAAGTTAAAATAACAGAGGACTATATTACATTCTACCCTATGAAAATTAGAAAAATGCCAATAGCACATACACTGATTGCAGCAGCTCAGGTAGCCTTCTTTAATTGTGCAGGTTTATAAAAATAACCTAATTAATGATAACCTAATAAAAGTTGACCATTCTACTAATCACTCTTTCAGTATCAAACATTGGTTTCCAATGCAAACATCTTCAGTGAGGTTGACATAAACACAAAAATAGCAATAAACAGTATGAACGATGATCAGTTACCTTGAAATCTTAATGGAACAATTAATAATACACTTAAAATTTATGACTGTAGGAATGATAATGTTTGCCTGTTAAATGATAATTGTCTTGTCAAAGTATAGTATACAAATGTAGGGTAATTAGATGGACATGTACTAAGAAATAAATTGACTCTAAAGCCAACGTTTGTAAAAACAGATTTTATGCATGTATGCACCCATTTAGAAATCTGAGATTACTGCACTCAAGTTCATTAGCTATGATACATATGGCATGTCAAAAATTTAAACATTCAGTATAAGCTGAGGGAGGCTGTGATGATGCTAGTACTGGTACTGGTACTGGTGGTAGGGGTGTAGGAGCATCATAAAATTCACAACTCCATAGCAAGGAAAACAGAGGGCATGCCAATTATTTTGCCATAATTTGAGAAATGGTGTATTAGAGAAATACACCATTTCTCAATAAATATAATGAAGTGATAGTTAATTGCAGTCTTAGAATTCTTTGCACTTTTAAATTCTTTGAAAAATAGGAGAATTAAGATAATTTTACAATTCAAATACTAGGATAGAATCTGCTTCTATTTTCACTAATTGTTTATAGCTTTATATCTGTTAATGCCGTTTCTGTTCATTAAATAATACTTCATTGAAATTTTATTTTGTATCCATGTGCACATTTGAGTACTTTTTTAAATATCTATATAACCTTTTGTATTGCCATGCATTGTTGTGTATATCAATATCATAATCTTCATTATTTAACATCCATTCTCCATGTTGGCATGGATTGTAAGTTGCACCAGGCTCCAACTGTTTTGGCATGGTTTCTATGGCTGGATGCCCTTCCTAATGCCAACCACTTTACAGAGTGTACTGGGTGCTTTTTATGTGGCACTAGCATGGGAGATTTCTATGTGACACCAGCACAGGTGCTTCTACATGGTGCCAGTACATGTGCTTTTCACATAGCACCAGATCAAATGCTTTTTACCTGACACCAGCACCATGTGGTTACCAATCAGTTTGCAAGACAAGGACCTCTCAACTGAGAGAGAATTGGAACCAAAAGAAGTGGCCATGTGCCAAGCAAGAAGATGGAGAAGGTTGGAGGCACAGGAATAGCTGTCTTGCTACAGAAGAGATACTTGGCTACCACAGGAGAACAAGGAAGAAGTAGGGTTGGGAGAGAGTTAGAGAGAAAGATAGTGACAGTCAGAGTGAGAGAGAGAGAGAGGGGGCCTACCCACAGGGAACAGTGGTTGGGAATACAAGTTGTACAAAGGGGATAGAAGAGATATTCCATAAAGTGTAAGGAGAGACAGAGATAGCAAGTAATGGTGAGAGGAATTGGAGTGGCTGGGAGGTGGGTATGGTAGATATGTAAAGGTATGGAAAGTGTAGGGGTAGGCTTGTGGGGGAGTGTGGAGAGACCTGCAGTTAACGGTGGGTGTTGTGGGGGAGTTTTGGGCAGAGAACAGAATTACATGTGTGTGTGAGGAAAAGGTGGGATATGGCCATAAAGGACATGCCTGTATGTATGGCCATGATTTTACTTAGTTTTATGGGTCTTGCCAAGCACAACAAATCATCAGAAGTCTCAGTCTCTTGTTATTTCTTCTGTTGAGGTTCAAAATCCAAATATCATTTCTCCCCACTTCATCCCACATCTTCCTGGATCTACTCCTTCCACCAATTCCCTCCACAATTAGAGATTAGCACTTCTTTATGCAGCTATCGTCATCCATACAACATTACATAGCCATACCAATGCAGTTTTCTCTCTTGCACACTATATCTGGCACAACTTATACCCACTCTTTCATATATGCACACTGACATTACCCATCAGGCAGAGCATGTGTATATGAGAGCGTATAGATATATGTATGAATGCTTATATATACTGTATTATTTTATGAGATTCTGATAAATTTAATTTAGTTATTACTACTTATTAATTATTTTTTAATAATATATATGTATACATGTGTGTGCGTGTGTATGTACACACACATATAGTTATAATAGCACAAGAATTGATTTTATATTCCTTGAATATTCTACATTTTAATTATCCCCCTTCCCTTCACACATGCACATAATTCTGTCCTCTGACAAAACTCACCAACAACCTTTCTCCCTAAAATCCCCACCACTCACTGCAGGCCCCATCAGTTCTTCTCGCTATTTCTTGCTATCTCTAGATATCTCCCCTCACACTCTTATGGAACATGTCCTCTGTGAACTACTTACACTCACCCCCACTGTTCCCTATAGTTAGGCCCTCTTTATCTCACTCTGATTGTCCCAGTCCTTCTCTATCTATCTATCCCTCTGTCTGTCTCTCTCTCTCTCTCCTACCTCCCTCTGCTTCTTTGCCTTACTGGGATAGCCAAGTATCTACTCTGTAGCAAGACAACTATCCCTGTCCCTCTATTATACTTCAACCTCTCGCCTAGCACACATCCACTTCTCTTTGTTCCTTTCCTTCTCTCAGCTGAGAAGCCCTTTTTTTGCAAGCTTATTGATGACCTGCAGGTGATGGTGCCACATAAAAAAGCCGCTATACTGGAACCACATAAAAAGCACCTGTGCTGGTACCACATAAAAAGCACTCAGTACACTCTGTAAAGTAGCTGGCATTAGGAAGGACATCCAGCCATAAAAACCATGCCAAGACAGACAATTGGAGCCTAGCACAGCTCTCCTGCTTGCCAGCTCCTCTCAAACTGTCCAACTAATGCCAGCATGGAAAGCAAACGTTAAATGATGAGGATGAGGATGAGGAGGATAACAACAATGATGACAACAATGACAATGACTTCTAAAAAATATACAAAATACAAAGAAATAACTTAATTCTAACAAAATGTATATTTCTGTATGTTTGTGAGAGTAAGTAAACATAAATATTTTTACTTGCAACCTGCTACTAAATCAATTGATAGTGTAAAACACTTGACAATAAACTCTGGGTAACAGACAACAGTATCAAATTACTAAATAGATGGTAAGTTGTGCAGTCAGCCACCCTAATGACTTTAGGGAAGACACTTTCTAACAGATGTACGATTTTGGAGGCATAAAGATTTGTTATTTGTTCATTTATTTTTTTAAGACATGTAATATCTGCACAATTCTCTATATTTGTCATTTGTCATAAAGTTGAAAATGTTGCTGAAAAATTATTGTTTGTCCTTATAATTTAATTAGTATGGCCATGTGTGAAAAAAGTATTTCATTCTATTTTGTTGTTATATTTTTTCATATTTAAATTAATTAGGAAGTGTGAAATCACTAATTTTTTTAGGGTTGATTGCACTTCCAAGAATGACCAGATTCTTTTACTGCAGGATAAAAGTTATAACTTCATTTTTTTTACCATTTCCTCTTCTTTTTCTACTGAGGTTACCATGTTTCTCTTCTGCAATAAGGTCTGTTTCTGTCTCTAGCCACTTCCTTCAGCCCACCTCTGCTGAGGAATCTAGCAAGTTACCTCATTATTGCTAGTGTCATGTAAAATAGTACCTACTTCACTTTATAAAGTGGTTGGCATTAAGGACATCCAATCATCAAAAAGCTTTACACAATCTGTTGGCTCTCTGGCTCCTGTTAAACCACTGAGCCTATACCAGCATGGTAAACAGACATTATACAACATAGGCTCTCAAAATGGGTGCTACCACCCCACCCTCCAGTGGGCCTTACCACACCCTGGTGGGTGTTGAGAGGGTCCAGGTGGGTGCTGGTGTCTAGTGGAGTGGTGCGGTAGAGAAAAGGAGGCATTGGGAGGAAAGCAGTGGGTTGGGGGACGCTATGAATTTATAATATTATTATAGTATTGTATACTTGAAGCATTTAACGAAATAGAAGGGGATATAGCATCATACAACGTGGAAGACAATTGGAGATTTCTGCGGGACAACCTGTTGAAAGCCACCGACCAGATTTGTGGGTGGTGTAAGGTCCCCTCCCAACCCAGAGTAACGTGGTGGTGGAACAAGGAGGTAGACAGGGCTATTAGACAAAAGAAACAAGCTTGGAAGGACTGGAAGAACGGTGGTAGCAGGGAATTGTACCAATGTGCCAGAAGGGAGGCTAGGCGACAGGTTTATTTAGCCAGAGGGGAAGCAGATAAGGAAAGATTTG
>NC_068994.1:27422404-27427795 GCF_001194135.2 Octopus bimaculoides
CACCATTTCGAGCGTGGCCGTTTTCGTGCGGGTGACACGTAAAAGCACCCACTACACTCTCTGAGTGGTTGGCGTTAGGAAGGGCATCCAGCTGTAGAAACTCTGCCAAATCAGACTGGAGCCTGGTGTTGCCATCCGGTTTCACCAGTCCTCAGTCAAATCGTCCAACCCATGCTAGCATGGAAAGCGGACGTTAAACGATGATGATGATGATGATGATATATATTAGATATCAAATGATTCATAGTATATATAAATTAGTAAAATATAAAATATTTATTTACACATAAAATAGGTGTGGGAACACTGTGGGTATTATGTAGTCATGAGGAGGGCAGTGGCCCAAAAAGTTTGAGAACCTCTGTTATACAATGACGATGACAATGATGGCAGTGAGGTCTAGTGACTGGTGGAGGCCAGTGACTTGCAGCAGTGGTTGGTGACAGAGGTTGGTAGCTGGTGACAGAGGTTGGTAGCTGGTGACAGAGGGTGACAGCCAGCAACAGCATTGCCTCTATTGCTGCTGGATATAATCTAAATGAAAATTAACATTTAATTCATGATCATTAGTCCAACGAAATATATTTTGACTGACTAAAGTTTATCACTCTCAGATTTAACTGTAAATTCTTTATTTTTAAGTGACCACACACAGCTTCTTTAACTTGTCACTCTCTGGAATATTATTGAATGAAAATTATGTATTCTGTTAAACACTATATACATGTTTAATAAAGCTTTACAATGATAGAAACCTTCAGAGCAAAGTCGCTCTTCGAGAGATGAGAGAAAACATAATAAAACTATTCTCTAGTAACAGGAAGTGTACTTACACTGGAAATAATGGAAAAATATTAACATATCATTTTAAGTTCCTAAAAGAAACTAACATTTGTTGTTGGAGTTGTAGCAGAAAATTTCAGTTATCCCTTGGAAAATCAATATTACCAACAGAAAGCTACTTTTCAACTGTACAAAGGAAAGACAGTTCTTTAAAAAAATTAAATTTTGTTAAAAAAATAATCTTAGATTATTCATTCAGCAGTTTGTAGTTTATTGTTGTTTATTCTAAAGAGATTAGGGGGTCCAAGTAGGGTTGGTATAATCTATGAAGAATCAAATATATTGTTTGTAATGTCATTGTTGTAGCTTCTTTCTGTTAACCAGATATGATAGTTATGATTGCTTAAATTATGTTTGTGAGAGATTTTATTTTAACTGTTTCTTCTATGAGTATAGGGAATTTTGTGGAGAAGTTGTACATAACTTCTAAACTTTTTGTCTCTTGTGTTATTTTTTGTTGAGTATGATACTTAGTTGTGTTTGATGTTCTTTGGTATTGATAGTAAGAACAAAGGCAGTGGATTTGGTGAGTGTTACTTTAAGTCTGTTGTTGTGGAGCCAGGCTTTGATATAATTGATGTAGGCTTGAGGCTGTTGTACAACCAGGACTGGGGAAGGAAGTGAAGACATCTCTAACATATGAGACTGTTTTGTGGAAATTTGGGTAAGTGGTGTATGTGAAGGTTGAAAAAGTGAGTAAGAGGATGGATCCTTGTGGTACTCCATTCAGAAAATTATAGGTGCTCAGAGTATTGTTCTTGAACATTCCATAGACTTTATAATGTCTTGAATTCTTGTTTACTAGTTAGCATTTTGTGTTGTTTCTTAAAGTGATGTTAAGTATTTTTGTGTGAATGGAAAGCAGGGAACACAGTTGAAAGCTTTGCTTAAATCAGTGATTGTTAGAATGGTAAGTGTACTGAGTTTTTTGTTTTTGAAACCAGCATTTATTTTCTGAAGGAGATTTGTGTGCTGTGTAGTGGGTATGGTAATCTGAATCCATACTGATTTATTGGTCAGTGGTACCAAAGATTTGTCATTCTATAATTTTTTAGCATGAATGAGGGAGTGATGGGTCTTTCAATGCTATTTCACTTGGATTTTTGTTGAGATTCAGAATTATTATAATTTTGCCTTATATGAGGTAGGAGAAGGTTAGATACATTAGAGTGATGGACAGAATGTGTTGCATTATTTGTTCTGACCCTCGGTTCCTGTTGCTGGTGGTGGTGGTGATGTATCCTTTTGAAGTTGATAAAAAATGTACCATTTCTGGGCAGTGGACTGGTGGAACTGTTTGAAGATCTAGCAAAATAGTGTCATATTTGTTCTTACTCTTTTCACTCTAACAGCAGTGCCTACAACAACTCTAATGCTAAGCTGTTTCAACCTAAATTATTGAATTTTTCTCTAGATAACATGAATGGCAGGGAGAAGGGAGACTTTTATGCACAGGTAACTATCGGTTTTCCTGAAAAAAACACCCTGCCTAGTCCTGCATCCACATGAGCAGATGTATGTTCAACACTGACCAATGGAAGCCCTAAAAAAATTTTCCCAGCTTCCAGATCTGGTATTTGGCAACATTATTTTGTATAACTAATTGTATAACTAATTGTATACAGTGAGTTTTTTAGGTCCAAATGTTTTAGGTGTTTGTTTGTGAATTTGTCTAGTTCTGAGGATTTTGAGTTTTTCACTTTTCTTATTGCCTTTTGGGTGAGATCAAAATCAGAGCCCAGGTGGAAAGTGTGTATTTTTCATTTTGTGTTCTTGTGTAAAGTTTTTCTTAATGGTTGAGTTTTGAAAACTGTTAGCTTGGAGTTGCAGTGTGTTATTGAGATATGGAATGTGGTGTAATTAATGTTGTTGTTGTTCTTGCTGTTGCTGGTGGTGATGGTGGTGTATCATGTGCTACAGTTTTGTGTTTTCCAATGGTTTATTTGTTTTTATCATTTTTTTATTTATATATTTATTCATTTTTATTTCCTTGTTTGGTTTTTGATGCTGATTTTTTATTTCAGTTGTATGTGGTTTTGGAGTATTTGAGATTGGCTATTTCTGGTGTGTAATTAGGGTTGTATTTTTATGTTTCCTTGTAGGGTGTGTATTTTGGATATGTCTATAATTATTTTTAATTGTATGTACTGATGTGTCTATGTTGGTGATTGTAGTGCTGTCAGATTCTAAAGCCTTTAATTCTGTTTCTTTATTGAACTCATTCCATTATGTTGTTCTGGAGGTTTTAAAAGAATTTTTGTTGGCTTCATTGATGAGTTGTAATGATAAATAATAGGTGATTCAAGGAAGGTTGAGCTAAGAGATGATCTTCCAACTTGGCTAGAGATGCAGAAACTCTGAGTAAGAACTGACTAAAACTATGATAATTCAACCAATTTTTGGCAGCATAGAAAATGGAAATAAAACGATAATGACGATGACGACCATCAAATATATATATATATATATATATATATATATATATATATATATATATATATATATATAGGTTATGAGGGTAGTGATTCATTAACACTGTATAAACTCTATACTTGGAATGACCAATTCTAAAGACTATTGGATTTTACTCATTAGATATTGGAATCTTATATGTATACCATTCTGCCTAAATAATGGATTTATAAATACAATATCCCTGCATATCTCACATCTATTTTCATTCCTCCAATTCACTCTCTATTTTATATCTTATCTAAATTAACTATTGCTTAACTATCCTCTCATACCATCTCCGATGAAGGGATATAGTAAATATCCCGGAAACGGCTGTAAGACCTTCTATTTATAAATGTTCTGAAATCTACACAGCCTTGGTTTTTTTATCTCATTACAAAAAGTAAATCTTTATATATATATATATCATCATCATCATCGTTTTACATCCAGTTTCCATGCTGGCATGGGTTGGACGGTTTGACTGAGGACTGGTAGCCAGTGGCTGCACCAGGCTCAATCTGATTTGGCTAAGCTTCTACAGCTGGATGCCCTTCCTAATGCCAACCACTCCAAGAGTGTAGTACGTGCTTTTATGTGCCACCAACACAAGGGCCAGTCAGGCGGTTCTGGCAGTGACCACGTTCAAAAGGTGTTTTTACGTGCTATCGGCTCAGGAGCCAGTCTGGCAGCACTGGTAATGACCACGCTCGAATGTTGTTTTTCACGTGCCACCAGCACAGGAGCCTATCTGTGGCCCTGGCAATGATCACATCTGGATGTGCTTTTAACGTTCCACTGGCACAAGTGCCAATCAGGCGGTACTGTCATTGGCCACATCAGTGATTTTAATTTGTTTGCACTTGCCTCAATGGGACTTCACAAGCAAAGTTCATTGTCCAATGAATGAGGGGTACTCATAAGTGGGCCAGTTACACCCCATGTTCGGATGTGCTTTTAACGTTCCACTGGCACGAGTGCCAATCAGGCGGTACTGTCATCGAGCACGTCAACAATTTTGACTTTGATTTCACTTGCCTCAATAGGTCTTCACAAGCAAGGTTTATTGTCCAATGAATGAGGGATATTCATAAATGGGCTGGTTACACCCACTGGTATAGGCCATAGGCTATGGTCTCACTTGGCTTGTCGAGTCTTCTCAAGCACAGCATAACTCCAAAGGTCCTGGTTACTAGTCATTGCCTTGGTGAGGCCTAATGTTCAAAGGTTGTGCTTCACCACCTCATCCCAGGTTTTCCTGGATCCACCTCTTCCACAGGATTCCTCAACTGCTAGGGTGTGACACATTTTCATACATCTTTCCTCATTTATTCACAACACATGACCATACCAGTGCAGTCGTCTCTCTTGCACACTACATCTGATGCTTCTTAAATCCAACTTTTCTCTCAGGGCGTTTACACTCTGTCGTGTATGCACACTGACATTACACATCCCAGCAGAGCATACTGGCTTCATTCCTTGCAAGCTTACTCATGTCCTCAGCAACCATGGCCCATGTCTCACTGCCATGTAGCATGGCTGTTTGCACACATGCATCATACTGTCTACCTTTTACTCTGAGCGAGAGGCCCTTTGTCACTAGCAGAGGTAGGAGCTCTCTGAACTTTGCCCAGGCTATTTTCTTATCCTAGCAGCTACACTTTCAGAGCATCCACTTTTTCTACTGACTTGGTCCCTTAGTTAACAGAAGCTATCAACTACTTCTAGTTTTTCTCCCTGGAATGTGACAGAAGCTGTTCTCTGCACATTTTCAGTGTTTATAACACCTGAGCATTTGCTATATACAAAAGCTATCTTCCCAGTTAGCCTCCCTTTGATTTGTCCATAGCTTACACTGGGTACATTTTATGGAGTTTCTACTTATGCCTTTTCTACAGATTGAGCAGGGCTATCTACCTGAAGGGATTTGTGATTTGTCTGCCTTCCTACTTATTAAGATTTTGGTTTCAGCTAGGTTGACTCTAATGCCATTCGATTCTAATCCTTGCTTCTACACCTGAAACTTTTCCTCTAGTTCTGATAGTGACTCAGCAATTAGAGCAAGGTGATATATATATATATATATATATA
>NC_068994.1:27428000-27430447 GCF_001194135.2 Octopus bimaculoides
ATACATACATACATACATACATACATACATACATACATACATACATACATACATATATATAGGTGCAAGTTTGACTGTGTGGTAACAAGCTTGCTTCCCAATCACAGGTTCAGTCCCACTGTGTGGTACCTTGGGCAAGTGTTTTCTACTATGGCCTTGTGCCAACCAAAGCTTTGTGAGTGGAATTGGCAGATGAAGACTGAAATAAAACTATATTATTTACATTTAATGGATATTTGTCCTCATCTTGTTTGTTGTTAACACAACTTTTCAGCTGATATACCCTCCAGCCTTCATCAGGTGTCTTGGGGAAATTTCAAACCTGGTTTCTCATTCCCAGGGTATTTTTTGATGTTGTTATTGTTGTTATTATTATTATTATTATTATTATTATTATTATTATTGGTCACCGAGCTCTTAACCACTTCTAACTCCAAGATTCCAACTTCAATTCTAAGCAGTGACCTGAATAATAATAATGATGATAATAATGATGATAATAATAATGATAATCTTAATGATGATAATAATAATAATAATAATAATAATAATAATAATAATAATAATAATAATGACAACAACATCGAAAAATAACTTAGGAACGAGAACCCAGGTTCAAAATTTCCCCAAGACACCTGATGAAGGCTGGAGGATATATCAGCTGAAATGTTGTGCTGACAACAAACAAGATGAGGACAAATATCCGTCAAATGTAAATAATGTACATAATTCCTCAGCTCTTAAATATAGAACTGAAATAAACCTTTTGTATGTATATGTTTGTGTTTGTCCTCCACTATTGCTTGACAATTGGTTGTGGTTTTTTTACATCTCTGTAACTTCGCAGTTCAGCAAATAGCAACCAATAAAATAAGTACTTGACTCAAAACAAAATTTCATACTGGGGTCAATTCATTCAAATAAAAAAATTCTTCAAGGCTGTGCTCCAGCAGGGCCACTGTCTGAAGACGGATAAAAGATATGTAGCCAGGCAGGCAGGCAGGCAGGCAGGCAGGCAGGCAGATATGTATTTATTCATTTATTTATATTTTTAGATGTTTATGTGTGTGTATTTAGAAATGGTAATATTTCTTTTTGTCTTTTTCAGAATTTTAACATTCTAAATACAAATGAAGGTCAAGTGTTTGTGGCAGTACACCATGAAAAGGACTTTGTAAACTGCTACTTATCTGAACCCACTGGTCAATTCTATGTGTTAACTTTACCAAATATTGTTGCAGTTACTGTGAAAGGGCGCTTTCAAGTAGACTTATATCAAGTAAGTTATCAGCTTCAATTATATACTTCCATTCTGTTTCATGGCTTCCAATCTCCATAAAAGTATTAGAACAACTGACTCTGGATAATTGTTCTCGAGCAATTGTGCCAAAGACAACTTCCTAAATTAAACCTTCTACACCACAACTCCAATCCATACCACCATCTCCAACAAAATTTATACTCCACCACCACCACCACCACTTACTACACAGTATTCTACCAACTATAAAACAGAATTCCATCACCATCACTGCTACCTACAACACAATTTTCTACCAACTATAAAACAGTACTTCACCACTGTACTTTGTTATCCAGGACACTTCAATTCTACTTCTAATTTACAATTCACAAACATTCCAAAAAACTAGTAACTTGTAATAGCCAGAAATGAAACTTCAAGTTTGAACAAATATACATTTCTATCAATTTATATACAATACAAACTTCTGCAAAGCTTCTCTTTAACAACTTCTACACCAAAGGTATTCTTCGACACAAACCAATAGTAGAAACCACCTCATGAAGTGATTCTAAGTATGATCTTGTCTATAACAATTGTTCAGCAGAGAAGTGAATTTCTTAACCACACAACCATGCAGAAGTTGATGAGAATAATGTTGAGGATGACAGCAATGAAACCAAAACACACACACACACACACACACACATACATACACTGAAAAAAAGGAACTGGTTAAAAGCAATAAAAAGATATAGTACTTGTATAATGGAGTGACAGAGAGTGAGAACATTCCAGTTAGCCAATTCTATTTTGAATCTGAAACAGAATTTAATAGATGTGTGAATTGTATTTTCCCATTGGCTCTTTAACAGATTTCCCCACCCTGAAAACTACATGAAGCATCACCACTGCCACCAACATTAATAATAGCAACACTAATAACCACAACAACAACAACAATAACCATGATGACAACAACAACATTAGTACCATTAGTACTAGTATTACCATCAACATCATAACTGATATATATGCATAACTGTCTACATATATGTTGGAATATATAGAATAAATGTGTACTTGAATATTAAATGTGGGTTGTGTATGCATGTTTGTTTGTGTGTGTGTGTGCATGCATGTTTAAATGTATGTCTGTATACATACACACACACACAAACATATATATATATATATATATATA
>NC_068994.1:27432186-27448017 GCF_001194135.2 Octopus bimaculoides
ATATATATATATAAGTAAATATTCAAAATAAATACTTGTAAAGATGATGTTATTGTTATCATCATCATCATCATCATCAGTAGTAAATCTAAATAATTGATAATAACAATAACATTAGTGGTTGCAAGCAATATTAGCATTAAACAGCTAATATATATATATGTATGTATATGTACTTAATCATCATTATCATTATTTCATGTCCATTTTCTTACGCTTTCTTATGTTAATTGGGCCTCTCTACCACAGTGCCCCATCATCCTTTGTGACATTCAGCATCCTGAGATCAGCTTTCACCACTTCTAACCATGTCTTCTTCCTTGATCTTCCTCTCCTACAGTTTTCTTCCTTTTGGACCACCTGCTCCTTCTTTACTTATTTTTATCATCCATTACATGGTTTTTGCCAATGTGCTCCATATCTAATTATACTTATCCTCTCTTTTTTGTCACACACACTATCTCCAGAATTTGTTTCAGCTCATTACGTTCCAAGTTCAACTCCTACCAAGATCAGCTTTGCCTATCCCCCCAGAGTTGATAAAATAAGTAATCAAGTCCTGGGCTCATTACATTGACATGCCTCACCTCTCAAAATTGCTGACCTTGTGCCAAAATTAGAAAGAATTATTATTATTACTGTTGTTTTTGTTGTCATCATCATTCTTATTATTAAAGTGACGAGCTAGCAGACTCATTAGAAGTTTAGTGGCATTTTGTTCAATTTTATGTTCTGAGTTCAAACTCCACTGAAGTCAACTTTGCTTTTCACCCTTTCAAGGTCAATGAAATAAGTACCAGTCAAATACTGGAATAAATGTAATCAACTAACCCCTTCCCTCAAAATTTCAGGACCTGTGCCTATAGTAGAAAGGATCATTATTATTGTTGTTGTTGTTATAATTGCTAGTGCATCATACAAAATATTTACTAACTTTTCTTCCAATTCATTTGGTCAATTTACCAAGGTCAATTTTGCCTTTCATCTTTTCAATGTCAATAAAAGTACTAGCCAAGTACTGGGGTCATTGTAATCAACTTGCCCCTCTCCTAAAATTCTTGGCTGTTTATCAAAATTTGAAGCAATTATTATTATTATTGTTTTACTTCTCAGACGGCTTGGTCTTGTTTGCTCTGGTTGATTTTGTGAGAGCAGACCACAGACTACTGTTAGAGGTCTCACAGGCTCTCTTTCCACACATATTAAGCTTTGATACTTGGTTGTTAATTATTGTGGAAGACATTCAACATCCAAGTACCAGTCTCAAAATTCTAGCAGTCCGCAGCAGAGCAGTTTTTTGAGCTTGCTCTACTCTCATGTCAATTCCAGTTTCCCTGACATATGTCTTGAACTTGATTATTGAGTGCCTGTACAACTACTGGGATGACAGACACTCTCCTCATTGTACACATTCTTGCATTTTCATCTGTTAGTAGTCTGTACTTTTCAATTTTTTCTAGTTCTTTGTCACTTATGCATGTATCCCCAGGTATTGCAATATCTATAGTCTCTGAGCATCGATTAGGGATTCACATTGGATTGTATCTTATGTTCCTCATTCTCAATGACTCCTTCTGGTTCCTGTTCTTATCATTTCTGTGCTCTGTCCACGCCGTACTTTTCACTTAGCTTCCAGTGGACAAACTTAACCACGTTATCATGCCCCCTTTTGTAGTGTTATTGGGTCAGCTTGCTACACTCACTCACAATATGTAAGATCTCTTTTTGCTCCACACATCCTACAAAGGGGTGATTTGCTGCTTTTATCTATTTAGAACTTGATGTAATTAGTTCTCAGAGCTTGTTCCTGGATGCTACATATCAATGCCTCAGTGCATCCTTTCAGATCACTCATTCTTAGCCATCTCCAATTGTTGGTCTTGTCTTTTCCTTTGATTTCTCTGAGATATTGCCCATGCAGTGGTTTCATTTTCCAATTGTTTATTCTTTCTTCATCCTGTTTATTCTTTCTTCATCACATTTTTGGTATTGTTAATTCTAACAGTGGCAAGCAAGGATTGTGTGTTCCTTTTTGTTGTTGGGGGAATGCAAACTCTGTCTGGCATTGTACTGCTTCAGTTTGTTTTGTTATGGGGTTTGGTTGCAGTCTTTTTTTTGTATTAGTGTTTGTATTGTGTGTTATGTATGTAATGCGAGCTGTTTTCTTCTGTTGGGTATCCAACCTGTAGTGTTGGGTATCTATATTATTATTATTATTATTTCAGTTTACACAGCTTTAGATTTCACTCGCTTTGCCTAATTCTGCAAGAACCTATTGTCAACAAACGACTGGCAACAACCTGTTGCCAAGGGTCTCACAGGTTCTACTTAACATCCAAGTACCAGTTTCAAAATTCTTACTGTCCCCAATAAAGCAGTTCTCTGAGGCTGTTTCATATTTTTTATGCCACACATCCTACAAAGGGGAAATTCACTACTCTTGCCTATTTGGAACTTTGTGTAATTAGTTCTCAGAACTTGTTCCTGGGTACTGAATATCAATGCCTCAGTGCATACTTTCAGAACATTTTCGCTTAGTCATCTCTGGGTGTTGGTCTCAACTTATTGTGCTCAGTTTTCCAACCCACCATACTTCTCTTCAGAAAACATGTTACATTCCTTGCAAGTTCAAACATATCTAAGCACTCAATGATATTATTATTATTATTATTATTATTATTATTATTATTATTATTATTATTATTATTATTATAAGGTGGTGAGCTGGCAGAATTGTTAGCATGCTGGGCAAAATGCATAGTGGCATTTCATACATCTTTACATTTTGAGTTCAAATTCTGCTGAGGTCGACTTAGCCTTTCATCCTTTTGGTATTGATAAAATAAGTACCAGTTCAGCACTGGGATGCTGGAGTCGATGTAATTGAATTACTCCTCTTTAAAATTGCTGGCCTTGTGCAAAAATTTGAAACCATTATTATTATTTCTATTATTATTTTTGTTTTTGCCATAATACATGAAGATACACTAATTTTCAGTGACACCAAAAGTTTTTGCTAAAATTTCCCACTTTTCCATCCTCTTGAGAGCTTCTTTTCTAGATTTAAATTTCTTCATTGTGAAGAGGAGTACTCCTCCTCCACCTGGATGTAGTTGTTTTTATGCAGCAACACCCTAATATCAGTGACAGACATTTTGATTTTTTTTTCTCAGGAACAAAAAAGGAGACATTAACATATTTGATAAAATATTTGAGCTAGTAAAAGAAAAAAAGAAAACTGAAAGAAAGAGAGGGATTCTTTTTTGCAAAGTCTGGTGTTCTTCAGGCTACAACTGAAAAGATAACAATGTCATTGTCATGGTGCCAAAGACAAAGCTAAATAATGATAAAAGCAAAACAGTTGCACAAACACTACCACCATCATCACTTCCACCACCAACAAATCAAAAGGAACAGAAACAACAACATCAACAATAGCAAAGATTTCAGAGCTAGCTTGATAATCTGAAGGGAGATAACATTAAGAACAACACTGCCTTCACAACCATCCCAATAACAAGTGGCAACTTTACCATCTCTTTCACCATCACTATTATCATGTCTACCTTGTTTACTGTGGCTTCTGAAAACCCCACTAACAGCAGCAAAAGAATTAGTGGGAACACAAAGGAATGTAGGGACAAATTTCCCAAATTAATGACCATAAATAATACAAATCACAACAGCACTAACGTAATTAATATCTCCTGCTCCACCCCCATTAGCAACATTACACAAAGAAAGGAGATACCAGTATATCGAATGTATACTTTTGGGTGACATACATGAGATGTGAACAATAACTTATGATTTTGAAATCCAGAAAGATTCTTTGCAAGTATCACATGACATTTTGGAGAAAAAAGCCTGAGAAATAGTGGTGTAACTGTGTGCATTGATTAAGAACTGACAAGTAGAAATAGCTCTCTAGTAGACTATACAGTCAACAACCAAGATCTTACTTATTCATACCTCACTTACTATCATACAATGAATGTACAGTTACCCTTAATTTCTTTTCACATCCATTTTTTGCTCTTCTGTTTCTGTTTGCTCTAAAAAGTTATACACTATTTGCAATTTGGTCAATTAATAATTACCAGAGATGTATTAAGCATATAACAGTTTTATAATTACTGACTTCTCCACCCTTTTTCTTTATCCTTCTATATTAGCACTGTCTTGCCTTTTGTCATCCGTATTGGTGTTCCGTTTTTGATGCAGTCAGTCACAAACAGCTGTATGCAGCTGTACATGCTTGAAAAATCTTTAAGCCAAAATCCTTGAACACCATTATTGTCCCAGGGTTTTCCAGTTTGATATCATTTTAAGCATCTTTTTCATTTTCACATCTGTAATATTTATATTTTCTGATTTTTAGTTTCCATTTCACTTTTAAATTAAAATTCATTTTCTTGTTATGTTGAACCACTTTGCTCCAAATATCTGACTGTTATAATGTGAGATCCTTGTCCACTTATATGTCATTGTCACCACTGTAATGTTCTTGTCACCACTATTATGTTGTGGTGGTATTCCACATTTTATTATCTTTAACTTGTCTGCCGTGCTGTCACTGATAGTTCCAGAGGACAATGACTTTGAAACATCTACCTTGACAGTAACTTGAACTCATATATATATCACGTAACTGACACTGACTCTAACTGAGAACTTGTACAACAACTCTACTACTGACACTCCTACAATGACTGACTGTCTGACTGACTTTATAGTGGCTGCTTCATACCAGTTTGTCACATGGGAAGGGGAGTACCATTTTCACTACATCTGCCCCATTAGTTTTTTTTGTCATTGGCAAGCAAATAGTTTTATTTTATTTTAATTCCTCCCCCCTTCTCCCTTTTTAGGTTTTTTTTTTCCAATTTAATTTTTTTTTTTCTTTTTGGCATCTATTTGTAGGAACTCTGTTCTTCCTTTTTCTTCCACTTGTACATGTGGATTCAACCACTTGCAATGGTGTTGGTACCAGGAATATGTCATACAGTCATTCCATAGGTTTTAAACTGCCTGGTTCATTTTCTATGAATCTCTTCTTCAGTTGGTTTCTGTGTCTTTTTCCAATACTTTTTCTGCTTTTAATTCCATACATCATTTTTCCTATGTACTTTGTAATTTTTCCTTCCCAGTATCATTTTCCATTTTTATATGACTTCATGTGCACCTTATCACCAATTTTGAAAAATTTTGAATTGTCTTTTCAGGTACTTTTTCTTTCCTTGCTAGGTAACAGTTTATCAAAAACTGATTTCACCTTCTTTGCAAACATTAGTTCTGCTGGTGTATTGAGGTTCAGTGTCACCCTGTATACCCTTAGGAATTTCTGCAGAGCGACTTTGTCTGTGATTCCTTGTTTGCTTCTCTCAAAGCTCTTTTAAAAGTGTCCACAAAACACTCTGCCTGTTCATTTTATCTGGGATGGTAAGGCGCTATCATTTATGTTTTACCATGAACATTTCGCAGAATTTTCTAAATTCACTGGACACAAATTCTGTTCCATTATCAGATACAAACACGTCAGGGGTGCCAAATCTTGCGAATAATTTGTACAAAAGATCTATTACTATTTTGGAGGCTGGTCTTTTGTACTTAACAATTTCCAGCCATTTTGTAAAACTGTCAACTGCTACTAAGTAGTAATAACCATTTAATGAACCCGCAAAATCAATGTGTGGTCTTGACCATGGACTTTTTACTTCTGGCTAAGGCTCCCATTTTTGAGCAGGCAATTTCTCTGCCAGAGCACATCCTCTGCAGCCTTTTACTCCGTTTTCAACTTCCTTGTCCATCTTAGGCCAATACACATCACTGCACATAAGCGCTTTCACCCTTGTGATCCCCAGATGTCCAATATGGAATTCTTTCAACAAGTCTCATTACACTGTAGCATGTTGAATATACATTTACCTGTTGCTATTTTTTCTTACTGAACCCATTTTTGTTTACTTTAGCTGATCACAGAGATTTTTTGTTTTATTAATGAACTTATCTTTTGATGTGTGTTACTTTATCTCCTCCAGAGTTATTGGTAACTCTTGTACAATGTTCCACATTATGTGTTTAATTTCTCCTTTGGCTCTTAGGGCTGCTATTACTGTGTCCTCGAATGGTTTGCCATTTCTGGGTATTAACCTGGATAGGCAGTCAGCATGTCCTAGCTATTTCCTAGCTATTTCCATTGTGTAGTCAGAGTTTAGTTGTATGGTACCCCATCGCTGCAACCTGTTTGTTGTTTGTACTGGGGATTCCTTTCTTGGATCCATAAATCATTAGGAATGGGTCTGTTTGTAGCTTAAACTGTCTATCAGGTATATACCTGTGGAACTTTTTTATGCCGTATATAATTGCCAATACCTCTTTTTTGATTTGGCTATAATTTTTTTTCCACTGGCAATAGCATCTTTGATGTGTTAGCTATGGCCTTTTGACTGCCATCTTCACAGCACCTACCTGATACTAACTAGCATCTGTTGCAAGTATCATTTCTGATTTCAGATCGAAGTGTGTAAGTGACAAGTCTGAAGTTAACATCCTTTTTAGTTATTCAAATGCTTTCTGATATTTTTCTGACCAAAACCATTTAGCATCCTTTTTTAACACCTTGTTTAGTGGAGTCCTTGTATTGTGTATGTTCGGAATACATACTTGATAGTAATTTACCAAGCCTAAAAATGCTTGTAGCAATTTGACATTCATTAGGAGAGGCATATTCCATATTGCTGTTGCCCTTGATGGGTCTGACCTTCATTCCTTTTCCTCAATTATTTTACCTAAATATTTGATTTTTTTCATAAAAAAATTCACACTTTTCCTCTGTTAATCTAAACCCATATTCATTTATTTTTCCAAACACTTTTTTAATATGTTCGAATTGTTGCTCCACCAACTCACTCTTTATCAAAATATCATCGAGACAAACGATAGCAAAGTCGCAATTATTTAACATTGCGTCCATCACTTGTTGGAATGTGGCAGGTGCCACTTTTACTCCAAAAAGAAGCCGCTTGAATTTATACAATCCACGATGTATGTCGATTGTTAAAAGGTGTGCGCAATCTTCCTCTACCTGTATCTGTAGATAGACCTCCAAGAGGTCTAACTTCAAGAAATTTTTTCCTCCATTTAGTTTTAAGAACACTTCTGGGCTTCGTGATGGATAATTGTGTTCGACTAAACAGTCATTTAATCCAGTTGAAAAGTCTGTACACACTCTTAGTTCATGATTTTTTTCTTTACATAAACCATCAAAGCTGCCCAGTCTGAATGGTCAATTTTTTCAGTTATATCTAGACTTTCTAGGCTTTCCAGCTCATTATTGATGTGGTATAATGCTGCAAATGGCAAGTTCAATTTGGGTCTAAAAACAGGTGTTGCCATTTCTTTTGCCGTGATCCTCACTTTTGTTTTAGTGCAACAGACTAATCCTTCCAAAAAAACATTTGGAAACAGTTTTTTTATTTTTTGTCTCAGTTGTTCGACTTCATTCAAACTTTTGATTGTGCTGATTACATTTTAACAGAGAACACTAATGGGAGTATCCCACATTTTAAATAACTCCATGTATTCTGTGCCAAATAAGTTTGGTGACTTTTTCAACACATAAATGATTGTCTTTTCGTTTCACTTCAAAAAGTTACATTGCAAATACATTTGTCGATGAAATATAATTTCTTTCCTGTAACACCATATGCTACTTTATTTGATTTAAATAATTTTGGCTTATTGGTTTGTCGCCATGTTTCTTCATTTATGATAGTGATGCTACTACTCATGTCTAATTGCATTTTGACACTAGTGGTTTCAATTCTCACCTTGGTGAATTTTCAGTTTGTTGTACAAACTTTTTTCTTTCATGACAAACTAATAATTTTTTCTCGTTTGGTCCAATTTTTCATCATCTTAGTTCTGCAGTGCAATTTAATGTATCCTGTGTTCCCACAACAAAAACACTTTGCTTTTTTGAACAGATACTCTTTTTTCAGGTGCCTACCACTGCATGCCATACATGGGTTTATCTCCTGTTGTATACCATATTTTTTGTGAAACACTTTATCCGTCTTCTGCCTCTTCCATACTGGTTTTATCTGTAAACAACCTCTGCATTGGATTTCTTCTGTGTTGTGACTTATTTCTAATATCATATCACACTTTTCTGACAGTTTCTGGAGTGTTATATCCTGATTCATTTCCAGCTTTGCGAGAATTTTCATTCTGACTTCTGCATCCTTTTTAGCAGTAAGTACCTGGGAAAAAATCAAGCACTTGAACAAGTCTGAAGTTTGTTTATCCAGTTTAAATCCCTCGACTCTCTGTTCACTCTACCCACATATGTGATAAAGTTTTCATCATCACTTTTCTCAGTGTTTTGTGTGTTGAACAACAATGTTTTTCACTAAACATCCTACAAAGAATGTCAACTGTGTCTGTGAAATTTATGTCAGAAACTTTTTTAGGCAATATAAAGTTACAGTATTTTTCATGCCCCATTGTCACCAGTTTCCTCAGAATTAGATGCGTTTTCATTTTGTCCATCCAGTCTTGGCATTCTTTCTCAAAAATTTGTTCAAATCTTCAGTAATATGCCTCAAAGGTGACTCTTTCTTCCAGGACATATTTAAATTCATTTATTGAATATGCTACATGGTCTGACAAAAATGTATTTTCTGGTTTTATTACCAACTTCATTAGCTGTAGCATTTGTTGCTGTAACATTTGTTGTTCTTTGAGTTGTCGTTGTTGTTGTTTTTGCAACTCAGCTAGACCCTCTAACAAGTTTTCCATAATTTTATGGATTTTTCGTAAAATATGTACAACAACATTTGTTACTTTTTTGTTGAGTATTTAATTACTCCATGTGGAAAATTTTTCAATGTTGTCCACATGAATTGTTTATTTTCTTGTAAAAAATATTTATTTTTTCAACATTGTCCATGTGAATTGTTTATATCCTTATAACTACTTGTCCGCTTGTATGTTATTGTTGGCACTGTAATATTCTTGTTGCCACTGTTATGTTGTGGTAGTATTCTGTGTCTTATTATTTTTGACTCATCTATCATGCTATTGCTGATAGCTCTGCAAGACAATGACTTTGAAACATCTACCCTGATGGTAGCTTGTACTCATATATATCACATAACTGACACTGACTCCAACCGAGAACTCATATAAAGACTCTACTACTACTGACACGCCTACAACAACTAACTGTTGCATAGAAAGGGGAGTACTATTTTCACTGCAACACTGACCTAAAATTCTTTGCTGCTTCAGCATTTGTCACACCATTCCCCTACTGCTCATTCTCATTGTTCAGCTGTTGGTAAAATTTCCTTTCATTGTTTCTGAATAGCCTGTTCTACTGGTATTGGTTTATTTTTTAATGGTAACCAGCTGTTTTACCTGATATTGCCATAATTAATTTGTTTTATCTCTTCTCTAGCTACCTGCTTATCTTTACCATCTTCTTTTAAGTTACAGCATTTATTTTCTCAAGAGTTCTAATGAGCTGTTTAACTTGATTCTCATGTCCCCATTTTCATCTATGGATTTTTGTCCCTTGATTTTCCTTGACTTTTAACTTCAAGAATTTCCACAGCAGCAGAGGCTGCGCAGTATATAAAGTTATCTGGGTCAGTCATATTTTCAACATGAATTTTTGTTAACATCTTATCCAGTATATGGATAACGAGCAGGCCCATCTTCCTGCATAGTAGAATACTGGTTGTGTAAGAGACCTTTATTTGGGGATCACTGTTAGTATTAGTAACTCAGGTCTTGTTGGAACTCCTGGAGGTCTTAAATGCATAGCAGGCTTGCTGCCTGCAGCCTGCAGTACCTGGCTATTTGTTCTTTTCAACTATCTAATACTTTCTTGATTATCCTGGCTGTGTTAAAGATGCAACCCTTTTGTTTTACTGGATGCTCTATTCTGATTTCCTTTATATTCTTCTTGATGTCTTCTGATACTGTCTCCAAAGATCCAATAATAATTGGCAATATCTTCACCTTCTTCATTTTCCATAGCTGAGCTTTATAGTATTTAAGAGGATTGTATTCATTTATCTTTATGTCTTCCTTCTTGACTATTTGCGGATCAAGGGGGCGCACAACATCAGCTATATAGCACATGTGGTGCACCTTGTCCAACACCACAAGGTCCAGTTTGTTATGTTCTAGGCCCTGATCTGTTTGGATTGGGAAATCTCACAAGATTTTGCAGGCCTCCAGCTCCACCATCTTACTGTTTGTACTCATACCACATCTTACCTCTCTTTAGACCCCACTTTTCACACAGTTTTCATTAGTACTTCAACTACCTCATCATGTCACCACAACTTATAATGATCTGGGGCAAGTTAAGGGTATTCAGGTACAATATGGCCAAGGATTTCGTCCACTCTATTACAGATGTGACACAGTGGAGACACTTGCTCATTCTTAAGGTTGACCTTCCAATTTGTTGCCAATGCTTGGTCTTGCAACTTCCAGTATGGTGCTCTCAGTCTCTTTTTTCAGTGCTCCTTTCTTCATCCAGTCCCACCTATGTTTTCCAGCAACTTCAGTTCTGGCTACATGGAATTGATTATGTAGTCCCTTGTTGTGTAATGCTTCTTCATGCCCTTTTTGTACTTCTTGCTTGTTTTTCCTTTTTTTCTCTGCTTTCAATATTCTCTCATTCCAAACTGACACTAACAAGGTTTCCTTATTTTGGGAAAAGTTTCTCAGTAAGCTCCTGAGTTTGATACATACATAGTCTTTCACACTTATCAGCCTCCTTCTTCTATTTGCTCTCTTCATGTATAAGGGATCGGTGTCTGCATGTGGATAATAGGCTCCATGCATCATTGGGAGCTTTCTTGTCTTTCTATTCAACTCCTTTAGCTTCTCCTGTGTCCACTTCAGAATTCCAGCACTGTACCAAACTAGTGCGACTGTCATCATCATCATCATTTAACGTCCGTTTTCCATGCTGGCATGGGTTAGACGGTGTGACTGAGGTCTGGAGAGTCAGCAGCTGCACCAGGCTCCAATCTGATCTGGCAATATTTCTACTGCTGGATACCCTTCCTAATGCCAACCACTCCAAGAGTGCAGTGGGTGCTTTTTATGTGCCACCGGCATGGAAGCCAGTCAAGGGGCACTGGCCACAGCTACAACATTGGTTTTACTTGACACAACAGGTCTTCTCAAGCATATCATATCTCCTGATGTATCAGGGGTATTCTTAACAGCGCCAGACATGCGTGACTGCAGTCTCAGTCACAGCATATTTCCAAAGGTCCTGGTCTCCCATCATTGCCTCTGTGAGGCCCAATGTTCGAAGGTCATGCTTCACTACCTCATCCTATGTCTTCTTGGGTCTACCTCTTCCACAGGTTCCTTCTACAGTTAGGGAGTAGCACTTCCTCACACAGCTGTCCTCATTCATACATAGCACATGACCATACCAGCACAGACGCCTCTCTTGCACACCACATTTGATGCTTCTTATGCCCAACTTTTCTCTCAGGGTGCTTACACTCTGTTGTGTAAGCACACTGACATTACACATCCAGCGGATCATACTAGCTTCATTTCTTTCAAGCCTACACATGTCTTCAGCATTCATGGCCCATGTTTCACTACCGTGTAGCATGGCAGTTCACACACATGCATCATACAGTCTACCTTCCACCCTGAGTGAGAGGCCCTTAGTTGCTAGCTCCCTGAACTTTGCCTAGGCTATTCTTATTCTCATCACCTCGGTAGCAGAAATTATTAAGTACTTCTAGTTTCTCCCCTTGGCATGTGATCGAATCTATTTTCTGTACATCTTCAGTGTTTATTGCCCCAGTGCATCAGCCACACACAAAAACTATTTTCCTGGTTAACCTTCCTTCGATATTGCTGCACCTTTTATGTGTCCATAGCTTACACCGGGTACATCATATGGAGTCCTACCCACACCTTTTCTACAGATCAAGCAGGGCCATCTACCTGAAGGGGGTTGTGATTTAACAGCCTTCCTACTTACTAAGACTTTGAGTTTTGATAGGTTAACCCTAAGGCACTTCAATTCTAGACCTTGGTTCCCCACCCTAAACTTCGTCTCCAGTTCTGGCAGTGACTCAACTATTAGAGCAAGGTCATCAGCATAGAGGAGCTCCCAGGGGCAACCTGTCTTGAATTCCACTGTTATTGCCTGGAGGACTATAATGAATAAGAGTGGGCTGAGGACTGATCCTTGGTGAACCCCTACTTCTACTTGGAATTCTTCACTATACTTGTTGCCAACCCTCACCTTACTGACAGCATCCCTGTACAGGGCTTGTACAGCTCTTACCAACCACTTGTCTATTCCCAGTTCCCACATTGATCACCAGATAAGGGATCGGGAGACCCTGTCAAAGGCTTTCTCCAAGTCAACAAAAGCTAAGTACAGAGGTTTATATTTGGCTAAGTATTTCTCCTGCAGTTGCCTTAACAGAAATATAGCATCAGTGGTGCTTCTGCCTGGCACAAAACCAAACTGCATCTAATCTAGGCTAACTCTCTCCCTAATTAGTTGGGTTATGACCCTTTCTGTAACTTTCATCGCCTGATCCAATAAGTTGATACCCCTGTAGTTATTTCTATCTAAAGCATCACCTTTCCACTAGTAGCAGTTGACTATGTTGCTGCTACACCAGTCATTGGGTATGACTCCTTCACGAACTACCCACTCTGCCTAATATTTTAAGCATCCCAGTGGTGTGCTTGAGTTTATTGCCAAAATTATGTTTCTGGTATTCAACTTTGAAACCAATATTTTTCTCACTCACCGCAGGTACTCTTTCTTTGTCTTTTCATATTGTGTTTAATTTCAACTGCCTCAAGTATACCCAGGTATATATATCCAGATTCAGGTTCAATTACCTTCATCATTTCAATTTGGTATATTCTTTCCGTCCTGACAGGCATTCCTCATCTCATCATCATTGTAGCAGATTTTGAGAGTCCAAACTCCATCTTGATATCATTAAAGAAAATCCACACAGACTGGACTAGGCTGTCCAGTTCTGGCTCACCTTTTGTGAGCAGCTTCAAGTCATCCATAAATAGCAGGTGGTTCAGTTTTCCCTTACCACTTCCCTGATCATACCCCAACTTTGTCTTCTGCTGTATTTTACTCAAAGAGATCACTCCAAGCACAAAGATTAGTGAGGATACACTGCCACCATGGAAGATTCCTCTCTTGGTTTTCACCTCTCCTAATACCTTATTCCCTGTTGTCAATTCAGTTCTGCAATATTTCATGCTGTTCCATATAAGGCTTCTTATGTATTCTGCTACTCCTTACATTTACATGATTCTTCTTGTCCAAGAGTGTGGTATCATATATGCTTTATGATAATCAATCCTTGCTATGCTCAGGTTTGTGTCTTTTTTTGCAGTTTATGATAATTAGATTATCCTTGGCACATAGGATCCTTGGCACATAGCAATGTCTTTCCTTTGTCATCCAGCTTGGTACTGTGCCTTCCTGCAAGCATCCATCTAGCTGTTGTGCTACTCCTATCATTTACTTTACTTGGTCTAAAGATTTTATTTCAGTATCTTAAGCAGTGAAATGCAGTCAGTCATTTTGATTCTGCATCATTAAAATGTTCTTCTGCTTGTTCCTGCATTCCTGTCTGTTTCATCCATGTATTACACTTATGTCAAGTGCGGTTATAACTCAAATGTAGAAATATATGTAGATAAAAAGGAAGGGAAGAAAGGGAGACAAAGAAATAAAATGCGAGTAGTTGAATCAGTAAAAAGAGAAAACATGAAAAAGAGGGAAAGAGAGAGGGGGTATATATTGTTAGAAAGAGTGGAGTGAGGGAGAAGGTCTATATTATTCTGCATTTGTTTTGCATTTCTGTTTCTATATATATGTCATGTACAATTTGTATAGTCCTGTTTGTAATGTAGAATGTTTGTATTTAATTTAGTGAGTAAGCTCATGCTTTTGTGTTTTTATCTACATATCACGTTCATATGAAATATAGTTTTTATTTTTTTATTTACTTTGTAAATATGTAATAAAAATTGTATATAATAAACATTTAATCAATATATATGAATAGGTTTTATCTTTTTAATTCATCTTTTGTTTTCTTAAACTATAAAGCACATCATATGTTTCAAACATATTACAATGAGGTAAATAAGCAATACCTTTGAAATTCATTTTAATTATATTTAAAAGCACTGTTTTCATTAAATGGTAGGATATCAAAAGAATCTTTTGAAACTCATTGCCTGTGTTTAATATACTAACATAGTGTTTTCAAATGTGCTGACTTATACTGTGAAATTTCCGTGGATCTCACACCAGGAAAATTGCTTAGCAACATTTCAACCATCTTTACGTCTTGAGTTCACATTCCACTGAGGTTGACTTTGCCTTTCATCTCTTTTGGGGTTAATAAAATAAGTACCAGTGAAGAACTGGTTCATTGACCCCAAACTGGCTGGTTTGTGCCAAAATTTGAAACCATTATTATTATACTTGCTGCCATATAGAGACCTTTAACATTCTTATTAATATTCCAGTTATTTCCAATAAATGTTTAGCAAAAATAGGAATCAAAATTAGAACAATGCCTTTCCAAAATTTCTTTATTGGTAATAATTAGAATATTAAGAAAAATGTTAAAGATCAATATATGAAATCTGTCACAGATCCTACATAGAGATTCTATCACTTTTGAAATTACAGCTTTCTCCCTATTTTAGTTAACTATTTGCTTATCTAGTCTGATATTATACCTAGAAACCCTATCATTACTCAACTATTTTTTCTATCTCACCGTTTTAGTTAATTATTTGTCTTATCAATTAAATACGTTATGGAGAGATCCTATCACGATCTTCTTTATTGACCACATATTCCCAATGCCTTGCATAAAATTCAGATACTTCGCAACTATCTTTTCGATTTTATTTCTTTGTCAACATTCTAATGGTTTTGCAATCTCCATTATTTCAGACTTTCATGAATTTTGTAAACTATTTTTTTAAAAACATTAAGTTTCCCTTTCCCTATCATATTGGTTACATTACATTAATTTTATTACTACATAGCATCATCATCATCATCACCGTCTCCGCCACAAGCACTATCACATCACTTTCAATACATTTCTAATATTTTTAGATAAATATAAATTGGTTGAGAGATAAACAAATATTTCAAGCCATTTAACTAATTAAAATCTTGTTGAAACTTAATTAAACACAAGTGAGCTTTAATTAAATTGACATCCATTTTACTTATATAATCAAAACAAAACAGCAAAAACGAATAAAACAACATATGAAAATGTTTAAATTTTGTATAGTTTTCTCTTAATCTTCCATCTTGATGTACTTACCTTTTCTCCATTTTCCTTTCCTTTTATAGATTTCTGTAAAAATATTTTACTAAGCAAATATTTTAAACAGTTCATTATGAAATTAATATAACAAGCAAATACATAAAAATAAAGAGAAAAAGAAAAGAAACTGAGAGAAAACCCAGACAATTTTGTTGTAGGTGATTTTTTCAGAGATTTCCTTAGTTCCTGAAAAAGTTACCAAACATTTTACATGTGTATTCAATATTCTATAAATTTTATACATATTCTGTATAATTTCAGACATTGACTAATTTTGTTGTTTTAGAATTTAGATTTACTTTTTATTATATTTCTAGATGTCGTAGATAAATTGTCAGAAATTATAATTTTTCAGGCTATTAACTTCATCTTTTATATATATATATATATATATATATATATATGTATATATAAAAATGTATAA
>NC_068994.1:27448441-27451864 GCF_001194135.2 Octopus bimaculoides
ATTTAATCCTTTATATTGAACACTCAATATTTCATATATTCAATAAGACATATTCCATATATTCAATAAGACATTCAATACTTCATTTCATTGTACCATCCATCTTTTTTTATATTATATATTATATATTCCATATTCTATATCCCACATAAATTTTACAAGAATATAAATAAAAAACATAAAAAACAGACAGAGTTGGAACTCTTAAATAAAATAATATATTCCTCTATACACGATCATACAAAACCCTTTTTTTTGTATTTATTTTTACTCATATATATATATATATATATATATATATATATATATGTATATATAAAAATGTATAAAAACAATACAAGGAGATAGATTGAACAGGCTTTATTAAATATCACATGTTGTTATAATGCTTCATTATCAGCTGTTAATTGCTGAATGTTACATATATATAATATTGTATCAGTATGATTCAACAATAACTGTAGACATGTGCATTCTTGGGTGACCAGGGTCAAAGAATTGCTTTATCACGTTTAGTTTCTCCACATTCTCTACCCATATTGAAATAGAGTTTTCAGTATTCTCTGTCAAAGTGGAACAAGGAAATACAAAGAGATACAAACGAAAAAAACAACAAAAATAACATTTGGTAGCCAATACACAGAGAATAGCTTTGGCAAGCATACTATAAAGTTATACCCCCCACAAAAAAAAAAAACATTTGAGGTGTTAAAGGAAAGAAGTTCAAAGGTATCTTTGAACTCCTGGTCTGTGGGTTTCTTCTTTGTTTTTGAATCACATATATATATATACATACATATATCCACATACAATATATGAATATAATATTGGATCATTCCATAAATAATGCGGATTTTTATACTTCTTTTATTTTTCAATCTAAAATATACTCTCTTTCATTTTCTACAATGCACTTCCATCTATCTGGTTGACTTGCAAGGCCCCACTTCCAAAATTCACTTGTCCGTGACTAAAAATTCTCTGCCAGTACTGCTCTGACCTCATCTACAGAATTCATATTTTTTCTGTCCAAATGATTTTGAAGACTATGGAATAGATGGTAATCAGATGGGGAAATGTTTCGGAGAATATGGTGGGTGGGGCATCATTTCTCATTCAAACTACTCCAGTCTTTGAAATATCATCCTCACTGTATGTGGCCGAGCATTATACTGATGAAAGAACATCTTTTCTCTTGAATCCAAAGATGCTTATTTTCCTTCCAATGCTGACTTAAGCTGCTCAAGCTGCTCACAGTAGATCTCCTCTGTTATTGTTTGATTTAGGTTTAAAAGTTCAAAGTGGACTAAACCTTTCATATCTCACCAAACAGGTAACAACACCTTACGTGGGTGAAGACCTTCTTTAGCCTGGGGTGCTGGTGTTTCTCCTTTCCCTACCCACTGTCTTTGGCACTTGACATTTTTTACAGAGAACCCATTTCTTGTCACCAGTCACTATTCACTCCAATAAAGGTTCGTTCGGAAGACATGACAGCAAAGAGCACATATTCACACTCTGCATGCAAAAGTTTGTGAGGAACCCATTGACCCAATTTTCTGACTTTTCTGATGGTGCAGGTGTCAATGAATGGTTGAATGACCAAATCCAAGCTTCTCTGCTTGTTTCTCAACAGTTACAATGGAATTTTATTCTTCCGGGGTTTGCAGGATGTCCTCATCGAGCTCGACAAATCTTCCAGGACAAGAATCATCTTCTAAGGCTGCAGTTTCTGGCTCAGAATTTCTGGAACCACCGTTGACACTGGCTTATGCTTATTGTCCAATCCCCATACGCTGCATTCATATTCCTCACACTTTCTGTTGCATTGTTGCCTTTATTGAACTCATAAAGCAAAATATGCTGAATATGCTCCTTTGTCACTTCCATTATAGCTTTGAATAACTGTTAAAATCTAACTGCACTCTTCAAAACTTGTACTAAGAATAAGGGCAAGAAAAAATTACGACCTGCTTTTATAGAAAGTTAATGCAAGTAGTTTATCTCATCCCCCTCCGTCTTTTAGTTCATGCAATTGAAAAAATCGCATTATTTATGAGATGACCCAACATAATGTATATAAATATAATATATCTATATACAATATATAAATATATACACACACATACATATATACTTATATATAATTATATATATATATATATATATATATATAAATGTATGTATATTTTTTCAATGTGTATGAATAACAAAGAAAAAGATAAATAATTACCAGGGTAGTAAAAATTCACATAAGTGCCAAAGATATTACAGACTATCAAAAAGGTAGAAATTTTTGTATGCCATGGATAAATTAAGAAATGGAGTCAAATTATTTATATTTCCAACATATGTTTCAAAAAAAGCATTGAGATTATTCTGGAGAGAATAAAAAAGATGTAAAACAATGCAATCATCTCATCAGGGGAAAAAAGGAACAAAGCACATCAATAAGCCATTTTAACTGAATGTGATTACTATGTACATAAGTATATGATGTAAGGAGAATGCTAGTAAGTTATTTTTTAAAATACTATTAATAGATTTAACGTCAAAGGTAAATTAGAGAAAGAAAGAAATTAACAGAAAATTAAGAGTGGAAAAATATAATGTGATAGATGAATGGGAATAAAGTTTAAAAGCATGGAAATAGATATATGTAGTGGAAATGAAATGTAAGAAGACAGTTAAAGGTTGAATTTTATAGACTGAAAAAAATTACTTATAGGAACTAAAGGTATGTTTTTGCTGATGTTTACAATGATAAACACATTCACAAGAGTATTCTTCAAGATTTAGCTTTGTCATATGAGAAAGATCTAGATGGAATTTTCCATTCCAATACATATTGTTTATTATGTTCCTTTAGAGACCAAATTAATTTACTAAGCCCAGTATTGTTGCATTTATTTGTATGTCTAAATGTAGAATAATGGTTAGATATTCTATTTGACAACTGAGACAAAGAGCTACACATATAAAGAAAGACATCAGAACCACAAGTAATCTTACATTGATAAACAAAGTTTCTAGTCTTAAAATTATTGCTAAGGAAAGGAATTTGATTCAAATTTATATCAGAAATATTAATATTGTTGTTACTATTGTTCAAAGAATAGTTAGCATTAATAATATCGCTGTTACTATTTTCTTTAAGTGGATTTGCATTTAATAACTTTTGGTTATGTGAAGAAATGATTTCTGAAAGGTTTTTGGTAATTAAAAAAAACCTATCCTAATTCGGTGTGAATTGATTATAAAATGTTATGTGGAATTTTTTGGAAAAATTCTAGATACCATTCCATTATCAATTCCTGCATTTGACTTCATTTCTTACTTTACCCATGTTATATATATGTTTATATATGTATGTATATACATACATACATACATACATACATATATATATATATATATATATAT
>NC_068994.1:27452094-27456834 GCF_001194135.2 Octopus bimaculoides
TATGCAAAGTTTGACCACCTCCTGTACCTACACCTTAGCACCATCATGGCATCTGATGTGGCTTTTTAAACCAGACAATGTTCTGAAAAGACACCCACATAGATTGCACCTCTGATTTGGACCACCAAGACCTGCAGATAAGTTCTACTCTTTATGGCCTCTTGTGGGGCCTCTGTTGGATTTGCAAGCCTTCTGGCATACACTGCATTCAAAGGTGTGCACAGGCATATAGGCAGAATAGTTAGTGGAGGTTCGTTTTCCATGCATTCGCAGATGAGATTTGAGGCCAGCAAAAGACAGGCATGTCTGTCACACACTGTGCACACAAAAAGGTCATTGTCATTCACCTTCTTGATTGTTACATTCTTCCTTAGATCTCTTTTGAGTCTTACTTGCATTATCCTGGCCTCTTCAAATGCTTTCACTCCACTCTACACCTTTGTTCACCATCCAACTCGAGGAACCATTCCAAGTGACTTCATAGTAGTCTCTATGCTGTCCTCAAAACATTTTTGGGGTTTACACTGATAATGTTTCCCCTCAGCAAGTTCACCATAAAATACCTGTTTCGGCATGCATTCATCTGCCTTTCGAACAATATGGCCACACCATCTCAATTGATTCCTCAAAAGCATAGCTTTAATTGAGGTGATGCCTGCAGATGTAAAGACATCTGTGTTCTCAGTAAAAGAACTCCTTTTAATTTTTAAAATGCGATGAAGGCATTTTTGGTGTAATTGTTCCAACAATTTAAAATGCCTTGCATAACAAGTCCAAGTTTCATAGGAATACAAAATTTATTTATATGTCGCTGGCACCAAACACATGACACCAAGCCACCAAATGCTTTTGCTGCCCTTTGAATTTGCAGCTGTATTTCTGTATCAAGATCTCCATCATTTTGAGCAGATCTTCCAAGGTAGACAAATGAATCAACAACCTGAAGTAACTTTCCCTTAGCAAAAATTCTAGCAGGGTTACAAACAGCACCACACACAGGTTGATGCATTACAACCGGTTTTTTCAAGTTGATGGTCAAGCCAAAAATCATCACAAGCTGAGTCAAATGCAGATAGAAGAGATTGCAGACCTGTTTCAGAATGACTGACAAGATCACAATCGTCAGCGTACAAAAATTCCTTAATGCTTGATGTAAAAACCTTCGTTTTGAATTTCAGTCTGGTCAGATTAAAAACATTCCCCATTGCTTGATATTTTATGTAAATACCCTCCTCAGATAATACAGTTATCCACTACATCATATGCCCACAGGTATATGGCATAGTGGTTAAGAGTGCGGGCTACTAACCCCAAGATTCTGAGTTTGATTCCAAGCAGTGACCTGAACAATAACAATAATAATAATAATAACAATAACAACATCGAAACATTGTGTTAACTACAAACAAGATGAGGACAAATATCCGTCACATGTAAATAATGTATATAATGTACCTTCCTCAGAGTTTTGAAAAGCATGTGACAACACAACAACAAAGTATATTGCAAAGAGGGTGAGTGCATCAAGGTCTCCTTGCTTTACTCCATTTTCCATAGCAACAGATTCAGAGAGCCTACCACCAAAATTAACTTTAGCTTTCATATCTTGATGCAAAGCCCTGATCAAGTGTACACATTTTTCTAGACAATCTATTTTCCTTAGAATTAGCCACAAAGCATTTCGATTAACAGTATTGAATACTTTGCTCAAATCAACAAGGCAATGGTATAGAGCAAGATTCTATTCAATGCATTTTTCTTGTAAATTTCTGACAGTAACGATACAATCAGCTGTGCCCCTGGAGGAACGAAAACCTCACTGAGACTCAGACACTATATTTAGAACTATAAAGGTATTTAAACATTCTAATAAATTGCGGGCAAATACCTTTCCAACCACAGACAAAATCAAAATCCCACGAAAATTTCCACACAAATCTTTTGACCCCGATTTATACAAGGAGACTAAAATGGCATCAATCCAGTCTTTAGGCACTTTCTCAGTACTCCAACAGTGACACATTAATATATTTAAGAGTTCAAACATTTTGTCACCCTCATATTTCAAGACTTCTGGTCAAATTCCACCAGACTCTGGAGACGTATTATTATTCAGCTTATTCACGGCTTAATAAATGTCATTTAGAGTTGGTTCAAGTGGAGGCGCAATGGCCCAGTGGTTAGGGCAGCGGACTCGCGGTCATAGGATCGCGGTTTCGATTCCCAGATCAGGCGTTGTGAGTGTTTATTGAGCGAAAACACCTAGAGCTCCACGAGGCTCCGGCAGGGGATGATGGCGAACCCTGCTGTACTCTTCCACCACAACTTTCTCTCATGCTTACTTCCTGTTTCTGTTGTGCCTGTAATTCAAAGGGTCAGCCTTGTCACACTGTGTCACGCTGAATATCCCCGAGAACTATGTTATGGGTACACGTGTCTGTGGAGTGCTCAGCCACTTTCACGTTAATTTCACGAGCAGGTTGTTCCGTTGATCGGATGAACTGGAACCCTCGACGTCGTAAGCGACGGAGTGCCAACAAATGCCATCTCTTCTATAACTGGAGGGTGCTCGACTTTTTCTATCATCTTCATGTCAACGGATGATGGTCTATTCAAAAGTGCAGAAAAATGTTCCACCTAATGCTTATGAATAGAAGCAGTGTCAGTCAGAAGAAAACGTTCATTTGCTGTTCTCACTGGAGCTATTGAAGAAGATTTTAGGCCATACTCAACATAAGAGTACAAACCCTTGGCATCATTTCTATCAGTTGCTTCTTGTGCCCCTTTTACTCTATCATTCCACCTATCCTGTTTAATTTTCCTTAGAGTAGTCTGCATTTTCTTTTTCAGCTTTCTGTAAGCTTCATTTGAGTTTGGGTTCAAAGACTGAGAAAGAAATGTATTGCCTAAGTTTTGTTTTTTTAAAAGTAGATCATGAATTTCTGCTGATCGATCTGAGAATCAGTTACTAGACTTATGTGATATAAATCCCACTGACGAACTTGCAGCCTGAAATACTTTTGTTTTGAAATCTTCCCATAGATTGTTTGGGTTAAGATTGATACTTTCTATAACATCGTGGCATCTTTGCAAGTTACTTGATAATTTTAAGTTTGCAACATTTAACTTTTTGGATACCTTAGGACCAGAGTGTCGATTTTAAGGCATTATCGAAAAATCTATTTTTCCACGCACTAGTTGATGGTCAGTCCAGCTCTCTGTCCCTCTTATGGCCCGAATGCTAGAAACGTCTTTCATATCACGTTTTCTGATCAGAATATAATCTATGAGATGCCAGTGCTTAGATCTTGGGTGCATTTAGGTGGTTTTATATTTATTTTTCTGTTTAAACAGAGTGTTGGTCACAACCAGAATATTCTCAGTACAAAATGTCAAAAGAGTTACTCCATTTTTATTGCATTTTCCAGCCCCAGGTTATGAAACATAGTTCTTTCCAACTCTTGCAGTGAAATCTTCCAAGAGAGTGCAACTATATCAAGAGAATATTTCTCAAGCTCACATGCAATAAGTGCAGTACGCCTTTCTGGCCTCTTGTTGAAATTATCATCAAGAAGTTTGCGCACATTCCAACAACCAAAATTCAAAGGATGTTTATTTTTACTTTTTCTTGAAGATTGTTTAACCACAGTGGCAGGATGACGACCAGGTCCAGCCTGTGATACACTGGGACACCTGCCAAGCCAGACCTGTTCCTCTGACGTTCACATTTTTTGCCATTTACTGAATCTGTTTGAGACATTGTAGAGTAAGTTACACAAGTGCATTTTTAGGTTTCTGCCAACCAACAATTTTCAATGATTTTACTAAGATTTGCTGTACAGTAAGTACCTGTGCAGATGAATAATTTTCAGTGGGTATAGCTTGCACTGCACTACCCTCACCTATTGGCCCAAAAAGACTTTCACAGGTGTGACATGAAAATTGACAAAACCAGGAACTTCCAAGGCCTCAGGTTTTATTTCGGAGATTTCCTTCTCCTAGCTAGATTACCAACCAAGGTTAAAGACCTTCTACCTGCCCATGAGGTAAGCTATCCCATTCCAGACACCAAATCAATACTCAAACACTTTATAAAGTGATCAAATATCACTACGGTGACTGATACAGAGTAGCTCATTCATAAAAAAAAGGGGAGAAGGTACGATATGTGATTTGCAAATGTAAATAAGAATTATATATAAATATAAAAAAATAAAAGATATGCAATAAATATAAATATGTATATAAAAGTAAAAATATACATATATATATACATATAAAAAATAAAAAAGGTACGATGTGTGAATAAGAATTACATATAAATAATATTGTATAAAGTAAAGAAAAGTAAAAGATATGCAATTAAAAGATATAAAATAATATATATATATAAAAGTAAAAATATGTAAGTAAAAATATACATAGGCACAGGAGTGGCTGTGTGGTAAGTAGCTTGCTTACCAACCACACGGTTCTGGTTTCAGTCCCACTGTGTTGCACCTTGGGCAAGTGTCTTCTACTATAGCCTCAGGCCGACCAAGGCTCTGTGAGTAGATTTGGTAGACGGAAACTGAAAGAAGCCCCTCGTATATATGTATATATATATATATATATATATATATATATATGTATGTATGTGTGTGTGTGTGTGTGTGTGTTTGTGTGTCTGTGTTTGTCCCCCCAGCATCGCTTGACAACCGATGGTGGTGTGTTTACGTCCCTGTAACTTAGCGGTTCAGC
>NC_068994.1:27458069-27459890 GCF_001194135.2 Octopus bimaculoides
ATATATATACATATATATATATATATACACATACATATAAATATATGTAAGCAGAGTTAGCGGTTATAATAACTAACTAAGGGATAAAATATCCGTATATACTATCGGTATCCGTTACCCATGTTAAATAGACAGAAAATGGAGAAAACCTCAGATCAACCAGCACATCAACTGGACCACATTTATAGTTTATTATTTAGTACAAAACATGGCATAACATTTATGTGACATAACAAATCTTACAGCCATTTCTGCATCTGGGGCCAATCAACATTTACAAATAATTACGAAAATAAAATTCTTCATCATCATAGGACATCTGAATCAGTGCACGGTGCTTCATCAGAGTAAAACAAAAGCATTCAAAATAAACAAAAGGAAGAAGGAATAGGAAAGGAAACATGGCCTAGAAAAGAAGTCTGGAAGCCCAAAATATTAAAAGCATATAATCTACCATCTTAGGGCTATGAAGTCTGTAGGTAAAAGAGTGAACTAGTACTGGTCTAGGGAGGAAAAAATATTTTTTATGGGTAATTCCAATATAAAGGGGAACCAAAGAATTTTATTTTTGTAATTATTTGTAAACATTGATTGGTACTGGATGCGGACGTGGCCGTAAGATTTGTTATGTAACATAAATGTTATACCATGTTTTCTACTAAATAATAAGCTATAAATGTGGTTCAATTGATGTTCTTGTTGATCTGAAGTTTTCACCATTTTCTGACTCTTTATATACAAATATATATATATATATGTATATATATACAGGATTATTCAAGAAGAATGAACCAATTTCATTACGCAATATTTTGATAAGGAAACGCAATAGAAAACTCCAGCTAACTCACAATCAACTTTTATTTCCTGTCTTACAAGTGTTCAATGTGGCCACCACCTGCAGCATAGGCAACATCAACATGATAAGAGAATTCCTCCCTGACACATATCAGCATATCACAATCCACTGAGTTGATTGCTGTTGTTATTCGATGTTTAAGGTCATTGAGGTTACTGAGTAGTGAGAAAACTCTACCGCTACACAGTAACCTCAATGATCTTAAACATCAAATGACAACAGCAATCAACTCAGTGGATCATGATATGCTGATATGTGTTTGGGTGGAATTCACTTATCACATTGATGTTGCCTGTGTTGCAGGTGGTGGCCACATTGAACACTTGTAAGACAGGAAATAAAAGTTAATTGTGAGTAAATACTTGTGACTTAGCTGGAGTTTTCTATTGCTTTACCTTAATAAAATATTGCGTAATGAAATCGGTTCATTCTCTTTGAATAACCCTGTACATATATATATATATATATGCAAATTTTTTGTTGAAAATGCACCTAAATTTGAAAAAAACTTGTAATTGTTTTAAAATAAATTTATTTACATATACACCAAACTAGTTTCAATAATATTTTTTGTTTTTCTCCCTCTTAACTCAGTCTGACTGTAACTTCGATGATCCACATTTCTTATCAATCACTACTAACACTATGGAATTTTGTGGATTTAAACAAGATGATCCACATTTTTTTATATTATTGAATGTTATGAACATTTAAATCATATTTCATATTATTGAAACTTATAAAAATTGAAACTTTTAAATATGCTTTTCTAGTTCATAATTTAAAATTTTTACCATCGATCAAAAAGAAATATCGTTGAAACTAGTTTGGTATATATGTAAATAAATTTATTTAAAAAACGATTACAAGTTTTTCAAATTTAGGTGCATTTTCAATAACAAATTTGCCTATATTTTTTCCTGCATGTAAATACACCTCTTTTGTTATATATATATATATAT
>NC_068994.1:27460375-27464656 GCF_001194135.2 Octopus bimaculoides
TATATATATATATATATATATATATATATATATATATATATTTATGTGTGTGTGTGTATTTATATAGTGTATGTGTGTAAATATATATATATATATATATATATATATATGATTGAAAAACAAAGAAAAATCACACACACAAGATGAAAGAACAACAAACACTAAGGAAAATGGAAGAAGTCTTAATGTTTTGAGTCCACTCTCTTCTACAGAATGGATGGATGAGAACAGAAAAAAGATGGAAAGGAAAAGAACATGCATCAGAATTAAACGGTTAAAGCATGTTGAAATGATCAGAGGATGTTGACTTGAGGCATGGGTAGCAAGAGAAACAACAGTGACTTTTTTTATGTGTGTGCGTGTGTGTGTGAAGCTAATGTGTGTGCGTATGCTTGTATGAGCAAGGACATGTGTGTATGAAGCTAACGTGTGCTTGTGTATGTTTGCATGGAACTCACCTATGTGTGTGTGTGTGTGTGTAAACAAGTACGTGTGCGTATGAAGCAATGTGTGCATGTATACTCAGTGTGTTCATGAGTATGTGTAGCTGTGTATAGGTGTGTGGATATATGTGAGGTTATCTGATGTGTGTGTGTGCATGTGTGTGGGTGTGAAAGCACAAGTATGAAGCTTACTATGTGCATGTGTACAGTGTGCTTTTAGCATGTCTGTGTGTACATGAGTGTGTAATCTTATTTTCTCTTTATATTTGTGTATAAGAGGTTATGTGTGGGGATTGATGAGTGTGCATATACATGTGTGTGGCATTATTATGAGTGTGTATATTGTGTGTGTTATGTGTAAGGGAATCTGTGCCTGTGTCCTGTTTTCAGCTGATGTGTATATTTGAGGCTATCAGACAAAGTGGGTGTGTTTGAAGCTAATGTGTGTGTGTGTGTGTGTGAGTGTGTGTGCGTGTGTGAGTGTATATATATATATATATATATACTGTGTCTTTGTATATGTGTATATGGGTACTTGCATGTGTATGTGAGGTATCCGGTGTATGCATGTGTTGTCGCAGAAGGCTAGGTGTCTCATCCTGGATAGAGGTATTGAGTGACAAACGTCGTAGGTGTTGGGAAGTGTGGATGTGTGATTGTATATGTGTTGCTGTGTGTGTGAGGATGGATATAGAAGTGTGGGTGCTGGTGTGTGTGAAGTAGGAAGAAGGAGTATGTGTTTGTATGTGTGTGCACGTGTAGGTGCTAGTGTGTTGTGGAGTAGGTAGGAGTGCATGTTTGTGTATGTGTATGTGAGTAAGTATGTGTATATGCTATGTGGATGAAAATGGTGTGCATGCTGTTGGGTAGTAAGTAGAGTAGGTGTGTGGAGGGTTGAGATTGAGGAAGCAGGTGGAAGGTAAGAGGTGAGGTGTGTGTAAGGAGTTTAAATGAAGAGTGCTGGAGATTTGAGGATGTGAGGGACTGAAGTATAGAGAAAAATTTAATTCATGCTCCAGACAGAAACAGGAGTCCAGGTTGCCTGTGTTTAAGGCTAGTCTGAACATAAACAGATGTTGCAAAGAATGACCAGATGAGCAGAAATGGCATGAGACCAGTGTCATTCCTGAGTCTGATGTCCCAAAGATGTTTGCCAAAATAGTCAGCTTGTGCCAGCCAGTTCGTGACTTGATATAGATTCATTAGGGATCTTGGGCAACAGAAGGTTGAGTTGCTTCTTGAAATCATCTGCCCTCATTCCATGTAGGTCTCCCAGGTTTTTTTACCAAGATATTAAATAGCTGAGGCCCTTTGAATTCCAAGGTATTGCAGTATCTGTCCCTCACTTTAGATGAGATGGATGTTTGAGGGACTGGTATGACTGTCAAACTTTGGTGTCACCTCCTCTAGGATCTTCCATATGTCTATCACTGCATATCTCTTATCTTCAGTCTGAGAGTAAAGTCATAGTTAGTTCTTTCTGTCCAGCTAAGACTGAACTAGGTTTAGCAAGCCAAACTTTAAGAAATATTGATAACAGAATCAAGGAATCTTTGTACCTGTTGCTATGGACAAATAGCTACTCAGTGATATCTTGGTTTAAATCCATCCACAATAAAAATAAAGCAAAATCATAGTTTAATATTGTGGATTTCTACCTGTCAATATCTGGACCACTGTTGCATGATACTTTGGGGTTCATATCAGTTTGCAACCATTGATGAGCATAAAATAAAGTTCATTATACACATACATAAGACACTGTTATTCAATGACAGATCTGTCTGTACAAAAAATGATAGCCCCCACGAACTATTTGATGTTCCATTGGGTTCCTATGATAGCACAGATATATGTGATTTGGTTAGTTTATACATATTAGACCATTTTGATTTAAAATTCCCCAACCACAGCATCAGTATATACCAGGATGTTGATTTGGCAGTGTCACACAATTGTGATGGCCATGCTAGGGACTCCTTTAGAAATCAGTTGATTTCAACCTTCAGTTCTTTAAGGCTTAGAACCTCTATTGACATTAACCTAACTGGGACTGACTATGTTTCCTTAGACCTCAAAACTAATTCTTATAAACCCTTTCATAAACCTAACAAAAATCTAAAACATATTAATAAGCACTCCTGCTACCCATCTATTGTACTTGAGAACCTAATTCCAAACATTAGCCAGAGAATAACTTGTCTTTTTTCATCTAGTGAAATATTTGAAAACTCTTCCCCATATTATGATAAGGTTTTACAGAATAGCAGCTTCACTGATAAAATCTTTTATAACCCTCCACCTCCTGGACCATCTAATGATAAGAATAGGTACAATAAAATTTTATGGTTCACTCCATCTTTCTCTCTAAATGTGAGGGCAAATATAAGTAGAAGATTCTTACACTTATAAGATAATCACTTTCCAAGCAATCATAGGTATAGAAAGATATGAAAATGTTATTTTAACTGTGTATCTATTAGATACACAGTTAAAATAATATTTTCATGCCTCCCTAATGTAAAAGCCTATATCTACAAACAACCAATGACTCAGACCTCTTGTGGATGCACATTCAGAGAGAAATCTAAATGTCCTCCAAAGCAGGCATGCAATATATCCCTCATTGTTTATGAAGCACAAGTAGCAGCAAATTATGGCAATGGCCAGAGAGAGTCCAAGTGCTACATTGGAACAGTGGAAGGAAAATTTAAATCAAGATACAACTATGTTTTGGCCTTTAGACACCACAAGAAGAGACATCTTAGCATTAATCTGGAAACTTAAGGAAAAGAATGTAAACTAAAACATCAAATGGAATATCCTTCCTAAGACCAAACCTTTCAATTGGTTCAAAAATGCTTGATATGTTCCATTGGAAAACTGTATCATTTAAACACCTTAAGAACCTCCAGTGACTGTAAATTCCAGGAATGAGATCTTTTCTTTATACTTGCATTTTAAAAAAATACATCTTAGTGGAAATTAAAGATAGACCACTGGACACACCGTACAGAATTCCTGTCTAGCTTACGTTATTTTCATATCCGTAACACACAAGTCAGGTTTCCTGTGGGGGTTGATTATCTTCCCTGAGTTTTTCTTTCTGTCTTTTTCTAAATGCACTTTCTCATTCAAATACCAACTGCATCGAGTGCAGTAAACAAACCGTCTTGTTGTTTCTAACAGTCTGATAAATGATGAAATAAATTGGTTCAGCCGGAAAACCCTGGATGACTGTATTATACAAGGCTTGTGTTTTTTATTATAATAATGTAATAGACATATATATATATAAAAATATCATCAGCATCATCATCATCATCCGCTTTCCATGCTGGCATGGGTTTGACGGTTTGACTGAGGACTTGTGAGCCAGAGACTGCACCAAGCTCAATCTGATCTGGCAAACTTTCTACAGCTGGATGCCCTTCCTAATGCCAACCACTCTGAGAGTGTAGTGGGTGCTTTTTAAGTGCCACCGGTACAAGGGTCAATCCGGTGGTTCTGTCAATGACCACATTCAAAAGGTGTTTTTACGTACTACCTGCATAGGAGCCAGTGTGGCGGCACTGGCAACGACCATGTTCAAATGTTGTTTTTCACATGCCACCGACACATGTGCCGGTAAGGTGACGCTAGCGACAATCACACTCAAATGGTGCTTTTTACGTGCCACCAGCACAGAAGCCAATCTGTGGCCCTGGCAACGATCATGCTCGGATGTGCTTTTAACATTCCACTGGCACAAGTGCCAATCAGGTGGTACTGTCATCGGCCACGTCAGCGATTTTGATTTGTTTTCACTTGCCTCAATATATATATATATATATATATA
>NC_068994.1:27467031-27480296 GCF_001194135.2 Octopus bimaculoides
TATAATTAAGGGATCAGCAAATATTTGCTGATCCCTTAATTATATTTATAAATATATATGAGCTTTTAAATAAGTTCTCCACCAATAATGGTGCTTTCATACCGATGGGCTTGGTAAAAATTGTTAATTGTTAATTGATTTATTAATTAATAAATTGATAATCCTTTACCCTTTTAATTTGTAATATATATACTTACATCTACATGTGTATATATATGCATATCAGGGTACAGGACGTAGAACAATGAACTACAGACAACGGAATGAACACATAGGAATACGGAAAGCCACTTGGAATATTCCTTCATCCGCTGCCTCTATTCTAACCCGACGTTTCGAATATATATGTATATATATATATATATACACATATATATGCACATATATATATATATATATATATCATATATATATATTATATATATATATATATATACCTATATATATATATATATATATATATATGAAGTGAAGTATATACACACATATATACATACATACATATATATACATGTATATACATATGTATATTTGCATGTATATCTGTATGCATCTGCATGTATATGTATATACATATGTTTGTAAATGTATAAATATATATATATACATATATGATCATCATCATCGTTTAACGTCCGCTTTCCATGCTAGCATGGGTTGGACGATTTGACTGAGGACTGGTGAAACCAGATGGCTACACCAGGCTCCAATCTGATTTGGCAGAGTTTCTACAGCTGGATGCCCTTCCTAACGCCAACCACTCAGAGAATGTAGTGGTTGCTTTTATGTGTAACCCGCACGAAAGCCAGTCAGGCGGTACTGGCAACGGCCAGGCTCAAAATGGTGTATTTTACATGCCACCCACACAAGAGCCAGTCCAGGGGCACTGGCAACGATCTCACTCGAAAATCCTTACACATGTCACGGGCACAAGTGCCAGAAAGGCGACGCTGGGCACAGGTGCCATCCCGATTTCGCTTGCCTCAATAAGTCTTCGCAAGCTGAGTTTCGTGTCCAATGAAGGAGACGACGTTAGCATGAGTGCCAGTCATCGAATTAAGTTCGGTTTCAATTTCACTTGCCTCAAAAAGTCTTCGCAAGCAGAGTTTAGTGTCCAATGTAGGAAAGGTATGCATAAGTTGGCTGGATACACTCCTGGCAGAGGCCTTGGATTTAGGTCTCACTTGGCTTGCCGGGTCTTCTTGCGCACAGCATATTTCCAAAGGTCTGAGTCAGAAGTCATCGCCTCGGTGAGGCCCAATGTATGAAGGTCTTGCCTCACCACCTCAGCCCAGGTCTTCCTGAGCCTACCTCTTCCACGGGTTCCCTCAACTGTTAGGGTGTGGCACTTTTTCACGCAGCTATCCTCGTCCATTCTCACCACATGTCCATACCAGCGCAATCATCTCTCTTGAAAACACCACAACTGATGCTTCTTATGGTGTGCAAGAGAGACGATTGCGCTGGTATGGACATGTGGTGAGAATAATGAACGAGGGAAATGGAACATGGACTTCACGAGAACCTTTATAGCCAACAGCCTACTGGCAGCAACAACATGCCGATGAAACTAAGCATATTTAGCAAGGCATCTTTAAAACAAGACACTTGATGAGATGCATCTGCACTGGAGGCTGCAACACAACCAGTTGTACAGTATCCTTTTCACCTGGGACTGGTGCAAGATGAATTGAAACAATCATTGTGATGAATATATATATATATATATATATATATATATATATATATATATATTTATATATATAGTATAAAATAGTATAGTATAAAAATATATAAAAGTGAAGTATAAAATAGTTAGAAAATATATAGAAATGAAGATTCAAACAAAATCAAAGGTGGAAATTTTATATATCATTTAAATGTCAAAGCAACTTCTGAATGCCTCTTCATAGGTTGGAGATAATCTCTTGCTAAAGGAAGTCTGAAACATGGTTACCATTTGAAGTGTTTCTCACCACATATACACACAACCAATGTTTTCAACTTCTCCTTTAGAATCTCCCTTAAACTCTATGTTTTGTAGTTAATAACTTCAAGGGATGTGTTCCTGCAGGATGACCTTTTGATATTCTAAAGGAAAATACAAATCTATGTAAGGGAAGACCAATTTTCCCTTACCTAGAGCATGAAAAATTTATAGGATTTTCAGAAAGAGAAAAATATTAGTTTATGATAAATATTATATCTACATTGATAAATATGGGGCACAACTCCAAACATGTTTCACTTTTACTTGTAGCTCTTCAGACTTACAATTACTCAAATATTAGCAAGAAGTGCATAATTTTTGTTGGCATAGAATAAAAGGATTAATGAGAACCTCAATTATTCTGCTATTGTCCTCTTGATAATTAATAATGAAGTGAAAATATTATTCATTTTTAGAATATTAAAAGCTAAAAATTAGTTCAGAAATGCAATAAAAAAATAGTAATATCTGCCATCAAGTAATATAATTTGTTTGTCTGCGGCTTATGGAAGTAAAGTTTGGATGGTTAATGTTTAAACCATGAAGTATACATTTACATACATAATAGAAATGGCAGAACACTGTTTTATGGATCAGGGATCTGTATTTTAGGGACAGAAGCTGACCTCAAAGAATTCTAGATCTTTAAATAAATTCTGTTGGTCATAAAATAAACAATGGTCTATTCAACGAAAAATGGAATTTGTTATTTTTATTACTGATTTTGTTGTTGATGCCATAGTTGGGTTTAAATCAAGGTTCACTTGTTTGTTTATCTCAACAACCTAGCTGAGAAAAATAAAAGAAATATCACTCCCTCTGCATACATAAATCTTCTCAGGCAAGGGAAATCTGATTTAATAATCAATGCAAATTAAACAATTTTAATAAAAATATTTTTATAATTAATTCCTAAAAAATTTCATCTGAAAATATTTAATAATTAAAAAATAATATTTTCATTCATTTTTTTTTTTTTTTCTATATTGTTTTCTTTCATGGCAGAAAAGATGAGACAGGTTTTGAAATATAACATTTTCATATTGTTTCAGTGAGTGTTTTCATAATTGTCTGGTGTCTTTTATATTTTTGTAATCCACTCAAGTGTGTAATGTAAGCTGAGACAGCAGAGAAATGTACTTTGTCTAGAAACATGAAACAATGGTTATAGCAAGATTTGAATTCATAATCATGTGATCTGTAAGTCCTGCATCTTCACAACCACCCCATCACAACTACAACAACAACTCTTGTTGAATTGTTACTATACAATGCAGCTAATAGTATATTTTACACTTAAATAAAGATGGAGACTCATATATGCTTATTGTTTCACTGTGAAATTCAGACCCTTGGGAACTTTTCAGTACCTTAGTATGTGGATTGAACTGATAAGCTTCATTGTTATTTTACAACTTAAAAAGATTAACTTGTTTCTCTCTCAGACTGCCAAATGTAGAAACTGAAAGATAATTATTGATTTCAAATTTCGGTACAAGGCTAGCAATTCCAGGCGAGGGGTAAGTTGATTTCATTGACCCCAGTGCTTGACTGATACTTATTTTATCAACTCCAAATGGATGAAAGGCAAAGTTGACCTCAGCAGAATTCGAACTCAGAATGTAAAGACAAATGAAATGACACTAAGCATTTTGCCCAGCTAACAATTCTGACAGCTCACTGCCTTACAACTGAAAGATAATCATTATGATGTAAACAATGTTGAGGAATTGTTAAAAACAATAAAAGTGGTCAGTTCAATACTTACTCTAAGCTTCCATAAAAGCCCCTCTTGGGCCTTATTTCACAGAGAAACTAAATGCTATATTGGTACTGTAGTAAAATATATTTTCAAAGAAATTTTGTGATTAGAACCTTAATATCTGGGTCGTTGTAATGACAGGAAATGAAGTCTTGCTGTGGCATTGGATTATGCTTTCATGCAAGACACATTATTTTACTGGCTTTAGTCTTTAAGAGATATTACTTCACAATTGAGTGGCTGGCTTTATGAACAGAAGTACCTGACCATGAAATCTTCTGCTTCACCAATTCATGCAAGTGTTCAAATTTGTGGAATCCATACTTGCTGTACTGTTATCAACAATTATTGATTTCCTGCTCAGGCAGAAGACCACAAGACCACAATTCTGTGCAAGTGGATGGAAGAGAGGAAACACTTGATTAAACCAACCCCATTATTGAACTGGTACTTATATTATCAATTATTCTTCACCTCTCATGAAAGGATAAAATGCAAAGTTGACCTCAGTAGGATATGAACTCAGAAGACAAAGGGCTGCAACTGAATACAAGAAGTATTTTGTCTGATGTCCTATTGTTTCAGATAGTCCACTGTGCAGTAGTAAGCAAATGATCTATGTTTGGATTAGAGGTTATATATGAAATTATTATTGTAGCAATTATGCTCTGGTTTATATATTGGATTAAGGGCTATATTTGAAGACTATTCAATAGTGAAACATGCGTACATACATATATATATATATATATACACACACACATATATATCTATACATAAACACAGATGCACACACACTGAACATTTTAGTGTGGGGGCAGGAATGGATAGCAGCTATATGGGAAGATATGACAATACAGCTATGCATGGCACACGCATTGTGTGTTACTGACTATAGAGGTATATATTTAGCAATTATACAATAGAACTATCTTTAGTGCAGATATTTTCAGGGTTTTCATTAATAAAGAAGTTTGGTTGAGATGATGGTGGTGGTGGTGGTGGTGGAGGTAGTGGTGGTGGTGGTGGAGGTAGTGGTGGTGGTGGTGGTGGTAGTGGTGGTACTGCTGCTACTGCTGGAGATACTGAGAGAGCTCAGGAGTGAAATTCAAATATTTCTAAACAATATTTTGATTAAAAGCTTGCAGGCCTGTTAAAAATTATGTTTTTATCAATAGAAAAAAATAAATATATCTAAATAAAAAATGCCATTATCTGTATCAGCTGACTGGAATAGGTTTCCATGTGTAGTTGCAAGTCAGAAAATACTGAAATACACACACACACACACACAATATCAATGTACCATTTTAGGTATTCTGATAATGGATAATTCAATAGTTTGTAGACTGTTTGCTTTTTTTTTATTATTATCACTATTATTATTATTTCCGGTGGTAGAGATCATAGCATTGGCTGTGGTGGTGTTAGTAGTAGTGTTGGAGTCATGAAGGTGAGTGTGGAAGTTGTGGATGTGGTTGCAGTGGCACTGATGGTAATGGTGGTTGTAATGGTCGTGGTCGTTGTCATCATTGTGGTCATAGCTGTGGTAGTGGTGGTGGTGGTGGCGGCGGCGGCGGTGGTGGTGTTGTGGAATGCTAGAAAGAGAAAAATAGTATCAAAGTTCTTTGGGTTTTTTATTTTATTGTATTTTTATTATTATTTTTATTTTAAACAAGAAAAACTAAAAATATTCTCTATAATCTTCTGTTGTGTCTGTCTATCTCTGGTCCTGCTGACGTCACTAATTAATGGGTGAGGAGAGGGATTATTGCTTTGTTTCTGGTTATTCTTTTTGTATGGATTATAGTAATTTGATTTTTTCTTAATTATTCATCAGTGTAAGGAGACCAGCACCCATGACCCTTTGTGGGGTCTGAGACTGACTGGAGCAAAAGAGAAGGAAAGGAAGAAAGGAAGGAAGGAAGGAAGGAAGGAAGGAAGGAAGGAAGGAAGGAAGGGAAGGAGGGAGGGAGGAAAGAAGGAGAGGTGGGAGGAAGGGAGAAGGTTATCTTCAGGCCCAAAACCAAGCCTGAATGGTGGCAACAAAAACCATTCTTCTAAAACCATTCATTTCACAAGATGGTTGTTGTACACTAGGTGGTGAATTATGTTTACCATCCAAGGATAGGAACAGTCTCTCCAACAAAAAGAGGTTCCCTCAGTTTCCATTATCAAATTTCACTCACAATGTTTTGGTCTTATCTCAGACACCCCACAGTGCGAACGTACCTGTAATAATATGAAGTAAAACTCATCATCATGCAACCACTTCCACACCTTCTTAATCACACAGCCATGGTAAGGCTATGTGGTTGAGAAGTTTGCTTCCCAACACATGGTTTCAGGTTCAATCTCACTATGTGACATCTTGGGTATGTGTCTTCTACTATAGCCCTGGGTTGACCAAAATCTTGTGAGTGGATTTAACAGATGAAAGCTGAAAGAAGCCCATCATGTTTGTATGTGTATATATTTGTGTATGTGTATCTGTGTCTGAGTCTGTGTTTGTGTGAGTGTGTGTTTGTTTATGCTGCCATGTCTTGACAATGCAAGATAATTGTAACTGAATGTCACTGACATACAAGCAGTGTCATTCATTTCTCCAAAAATATATCTGGCCATGGGCAAATATTACCTTACTTGAAAAGAAGTCAGGGCTGGCAACAAGAAGGGCATCCAGACAGAGAAAATCTACCTCAATAAAATCCATCTGATCTATGCTAACATGGAACAGTAGAATTTAAAATGATGTGCACATGTGCACACAGGCACATATACATAGAATCACAAAGTTATAACCACAGTTTCACAATCACTCTTTCATACACTCCTGCACAATGCACACACGTGCATACACACTTGCACACAGTCACACATTCGTGTATCTACATAACCACATGTCCAAACTAATCTATAAGTAAACAGACAACAATAATCAATCCAGGAAATTACTCTATCACACCATCTTATAACAGCATCTCATTCACATGAACACCAAATACTCAAATATCTCAAAACTACTGCAATGTTGATCATTATATTGGCCTCAAAGCATTCCATCTCCACTACACCCAATGCAAACAGAACACGACAGAAGGAACACAAACATACAGTGATCATCTCAAAGTAATCTACACCACTAGCTGATTCATGCTAGCATGTGTGTGTGTTTGCATGCGTGTGTGTATGTATATTCATATATATATACACTCTCACAAACATGATACGGTGTCAAATATGCCTCAAGCATATTTGAACCCAAAAGAAAGCCATTCATTTTACCAATATTAATTCTGAGTCCACATTTTTTGCCTTTTTCTTTTAGTTCTCTGAGCATTTCTGTTAATTTTTAATGTTCCTGGAAATGAGTACAATGTCATCAGCGAAGCTGAGATGATTTAGCATACATCCATTTATATTTAATCCTTTATCTGACCAATACAAGTTTTTAAAATCGTTTTCTAATACAGGTATGAATAGTTTGGGTGGTATAGTGTCTTCTAATCTGATTCCTTTCCAATTTTGATATGAATCACTTTGTGGTTTATAGTTGCCATAGTTTAGAAGAAAGGACAATGGATGAAATAACAAATTGGCAGAGTGGACACAATGTCCAGAAAAGAAGCGAGGAAGACCTCTGAGAAGTTGGAATAAAGACTTTAAATTCTTTGGCTTCCAAACATGGATGAGGAAAACATAAGACTGTGGTTGGTGGAGAGAACATACTGTGGCCTTTGTCCAGTAGTGGACTGAACATGTGCAAGGAGGAGGATGTACCTTGCTTAACACAACATAAGAAAGGCATTCACTATATTTTGTCATGGAGAAAATTTCTCACTATAAACAAATAAGTGTAAATGCACAGTCACCCCACAGTGTCCCCTAACCAGACTATGGGATGCATGTATTTCAAAGTCATTATCTCCTCTTCAGCAACAGAGACTACAAAGAGAGACACCATGAACTGACATGAGAACCAGATCCCTCTTGTGTTATTCTTGTCATCATTGAGTGCTATTCAGCAGGTCACTGTAAATAAAGTGCAAGGTGACAGTGCTAAGTAGTGATGTCTATAAGTACAAAGTGTTACTGGTTCAAATATGCTTGAGGCATATTTAAATCTGTAAAGAAACCATTCACTGTATTTTGTCAGGGAGAAAATTTCTTGTAGTAGATAGATAGGTATAAATACACTGAGTCAGCCCACAGCACCCTTAACCAAATTGTAGAATGCATGCATTTCAAAGTGGTTATCTCCTCTTCAACAATAGAGGCCAGATACGCAAACAGTGCAAACTGATGTGTGAGATAAGTTCCTCTTATAATATTCCTATCATCATTCAGCAGCTTGTCATATATAAAATATAGGGTCTCTATGTATATATGTGTGTGTAGGTAAATGTTGAACAATGAAATTTAATTTGCTGAGATTCTTATAGAGAAAACAATAAATCAAAGGGTCCTACTCTTGGATGATATCATCTTTTGAGTGGTTATGTCCTTTGAATTTGACTTTTGGGCAAACAGTCATGTTGGATGGTAAATTTATTTGCATTATATTATATTTTGGGTGTATGTGATGTTTGTATGTATATTCAAATTTCATGTTCAGGAAAGGGGCTATCCTGGTGGGATTAGTGGGGTGGGTGGTGGTTGCTATTTGAAGTGTTTAAGCATTAAACATTGCTTGTGTATGGAGGGAGAGAAGATTTCATCCCTAACATTTAGGGTGTTATCTGTTGACTGAATGATATTTAGTTTTTCAGTGATACAAAGTTCACATTTGGTACCCCATTCTTTGTATTTTCTGGCTTTAGCTATGATGATTCATTTTAACTGGGGGTTACTTATTTTACCTTTTTTCAATGTCTATATCATATTGGATTCGGATGTTGTGTGTTTTTTATTTTTGTCTCTGAATGACACCAGGTGTTGTGTGCACCTTTCCTTGAATGAGTTACTCATCATTCATCTTTGTTACTCCATTGGGGTCAATGATTTTAGAAGATACGAAGAGGAAAATCTTATGGTTTAACCTACCTTATAGCAAGAATGTAGCCACTAACATAGCTAGGAAATTCTTAAAATTAATAGACAATCACTTCCCTCATTCACATAAATACCACAAAAGTTTCAACAGAAACATTGTTTAAGTTAGCTATAATTGCCTCCCCAATATAGGATCGATAATACTCAACCACTATAAAAATAAACACACCAGAGATATCCCCAACACAAAGACAACACAACTTCAGGTCTCCAAATCACTGCCCTCTAAACAACAACTGTCTTGGAAAAGAACTTGTATATGAGGCTAAAATCACAGATCTCAACGAGAATATTTATTGATCACTACAATTATTTCGACCTATCTAGCATTGATCCCTTATGTGTAGGATACTGAACTGCTGGTTTAGGAGTATCCAGCAGTGTGGGTTTGTCTCCTCAGGTGATTTCAATAGGTATCTCATTAAAATAAACTCTGCTTTGCAAGATTTCTTCTTGGTCTTTGTATATAGAAATGGCAAATTAAGGTATACAACTTCATTCTTATAGAAGATCCATAACAAATATCAGATACAAAAGGAAACAAATACACAATACTGCAAAAAAGGTATTAGATGTAGCCATTAGTAGATATGGATGTACAAATGCCTACACTTACATGGTCTGGCATATGTACACTTGATCATACAAACGCACACACACATAGAAGCTCAACCACATGTGGCTTGGTGCACATATACACACACACAGAATTAAGTAGATAATAATAAAGTCATTGCCTATTACTTGCTAGTGATATGACACTACTTGGTGAGGAGTCACGGATTTTGTTGTGCAGTTCACTAGATCTGGCTGATATACTTAGAGCAGCTGTAAAGTCATAAATACGGACATAGTAAATGTGTATTTTTTAATGACTAATGAAACAACCGATAGCTTGTAGAAAGCATCAATGCCAGGGTTAGGATCACCAGTGTAGATAGGTGTAGGTATTTTTCATTTCACAGTAAGCAATACTTATTGAGAGACTCAAGTTGGTATTTTTCTCACTTTAAGTGGTTTACAATGGCCAAGGGGTATCCAAGTGATGTTGGTAACTAGCATAGTATTGTGTTTTTAAGAATGAGAAGGTTACAGTTATTCATCCATACATTTAGGGAAAGTGTGGTTATTAATTTAGTCATCGATTACTCTAATTCATGCAGGTGTATAGGCTATCATGGCCATAACACAAAGTTTAAATAACATAGAAAACAAAACCAATTAATTACTTTATTGTTTACCTGCATTTCAGTAATACCTTAGTGATTGCTATTACATAATGAGCTGTGCTTAAAGTTACCTCAATATCACAGCATTCCTGAAACATATGTAAAGAATGAAGTATCAGGTTGAATAAAATGTAAGCGATGTTTTGAACCATGAAGAATTTGTATTGGATTTTTGCAGAGTTTTGAATATTTTTAAAACATTTTTTAAAAAAATTGTCTGATAATACAGATATAGACTTGCCCAAATGCATCAATAAATAAACATTGATATTTTTTTCTCCATTGCTACAATCATCTGAAATGGAATTGTCAAAGTGCGATATTTGAGCAGCTTTGCTATTCAACTTCAAAAAAGAACATAGAGCAGCTGAAACTGCTCCCAATATCAACAAAATGTTTGGTGAGGAAATGACTAGTGAGTGGTCAGCTCGAAAATAGTTTAAATAATTTCACAGTGGAGACCTGAGCCTTGGAGATTATGAGCATATTGGACGCTCATCTGTCAACGATGACAGTCAATTAAAGACCATCATTGAGAAAGATCCACATAAAACCAATGAAGAACTGGCCAAAGTACTTCAAGTTAGCCAGAAAACTGCCTGCAACCATTTGCATGTGATCAGAAAATCAAAAACGATCGCCAAATGGGTGCCACATGATTTGAATGAAAATCAGAAAATGTGCAGATATGAAATTTGCTCGTCACTTCTTCTCTGTAACCAGACTGATCCATTTCTCAACTGTATTGTATTGTAACTTTCGTTTGATGCAAAAGTGGATTCTGTACAATAATAAAAAGCGTTCTTTGCAGTGGTTGGACCAAAACGAAGCACCAAAAACTTTCCCTAAACCTGAGCTCTTCAAAAAGAAGGTTATGGTGACTGTTTGGTGGTGTACTGCTGGATTCATCCACTATAACTTCTTAAAACCCAGAAAAACCATTACTGCAGAAACACATTGCCATGAAATTGCCAAAATGAATGAAAAACTGCTACTTCTCCATCCTAGACTGGTCAACAGAAGAGACCAACCATTCTGCATGACAATGCTCAACCACACGTTTCACTAATGATGCTCTAGAAGTTGAGGGAACTTGGCTACAAAGTTCTTCCCCACCCAGCTTATTCCCCAGACCTTTCTCCTACCAACTGCCACTTTTTCAAGCATCTTGATGGTTTCATGCGAGAGAAGTTCAAAAATTAAACCAATGCTGAAAGTGCATTCAAAGAGTTTATCAGCTACAGAACTCCAGATTTTTATGTCACTGAGGCAAAATCAAGATCTCAAAATCCAGCTGACTGGCATTAAGAATGAGGCTCTACTTCTTCTTGAAGACAAAGTCCTCCAGCTTGGAAGAAAACTTTTGCAGGAGCATGGCTTGCCAGATCCAGTAAGAGAACAGACCAGGAAAATTTAAGGGAGACATCCTATAACATGAACAATCTCTATGAGCATGTAACAGAGAATGAGCCAAAGCTTTCAACTGAACAACGGACAGCTTACAATTGCATCATTCAAATGACTCAGGAGGAAAATGCTACCCTGTTCTTTTTGGATGCTCTTGAGGGTACTGGCAAGACGTTTTTGATAAAGTTTTATTAGCAAAAGTCTGTCTAGATGGGTGCATTGCATTGGCGGTAGCATCTTCTGGAATGGCAGCTACTCTCTTTACAGGTGGACGAACAGCTCATTCTACTTTCAAGGTTCCCTCGAATTTAGTTAGGATAGAGACTCCAATTTGCAACATTTCTAAGACATCAGCAAAGGCCAAGGTCTTGCAGCAGACGCACTTGATTGTCTGGAATGAATGAACCATGTCTCACCATGGAGTACTTGAGGTTGTTGACCGTAGCCTAAGAGATTTGAGAGGAAAGAACATTCTCATGGGTGGGTCACTATAGTTTTGACTGGGTATTTCAAACAAACCCTTCCTGTGATCCCAAAAGATACAAAAGCAGATGAACTACAAGCCTGTCTCAAGCAATCCTATCTGTGGAGGCAGGTGGCTAAACTGCAATTGACAGTTAACATGAGGGCCCAATTATTTGGTGATCAAACTGCTGGGCTGTTTTTACAGCAGCTTCTGAAGATAGGGAATAGGCAACTACCAAATGTCAACCAAATGCAGCAACACTTGCTACCCTGTGGTGAGATGGTGCCAACTGTCAATGCTCTCATAATGCATGTGCTCTCAGACATTGCACAAAACTTTAGCAACAGTCAGTGGCTCTGTGAGTAAGCCATCTTAGTTCCACGTAATGATGCTGTTGACAAAATCAACTGGGATTTCTTGCAGCTGTTGCCAGAACAAGAACAGTCTTTCAAATCCCTCAATACTGTCATTGATCAGGACCAGGTTGTAGTTTTTCCAACTGAGTTCCTGAACTCTCTTCAACCATCTGGGGTGCCACCCCACCACTTAACACTTAAAAAAGGGCCCCAATCATGCTGCTCAGGAATCTGGATCTACCTTGTCTGTGCAATGACACCAGACTGGTGGTGAAAGCGATTCAACTCCATGTCCTAGAGGCAACAATTATGACTGGGAACTATAAGGGTGAAGATGTCTTCATTCCATCGACCCCGTTAATCCCATATGACCTCCCCTTTGAATTTAAACAGTTCCAGTTCCCAGTGAAATAAGTTTCACTGTATCAATAAACAAGTCTGAAGGACAGTCTCTCAAGGTTGTTGAATTTCACCTTGCTTCTCTCATGGACAATTATATGTAGGATATTCATGAGTTGGAAGTCCCCAAAATCTTTTCATTTATACACCAATTAAAGGACACACTCAAAACATCGTATATTTAGAAGCTCTAGAAAATTAAACTGTGATTGCTTTCCGGATTTGTTTCAATACATGTGTTTATACTGACATCATCTGATAGAATTTTTGTTAAATGTACTTCTTAACAGGAGAGGAGTGCCCACAGGCCGTTTCTTCTCAAGTTTATGCATTTTCAGGTTCAATGTGTTTCAAATAAGTACTGACAATTGAAGGTGACTGCAAAGACAAAGAACTACCTATTTTTTTTTTAACAATTGTAACAGTGAGAACATTGGACAAAATATATTATTGACATTAATAGTTTGTACCTCAGCTAATTACTGTTGAGAACTGCATAATCCATGTGTCATGTTAGAGATCTTAAAGGCATTTTCGAATTTCATTATTTTCTTTAATTCAGGCAATGCCAGATATTTCTGCTAGTATATATATATATATATAT
>NC_068994.1:27480331-27487030 GCF_001194135.2 Octopus bimaculoides
AAATCGTGAAGATAGAGAGCTTCTTACGATGTAAAAAGGGAAAAGTTTGATAACCTTTATTTATATTTTTTAAGTACAAGCACCATCATCAGAAGTAAAGAGTCAATACATGTTAGTCTATACCAATGGTTCCCAACCTCTTTATTTAAAAAAGAGTTTTCCCGTGGACCCCTTTTTGATATACTCATCCTTATCTATATATATTCATATAAAATTTTGAATTTAATTCACAGACCCCGAGTGCTAGCTTTGCAGACCACCATGGTTCTGTAGACCTCAGGTTGGGAACCACTGGTCTATACAATTCCAGTTGGGCTCACATTTCTTGATTGTTTGTGTCTGATGATGGGCTGAAACATATGAAGGTTATTAAATTTTTTCATTTGTGCATTGTAAGAAACTTTCTGTCTACACTATTTTGTTATTTTACTTATTTATCACAATGCTTCAAGCAAGATACAATGCTCTTTTATATCCATTATTCAACATCTATTTTCCATGCTGGCATGAACTGAACATATACGTACATACATATATATCTACATATATTTGTGTGTGTGTGTGTGTGTGTGTGTGTGTGTTATACATATGTCAAGAGTTGTTTTTTCTGCTATTTACAGGTGAGAGGTCTGCCAGGAATTTATTTAGCCAATCAGGAACCAAGTGAACTGAATCTGAAAGAAAGTGGAAGAAGAACCTACATTTCTTTTGATAAAGGAGGAAACTGGAGCTTAATTCCAGTCCCACTTGATATGAAATCCCAGTGTAAATCTGACAAGGTAAAGATTATTCACCATGGGTCCACTTCATGGGTTGGTAAGAGTATTGACAAAGTAAAACTACCCCCAGAGTCAAGAGTATTGGCTTTATTTTGTTCTGATTCCCCCACCCCTTATGTTAGTGTTTCTTGTTATTTACGCTCAAGTTGTGCTATGATCAAAGATATTTCAGCCATGACCATCCAGTTTATTACTTAGACACACAACATATCTGGTATCTAGGTCCAGTGATAGGGGATGGAGTGATAAAGTATTGTTCTGTTAGTTTGCCTCATGATAAAATATTTTGGAAATATGGTCAGTTTCATACTACAATCTGTATGACAGCACAATGTAATTGATCATGCATTGTTTCTGATAATGGTGTACGCATAAAAGTGTTTGACAAACAAAGTGTTTTTGTCATTACAGTTTGTTTAATATTTGTAGGCTTGAGCAAATATTTCTTACTGTTGTCCTGGGACAACCCAAGCCTTGGAGTGAAATTGGAAACTGTGTGGAATCTTATCAAATGGATTGTACCTGTTATTTAAAGGGTCAGCCCCATTACACTTTGTCACACTGACTCACCTTAAGAACTCCATTAAGGGTACTCATTACTGTGGAATACTCAGCCTCTTATATGCTGATTTGGCAAGTTGATCAAGCTACCAAATACTTATCATCAAAATCAGCTGAGATCTCTTTTATATTCCATATTAACGTGTCTCAGAAGGTACAAAGTTCTTCATAAAAGAATTTTTGCATGATATTGTGTATTTCTTAATGTATACTTAATAATATACTATATTTGATGGTATGGTTTGTTTGTTAGGTTAGCGTGTTTAACTCTAAAAGGTTATATACATATTTCTATACTCATACCTCTTACATGTATTATATTCTACCATCTCCTTTCAACCACACCACTTTCAGTAATCACCTGCAGGAATCTCTTTCTAATCCCCTAATATCTAACTCTTCGCATTGTAACATCGACTGCTTCTTTCTTCAGCAACGTTTGCAGTCTCTTGTTCTAAGTATGTATGTGAAATCAGAAAAATGTATTCATGTATTAAAGTTGTATGTACAAATGTGAAATCAGAACAAGGTATCATAGATTTATCATTTATTTTTATCAGAATCGTAAACATGACATGTATATTGAGTGTATCCAGCCTGAGTAAACTCCTCACTACCATCACATTAAAGCTACTACTACTACTACTACTACTACTGCTACTACTACTACTACTACTACTACTACTACAATGATGTATTCTCTTCTCCTTTCAACACATGTTTGTTTACCAAATGAGGGAATCTCTTTGAGAATTCTTTTCATGATTCCATTCAATATGTTGAGATTTTCTTTGCTGATGGGAATGTGCATTCATCATAAACCCAGTCACTGAAGCAACTCTGCAGTTTATGTCTTTCAGTACATTTTTCTGAAATAATTCCCGTTGACCAGATTTTTCCTTTCAGTTTCATCATCACAAATTCTTCCTAGAATTATTCTCTTTTTGTATAACACACCTACTAACCCATTGCAACAGAAGTAGTAGTAGTAGTAGTAGTAGTAGTAGTAGTAGTAGTAGTAGTAGTAGCAGCAGCAGCAGCAGCAGCAGCAGCAGCAACATATCTAATTAATCATTGATTAATAATATATTTATTAACTTCAACCCAATTAGTGCTGATAATATTATTCTCACTGACAATGAAATCTCAGTTATCAAACATCTGTCTGTATCTCTTAGATTGAACAATGTTTACTAAATTTGCTAGATGTTTGAACTACTCTTCAAGCATATTCCTGTACCATTGCTCACTTGCAGTAGAGAACCATTGCTAGTTAACAGTATAGTAGCTGAATTCCATTGCTTTCAAGCAATATAGCAACTCAGTACAACAGTGCCATTGCTTGTAGTATGGCAATAGGATACTTATGGTACCTAAAAACATAGTGTGTAGTGCCTTTGCTCTCTAGTAACAGGGCAATTATAACAGTATAGTAACCAACTATCATTGATAGCTGGAAATAAAAGAATAGAGTGTCAATGCTAAAGCTATCAGTGGAGCATTAGAATGTTGTTGTTAGGTGATAGTAGAATCATATCAGTATGTAGGAGTAGAAATTGTTATTTAGTCCCAGAGTGACCCTGGAGGAATAGATTTGTGTGACCAAAGGCTGTCAGCTACAACCATCTATCTGATTTTCCAAAATAGTGGACCCTAGAATACATCATTCAATGTATATTTTATTAAATTTCAGAGGTATTTGGCTATTATTTCTAGCATGGGTACACAAACCAGTCAAAACATTCCTATTAGGAGACTCCAGATGGCAATGGGCAACTGACTAGAATTTGAGAGATTTGATCCTCCAAAGGTGGCACTTCTCACACCTTCAGGAATGTCTTTGTTTTCTGTATGGAATTATACATAAGTGTAATCTGTTGTACATTCTATAATGTGTAAATTGGGGATACAACTTTTTGCCATTTCATAGTCCCATAACATATTCTGATGAGTTTTTGTTAGAAAACAATGAAAATCAATGTTTTTTTTGTTTTTGTATTTGATCAAAAAAGTTCACCCATGACTAACTTTGAAAGTTTTACACTTGGTTGCATTTAGGTGGATTTCCAAAAACTAGAACCCTGGTTGAATAATAAACAAAAAGGGGAAAATATCCAAAACGTTTAATCCATAACTGTTTAAAGAACTGTATTCTGCATTCCAGATCAATATAAAGAAGATCATATGAAGTTATATTAGTCAATAGTCAAGTTATGGCAAGACATTAGAGAGAATCAAACGCAATGGCAAGTTGTCTTTGTTCTTGCATGTGGCATGTAGTTCTTGTATGACTTAATTGCTCACTCATAGCATTGATTGCTTCTGCTGATGTTTAGTTTTGATGGTTCTTGTTTCCAGTGATTTGTCAAGCATTTCAAAACAGTCTTCTTGGGTAGCAAGGCTTGCAATAGCTCTACATAATCATCAGCTCTATACATTTGGTCACTGAACCAGTGGTCTGCCCAGTCATATGAGATGAACTGGCAGACCATCTGCAATCTTTCTCTCACATGTGACATGAGGAAAAATGCAAAAAGGGCCAAGATTGCTCACAAATTCCATCTGGCATTACTGATGTTCAGTATTTTCTAGAACTTGATGAAAGGTGGGTCTCTGTTTTCATGGAAGAACCTGAAGGTATGGGTTAAGTGGAACAGAAACTTCATATCATCTCTCCAGCCAGCTTGATCTTCATTAACATAAGTTCCATTCTGGAAGGAGCTTTGGAGTTCTTCATAACATGCCATGGGTTCTCTGACAAAAAATTATTCGATGTTGGGTAAATTTCTCACACTTGCTAGCTTCTCATCCATAATAACATGCAGGATTCTGTCCAAGACATGGTGTTGGCAGCTCATAAATTGTGGTTTATATTAGCCTTTGCTCAAGAACATTCTCTGCAGTTTAACCAGTATCCTACTCTTTCACTTGTTTCACTCATTATGTCAACTACTTGATGTTCAATTCCGTCTATATGTTTACCATCGAAATGCAGGCTCCATTTCTGATTGCGTAGTGTATCAATCAAGTATTTCTTCATTTCACCAGCTTCCTTGAAGAGTTCCTTGTAAATGCCTCACTGACTAGGAGCTGGGATATCAATGCCCATCTCTGACAACTGTTTGCAGATTTTCACAGCTTTGTTGGTAGAGACGTTTGTTCCAGTTACAAGTCTTGTACCAACTGCAGATTTGTTGTGCCTTCTTGTGGAGGAATAAGTACCATCACTATCATTATCATTTTGATCAACTCTGTCCTCTTCACCATAATTGTAATTTTCAGTCTCTTCTTCAGAGTCACTGGCAGTATCCAGGGCTGTTGGGTTTGATAAAGAATGGGAGGTTTCAGCATTAGAGCATCTTCTCTTGGATGGATAGATAGTGTACTTGCTTGCAGCTTTGAAGTTGAATGGAGTACAGCTTTTTGTCATCAGCACTGAGTCATTCACTGTGGACTTTGGTGATATTGAACAGTTCTTCTCAGGGCTTAAATTTTCCTTTCTTGATGCATTTGTCATGCATATGAAGCACATTTTCAAGTTGGACTGTATTGCTTGCTCAGAAATGATCGGAAAATTCAGTTTATCTCTCCACAGTAGTGTCACCTCTCTTGATAATTATGCCACTCTCTCCTTTCTGCCTTTAATTGATTTCCCAAGAAACTGATACCAACCAACAATCTGCTCCTTGAGTGACATTCAGCTTCTGTTGGCCAATGAGGCTTCTTCTACAGGCACATGACCTCTAGATGAATGGGACTAGAACTGTATCAAATTTCTCCCCCATTTCTCTTTGTTCTTCTAAACAATTTCAAAGCTTTTCTTGAATGACATGACACTAGCAGTCATGTGGAACTCAAACTGAAGCCAAAACAACAAGGGTGAAAGTAAAAGAACTTAATTATTTGCTTCATGACTAAGCATGATGATTCAGTAGTACAGTCTAGTCACCACTGAAATCTTATGAATGGTAAGAATTTATTGAAAGCCAAGAGTGCTATGCAACCTTACCCATATTCAAACAAGATTTGCATAAGAATACAAACATGGATTCATGGGTGAACTTTTTTAAAGATAACTCAAAAGTGAGTTCACTTCACTTACTTATGTATAAAAGCTCATCTAAATATGATACAGAAAATTGTTTTTGAGGAAAAAAATTAAAAAGTAGTATCTCCTTTTTTTATTGTTTATATACATCCTAACATGTTTTGTTATCTGTTATACTTCTATTATGTATATACCCCTTCTGCTATGTATTGGAAATGTACACCCAAACATGTTTGTAATCATTGTTTTATGGAATTCCTCTGGCCAATAAAGGAAGTTGTTTTTGTTTGTTTATTTATTGTTAGGCAGAATTCTTGTTTAAGCACTCCATATAATCCCTCGTGACTTTCTCATATTTTGGAACTTTCAGAAAAGTTTTGCAAATTTGTATTCTACACACAGGAATTCATATGATGATGCAAAAGAAAATTTTTTTTTTTTTTTTTTAATTCTCCTTCTTCCCATAAATCCTAAAATTTCAGCTCTTTTTCTAAATTTTTTTGTTTAAACCATAGTTTTAAAATATAGACAGTCTGAATCTGTCATTTGTTTCAGTTTATAATTTCAAAATAATATTTGAAATCCAAATTCAGAAAGTTAAAAATATTCACATATGCACCCAGCTTATTATGGATTCTGGATCAAAGCACACCATGTAACTGGTTATAACATTTCAACTTTTTGTATTTTCAAACACTTTTTTACAAATTTTTGTTCTACACACTGGACCTCATACAATTATGCAAAACAAATTTTTTTGATTAAGATTTTTTGACTCCTCTCTCCCGATAAATCCTTACAGAGGCTCCAATACACAGGTATTGGAGAGATTGAGGTCATTGCTGGGATTTATCCACAGTGATTTAAAAAAAGCATGTAAAAGATAGTTTATTTTAATAGCATACTTTTCTGTTAGTAAATGTTTTTCCTTACACATACACACACTCTTGGTGCAGAGTGGCAATTAAGAATTTAAATTACAAAAAGTTTTTTGTTTAAATCCCAGCAATGGGCCATCCTTGAGTGCATCATTATTCCATTAAATGTGTTTATATGGAGAAAAATATTGAAAAGCATCAATACATATCAGATTAACAAATAAACAATGGAGGTACTGGGTGGTCATGGGATGTGCTAAAAAATAACAACCAAATCTTTTTTAAATCACACACCTTTTCTTCTGAGAATTATTTTGAAATTAGAAACAGAAACAAATGGCAGATTCTAATTGTTTGTATTTTAAAACTACGATTAAAAACAAATTTTGAAAAAAAAGTTGAAATTTTAGGAATCATGGTGGGGGGGGGGGGA
>NC_068994.1:27489599-27498509 GCF_001194135.2 Octopus bimaculoides
TATTATTATTATTATTATTATTATTATTATTAGTAGTAGTAGTAGTAGTAGTAGTAGTAGTAGTAGTAGTAGTAGTAGTAGTAGTAGTAGTAGTAGTATTATTATTATTATTATTATTATTCACCTCAGTCTACATTGCCTTTCATGCTTTTGAGGTCAATGAAATTAGTACCAGTTGAGTACTGAGAATGATGCAGTTAACTAGCATTCTTCCCCAAAATTTCAGGCTTTGTGCCTATAATAGAAAGAATTATTATTAGTAAAAAAGGTGGTGAGCCAGAGCTGGCAGAATCATTAGCATGCTGACCAAAATGCTTATCCATGTTTTGTCTGTCTTCAAATTCCACTAAGGTAAACTTTGCCTTTCATCCTTTTGGGGGGTCAATAAAATAAGTACCAGTTGAGCACTGGGAGTTGATGTAATTGACTAACCCACTTCCCTTAACATTGCTGCATTTGTGCCAAAATTAGAAAGAATTGTTAATAATATTAGTATGATTGACAGGATCATTAGAACATCAGTCAAAATCTTCTGTGGTATTTATTGCTGTTTTTTATGCTCTAAGTTCAAATCCCACTGAAATTAGTTTTGATTTTCATCTTTCAGATGATGGGGGAATCAATAAAATAAAATATCAGTCAAATATTGGGATCAATTTAATCAACTTTTCCTCCCACTAAATTTGAGACCTTATGTCTATGAAAGAAAATGTTGTTATTAAAAATAAGTAACCAGTTGAGCCCTGGAGTCAATGCATTCAACTTACTCTTCCCCTAAAAGTTGCTGGCCTTGTGCCAAAATTTGAAAGCATTATTGCAAGCAGGCAGAATTGTTAGCAGACAAAATGCTTAACATAAATTTCATCTGTCTTTATGTTCTGAGTTCAAATTCTGCCAAGGTCAACTTTGCTTTTGATCCTTTCAGGGTTAATAAAGGGTGTGTGTACCAGTTGAATACTGAGATCAATGTAATTGACCTAACCTCTCCCCTGAACTTTCTGGCTTTGTAGCAAAATTTGAAATTATTATTATTAAGGCAGTGAGCTGGCAGACTCATTAGCATGCTGAAAGAAGTGCTTAGCGGTATTTCGCCCATTACTATGTTCTGAGTTCAAATTCTGCCAAGGTCAACTTTGCTTTTGATCCTTTCAGGGTTAATAAAAAGAGTACCAGTAAAACACTGGGGTCGATATAATTAACTAGTCCCTTCCCCAAAATTTTAGGCCTTGTGCCTATAGTAGAAAGGATTGTTATTATTATTATTGTTGTTGTTGTTGTTATTATTATTATTATTATTACTACTACTACTACTACTACTACTACTACTACTACTACTACTACTGTTAGCACACCAGGCATAATGCTTAGTGGCATTTCATCTGTCTTTATGTTCTGAGTTCAAATTTCACTGAGGTTGACTTTGCCTTTCATCCTTTCAGGGTCAATAAATTAAGTACCAGTGATGTAATTGACTAGTCCCCTCCCCCAAAATTTCAGGCCTTGTGCTTTTAGTAGAAAGGATTACTACTACTACTTTTCTTATTATTTCAGTTATCTAAATGTTCTTTGCATCTACATCTGCAACAAATGGAAGTGCTTTTCAATGTTCCTCGCATACTGTCTGATGAAAATGCTCCCGGCCTTATTTTGGCACATGGTACTGTTGGTGAGCAGCTTTCATTTCAAGATGTCAGTGTTTTCATCTCTAGAGATGCTGGTGTTCATTGGTATTCAGTGAGTGTTCATCTATTATGATTCTTTTCATCATCATCATCATCATCATCATCATCATCATCATCATTATCACCATCATTATTGTTGTTCTTGTATGTAATAGATTCAATAAAAAATTTTAGAATAGGTATCCTTTCACTTTACTGCTTAGTGACAAGTATGGATAATTTGATTTTTTTGTTTCCCAGTCAAACTCATTTTCATTATATAGTTGCATGCTAACACACATAGGTTTCAATCAATTATGAGAAAATGAACATTAATATGTTAATGAAAATCATTGCTAATAAAAAAAACTGTTAATGCTAATTATTTTTAAGAAAGGCAAGGGGGAGAAATTTAAATTGATAAAGTATTAATATAGATTGTTTACTTTCAGGCACCATTCCATGGCCTTCATGAGTTGAATATTCTGGACCAAGGTAGCGCCATAACAGCACTAAATGCCAGTTGGAAAACTCGAGAGATATAGTAAGTGTTTGCTAATATTTATATTTATTTGTGTTCTTTTTTTGTAATAGGTTTGCAAGTTTAATGTAAATTTTAAGTGTTTGATTAATTTACACTTCACATTAGAGTCAGTGAAAAATCACAGGTTCACTGCATTCTAATGTTGAGAAGAACAAGGGAGTATTTGTAACTCAATGTAGAGCAAGTATCTCAAAGAACTTTTTTTTAGAATACTAGTTTTTTGCTTTCTCATGAATCTTTACAACCTTCACTGATAAACACAGGTGAATGATGCACACACATATACAAAGCCTTCTCTGTGTGTGTGTGTGTGTGTGTGTGTGTGTGTGTGTGTGTGTGTGTGTGTGTGTGTGTGTGTTATTCCATGTGTTCATGTGTGTGTATGTGTTATTCCATGATCATTCCATGATCAAGACAGTCTTGGTCAAGCAGAATTATTTTCAGTGCTCTAACATATTAACCTTTTAGGTTTTTTGAGATATTAACGTAATTTGAAAATGGGGAGATTTACCTGATATTTCTAACAGATTGAATAGTCACATTCATATTCTCTTCTTAGCTTGCCATTTCTTAGATTGATTACTTCTGCTTATTATTTGTCTAGCAGAGAGGTAAGCAGCAGGTGGGCTACTCAGGTGTCTCTGTGGATTTCAGCCCTTCTTTTAAAAGTGAGTCATTACAAAACAAAGTAGCTGATCTCTGTTTTAGTGCTTTTTAAAATATTATTTTCTGATTTATGTCAGAAAATAAGTGTTTACCTGATTGTCCTTGGTTTAAGTTCCTTCATGTTAAGTTTTATTCAAGACATATATATGTGGGGGGGAGGTGGAGAGACATTGGAGTTGTTTGAAGTTGTAAAGTGCAGAAAGGAACTTGGTTGAGTTTGCCACTGTAGTGTGGGGAAGGGGAATGAGAGAAGAACAAGAACTAGAGGGATTTTTTAATGTATTTTTACTTCTTTTACATTAATTTCCCAAGTTTGCATGTATTGGAATGTTTTTTTATTAGAATCATTGATTTTAGTTTGAAAGTTTTACATTTGAATGATATCCCTTCTATGGCAGCCCAGCAGAGTAGAGAATCTTGTTCAAGGGGAAGAACACTGAGCATTTGTTCAGTAGTCTAGAACCTTAACCTCTCATCTTTTGTAACACACAGTGATGGTGCCAGCTATAAATTTCCTGTCCATGTCAGAACAAGATATTTGTGGAAGTTATATGCCAGCAATTTAAGCTGAGATTGTCTGCTTGTCAAAACTATCTCATCGATCAAGTTCTTACTAACACAAGACAATTGCATCAAGTCAGTTTATGAAACAAGGACAGGATACATACATACATATGTACATACAGACAGGTGTGTGTGTGTGTGTGTGTGTGTGTGTGTGTATATATATATATATATATATATATATATACACACACACACACACACACATCACACACACACATATTTATGCAAGTATGCATGTGTACGTATGTATATGTACATATATATGCACATATATATGTGTATGTGTATAAATATATACATACATGTACACACATTCACACATATACATGTATGTAAGTAAATATATATATATGTATGTATGCACACATGCACATACACACACTGTACAATGAATGAATAACATTTGTAGTAAGAAGTCATAGGCTCTTGCCACAAATATTGAATTTTTTTTTTTAAATAATCCAGTTGGAAGGAAGAAACCTCTTTAGAAATATTAATTTAGAGAAAAGGAAGCAGTAACATAGCAGGTTAAATCCCTTTTAGTATTTAAATTGTCCCTCAAGGATCTGAGTTCAAATTACATTAGGAACACCATCATCTTATATCTTCCAGCCGAACCTGGTAAATGCTAGTAATGGACACACTGGATAAATAATGTAAATGTACATGTATGAATTATTTAGTTAACACATATTCTTAGCCTCACTGTGAAACATAGATACAGTATTTAAATGACATATGTCTACTTTTCAACTTAATCTCTCACAGTATAATGCTTCTATTAATTATTATCATTATCATCCTTGTCATGTTAAAGCCCACTTATCAATGCTTACATGAGTCAGACAAAATTCAATGAGACAAATTTTCTGCAGTCAAATGTTCTTCTTGTGATCATCTCTCACTTGTTTCCAAGTGAGGTAATATTTTCCTAGTCTGTCACACAATGGCCAGACATATTTTCATAGAAAAGTGCAAACAAAACACATTGCTTTTTTTTTATGGTGATCTCTGTTTACAATTAGCATGTGATGTCAAGACAGGGAGACTCAAGACCACATGCACACACACTCACACACACACACACACACACACACACACACACACACACACACGCACTCCTACATCTATACATAGATTCATGGATACTTATGTCTTCACATGTATATGACTGCATGCTGCAGGACATGCTGAGTAAGGTTTTGCAGGCATTTGAGATAAATGGGCTACTGCTGGTTGCTGAGTAGCTCCTATGCAAATGCCAGGAGGTTTGTGTTCATGTAAATGATCAAAACCTTTCAGTGTTAGTACTAGACTTCAACAGACTTCATAATTTTTATGAACTGGATTGATATGCACAGATGTTGTGGAAGTGATATCACATTTGATGGGTGTAGGACCAATCAGCTGATATTGGCAGATGACATGGTGCTACTTGGTTCATCAGAAGGTGATTTCCAGCTTGCACTGAATAGGTTTACTGCTGAGTGCTGCAAGACAGGGATAAGAATTAGTGTTACAAAGAGTGAGACACTGGTCCTCTCAAACAAAAGGTCTTCTTGGTGCACCCTGCAGTTTAGTGGATCACTGAAATGAGTGAAAAAGTAATTTGGGAGTCATATTCACAGGTAATAGAAGGTAGGAGGTTGAATTGGATGCTAGAATTACATTCAGTCTTCAGAAGAGAAGAGGTTGGTGAAAAAGCCAAACTTGCTACCCTCAGTTCATTTTTCATACCTATCCTCAGTAATGGTCATGAATGTTGGTGATGACTAAAAGTGTACAATCATGAATACAAGCAGTTAAAATGAGGTTCCTCTGAATGATCTCTGAAGTAACATTACTTGACAGACATCAGGAAGTTTCTCCAGTCTCTCTGATTATAATGTCACAGGAAAGAATTACAAGATGGATTCTTCAAGTTGAGTCAACCAGCAGGAGACTTAAGGATAGATTAAGAATGAGATGGTTGGATATCATCCATGGTCTCAGTTTGTCATGCTTGGGAATTCAGCCAGAAAGTCTGATGATTGTTGCTTCTCATAGGACCTTACGGAAGAGGCACATGACCCTCCCATGAATAGTGAGCAAAGAGGATCAAATGATGGGCGGAAGGAATATTTTTCTTCTCCCAGTCATTTCTCTTATCATTTTGTGTCTGTAACTGTTGAGCACCTTGCAATATTAAGTGATGTGTTCCTTTTCATATGCGATGGAAGCCTATCATTGCATGTAGTAGCATTATACATGGTCTGACATGTACTGTGACAACATTTTGCTGGCTAGATCCCATAGTACATGTCAGACTATGCTACAACATGCAATGATAGGCTTCCCTTCTACTTAAAAGTTTTGAAGGCTCTGTAAGGAATAATAGCCATCGCCCACCCCTTTTGATTAAAATATAAACAAAAATACATTCTACATAAACATCCAGCCTGCTAGAAAAAGCAACCGAATCTCTCTCAAATTTCTTGTTACCTTCTTACAAAAAATGCATTAGATAATATGATTTTGGGTTTCCTATACAAAGGGAAGAGATAAGATAGTCATGGTTAGGTTGCTATTAATTATAGAGCTGTTTAACCAGGTGTGGGCTTGGGCTTCACAACAGCAATAACATTGTGTGGCAATATCACCCTCACCACCTCTGTATCATAACACTATAATTCCCACTGCTACTACACCACATAACAACTCCCCACTACCTTCACTGTCATTATATCATCACAATCCACACTCTTAGTACTACTATATGTATCTACCTGTCTGTCTACTCTATGTATGCTTCTATCTCTGTTTATCTATCTATGTATCTAACCATCTGTATCACCATCTGTTATCTATTTGTTTGTCTATCTCTCTGTTTCTCTCTCTCTCTCACCCTTTGTTCATCTTTCTCCCCTCCTCTCTCCCCCTCCTCTCTCCCACCTCTCTCTCTCTCCATCCATTGCTCTATCATACTATCTGTCTATCTATCTACATTGATTTCATCTACTGTTCAGTTTCAGTTGTGATGAAGGCCAGAGCTGGCAGAAGCACATATTTGCTGATGAAGATGTTTATGTTGATGGGGTATTGAATGAACCAGGAATAAATACCCTTATTGTCAGGTAAGAGGAAGAAGACTCCTAAAATTTGTTTCAACTGCTATCAACTGACTGACTTCATATTAGTTGTAACAGTTTCTTTTTCTTTTTCAACCCCTTTCATACCAAAACACCTGAAAGCTCTTCTGATTCTATGACATGAGCATCAGACCACCTCAGATTCTATGATACATCAACAAGCCTTCAGTTTGAAATTAGAAGCCTTTCAAAATAATTTCATAAGTTTTAAGTTATATTTCAGTTGCTAGATTTACCACAAGTTATTTTATTAAATCCTTTCAAAATCTTGATTATTTTCAAAATTAATTGAAACCCATTGGTAATATATTTTGATAAATAACCCTTTAACTTTTGGATTAGTCTGTCAAATGTAATGCTTATTGATTCACATTGTTTTGAATTAATCATGCTGTATTTCATAGCTTTGAGATTTTGATAAGATTTTGATGACATTGTTAGCTATATGTAAGTGGCTGAATCTGGCCTGTCTGAATATAAAACAGGTAAAATATTTGGGCCAGATATGGCTGGTTTGAATGCTAAAAACTTAAAAAATGAGATAATGGAAGGTTAAATTAAATATAATTATTATTATAACGATTAATAATGAATTGAGGTAAAAATGTAAGGACAAAGATTGGGCACAGGATGGACACAATCAATTAAATTAACCTCAATCACTGATTGTTATATAGTTCCTAAATTTAGAAGAATAAAAAGCAAAGCTGAAATTAACAAAATTTGAATTCACAATGTAAGGTGACTTAACTAATCACAGGAAAGTATTTGTCCAATTGTTTACCAATTTTACCATCACCTGCTGTGTCCTAAAAAAGATTTCTAACTTTGGTACTGCTCACAAATACTTATTGTGTATCAATATAGAAAGATTGTATATACATAGAACTCATACAGAATCAGAGCATTAAGTATTATGATGACAGCAGCCATGGCAACAGTGATGACTAGATTCAGTGCTAATATTACAGGGATGGATATAATTTTTGGAGCTCATTCCCCAGTATAACCCTGGTATTTGTCTCATAAACTGCAGAATTATTTAAAATAAATCACTAAAGGCAAACTTATTTCACTTTAAACATAAAATCAGGAGACTGCACCATTCACAGGAAATTATTTATATAGTGAAGGATCTAGTTTAACTCTGATCTTTCTAACTTCTCCATTGCTCACATTGTCACAAAGTCAAGGTGACAAATTTATAGATGATGTTAGTGAAAATTTAGTCCAAGCACAGGCAACTTTTTTGAGAAGCAAGCTGTATGAAACATGACTCATCATCAGGCAAGTTTCACTACTAAGAAAAAGAAAATTTTAGGTAATTTTTCATCAACAAACTATTCAGAAAGTCCTGCAGGTCACAGTTTGTTCATGACTGGTTTAGTTGATTAAATAAATTGACTTCAATACATAACCTGAGAGGAACAAAAAGCAGAGGTGATTAAAGGCAAATTTTAACTCAGAAAATAGGAGGGGAGATACAACTAATAATGTCTGGTATTTAATTTGTAAGAGATGTTCGTGGCTTTCTGAATGTTAGTAGAGATGTTTAAAAACTGAAACAGCAATAACTGGGAACTAAATGATAAATAATTATGGAGCTAAATGGTAAATGGTAAGTAATTATAGTGTTGTCTGGTTATGTGACATGTCATACGATGGTGTAGCTTCAGCATCTAAACTTATTCTGTTGTAAAACTGCAGTGGAAACATCTTAGTTGTTACTATTGTAAAGTTAAAATAGCAACACCCCAACTGTTGCTATTGTAAAGTTGCAGCAGCAACTTGCCTGCTGTTACTACTGTAAAATTGAAATTGCAATGCCTTGACTGTTGTTATTGAAAAAGTTACTGTTGCTGAAATTTTTCAATTACTATTAGAGAGCTGCAATTACTTGACCAGATGTATTACTAATATAGATATATCACATCCTATTTGTTTCTATTGTGACACTTGAGCTGAAACACCTCAGTTGTGAAGCTGAAACCATATATTGCCTACTGTTGATCAGCTTCTATATTTGTACAAATTTCTATTGTTTTCTTCTGCTTAGTACTGGAATAATTTAAGTATTGACTCCTGAGACTTTCATATCTAGATATGTTTTATATATATATTAATCAATGAAATTCCAATGAAGTCTGATTTTCATGTCTTAATATTTGCAATTTTTACAACTTTACAATATTGAAATAAACTATTATATATATGTGCGTGCATGTGTGTGTGTGTATAAATTGCAAATAATAAAACATGGAAATCAAACTTAGTTGGAATTTCATTGATTAATATATTCTTCTATACACAATCATACAAACTCGGATATATATATATATATATA
>NC_068994.1:27498605-27502745 GCF_001194135.2 Octopus bimaculoides
TATAAAATTTATATATTCTGAAATTATTTGTAGGGTGCACCTCTTTAGACACACACAGTCATATACATTACAGTTTAGAGTATTATATGCAGTAGCATCAACTACATTGATGGAAAAAAGTCTACTGGTCATAGACCAGTGTGACCTCTCTGGCAAATACAAGGTTTGATGTTTTCAGTTCATGTTAATCCCAAAGATTCTCTGGCCTCTGCTGGTTTACAATATCAATACTAGCACATTGGAGGACATGGAGGTCAAAATCAACAAGTACACAAAGAAGTGGTTTGATGTGCCACCAGGCCAAGCTTAAACTACCTCTCAAGTCCATCATTGAAGAATACAAAATCAGAAAAATTCAAGGCTCTTCACTATGCTTGAAGACTCAAAAGACAAGTGTGTGAGGTTGATCTGGCTCAAGCTGAAGACAGGCAGGAAATGGAATGTTCAGGAGGTGGTGGATCCAGCAAAGGAAAGTCTTATGATCAGAGAAATAATGGGACACACTCAGGTCAGTAGGCAAGGACTTGGTATAACAAAAACAAAATGGCAGATCTCTGAGAAAAGAAGATCTCTGAGAAAGGAAGAGGACACCATAAGAATCTGGAAGGCAGTGTAGCAGAGTGAACAAGGCCAGTGGATGACATGGGCAGGTGCACTCCCAAAGTGTCTCAGCTGGAATGACTTGTGGCATGTAGTGCCTCTTAGAATAAGTTTTATCCTCAGATCTGTTCATGATCTCCTGCCTTTGAATATGAACCTAGTGAGTGAAGTGAGACAAATCAGAATATCCTGAGTGCCCACTCTGTCAGGGTACAAAGACAATGGAACACATTCTGAGCTCCTAAAGCATAACAGTAGCCCAAGGAAGATGCACTTGGAGGCACAATAAGTATGGCAAGAGTAAAATCCATAGCACCAGAATCTCCAACAACATTCTACATGACAGGAGGCAGCAAATCATGGCTTGGAACAGTTATGCCATATGGGACATGGGAATGAAGTCTTCTGGGTGGTGCAGATAACTGGGAGTCAGCAGACCTCCCAGGATCAATAAAGCAACTAGAAATCATCAGGAAGATTGACTTGAGGCTGGAAACCATACTCCATTCCAGTTCATCTAGGCAACTAATTTTGATTGAACTCATCGTGCCATTTGAAAATAGAACAGAAGAAAAATTCATATTCAAGACTGAAAAATATGCCAGTCTGGCCAACAGCCTGAGGGAAGTCAGTTTCTGGACCAAGGCTCTTGCTATAGAGGTTGAAACCAGAAGTTTTGTGAGCAAATCTGCCTGCTTTCAATCATATGTAACAACTCTTTGGGAAGAACAAGACCAAAGCCCTAAAAGCAATATCAAACGAGAGGTGTTCCAGCTGGATCTGGTTAAGGAAGATCAGAAACGACTGCCAGACCATTTGAAAGCAATGTTTTTGTTTTGATGCTAAGGGAAGTAACTCTCAGTGAGTCATTATGGTAGCACTGACATTTCACTGCTACTACAACAACCAACATTACTTCTTATATTAGCTGAGTCAATTGAGAGTAGTTGCAGTAGATGAAATCTCCAAGTAGTCTAAATGCACAAGTCTCCGATATATCAAAGTAGCTAAAAAGTGTCAGCAGAAGGGCACCCAGGAGTCATGACCTGGATGCAGCCTGACTTCCTTAGAGTGTAAGAAGTTAAGGGCTGAAACACTTGCCTGATAGGGTTTCTTCTCTGAAGACCTTCCGCTGTTCAGCTCTCTTGAGAGTTTCTTACCACTCATTTCAACATAAAATTGAGGGTCAAACAAAGCTAATGGGGCACAGAGATTCCTGATGTGGTGTGGTGAAATGCATTCCAAGTTTAGCCATTTGAGCAAGAGAGTAGTACCGTGATGTTTGCAAATGTCATGTGGCAGGTGAATTTACTCTAGTTATATCATAATGCAAAGATTTTTCTCTAATCACTGATCAAATATGATTTTTCCTTTATTTTATTTACTGACTTACCACAAGTTCTTTAACTTAATTTCATCTTCTCTATTCCAGTGTATATGCCCACAAGTTCCCTTCAAAAGGATGGATTCTTGTAAAAGCTAATTTTTCCTCTATCTTGACTCGACGGTGTTCCTCTGAAGACTATGAAAGCTGGAATCCTGCAGAAGAAGTTGGTTCACATTCCTTTATATAGTTTATTTCTTAATCTTTTATATTTTATTCAACAAGAAGTTTGAAATCTTTAAAACACTTTTGTGGTATATTCACTTACTATCAGCTATGTCTTTATTGAACTGGTAGTAGCTTTTAGCAGATAAAGGAACAGCAACATGTATTAGTAGCAATTCAAGAAATATGAGAAGTGGTTGAGTTCTTTGAGGGGTGAATGGTGTGTAGTCATAAAGACTTTACCAGTTTACTGTCTAGATGTTATAAGTTTTCAATGGACCAATTACTGACTCATAATATGTCAATAAGTGATAAGGAGTGTCTAATTCAGTGAAACAAATACCTATTTCGTTATTGCCCACAAGGGGCTAAACATAGAGGGAACAAACAAGAACAGACGAACGGTACTTAATTTATCGACCCCGAAAGGATGAAAGGCAAAGTCGACCTCGGCGGAATTTGAACTCAGAACATAACGGCAGACGAAATACCGCTAAGCATTTCGCCCGGCGTGCTAACGTTTCTGCCAGCTCGCCGCCTTTCAGTGAAACAAATACCACATAGTATTTTATTTGAAATAGAACACAACTCAGTTTCTTCAATAATGTTTACATCTATTACTGATATAAATATTTCTCAAACATATGCAAATATATAGATATATCATCATCATCATCGTTGTCGTCACCGTTATCATTATTTAACATCCATTTTCCATGCATGCATGAGTAGGACAGTTGACAGGAGCTGGCCAGGTAGAAGACTATTCCAGGCTTCTGTGTCTGTTTTGGCAGCATTTTTACAGTTGGATGCCCTTCCTAACACTAACCACTCTGCAGAGTGGACTGAGTTCTTTTTATGCGGCACCAGCACAGGTGAGGTTAGTTTCAGCATGATTTTTACAGCTAGATGCCCTTCAAAATGCGAACCACTTTACAGTGTGGACTGGATGCTTTTTACATGGGTCACCAAGTAACTTGCAAGACAAGGAATTTTGAGAGGGGAGAGAGCATTGGATGAGGGTATCTTGTATCAGATGATGAAAAGTTAGAGTGTGACAGAGAGATAGGCAGAAACATGTGTCTTTCTATAAAGGAGGTATATGGTTACCTGGCCAGAGAGAGAGAGAGAGAAAGAGAGAAGAGAAGGAGAGGAAGAGAGAGGTACAAGAAAGAGGACAGAAACAGGTGTGCTGATGTAAAGGAGATACCTGGTTACCTAGCCAGAGGGAAAAGCAAGAGAAGGAGAGAGAGTGATCAAGAATGAGGGTAGAAACAGGTGTGCTGCTGTAGAGGAGATACATCGCTACCCAGCCAGAGAGAAGAGCAAGGGAAAGAAAGAGAGAGTGAGAAACAGCAAAAGTGCAAGTGAGAGCAGGAGACAGATGGTGGTGAAGTCTCAGAGTATACTCACAAGTAATAAGGATCAGAGACTAGATGGGATAGTAGAGTAAGGAAGAGAGAGATAAATGGTGGTAATCGCCAGGGCATGACCTCAAGTAACAGAGGTCATAATATAGGCAACCAGGTATTGCCAAGAAGATGCAAGTAGCGAGTAGCAAGTGCAGTGTGTGTGTGTCTGTGTATGTATATATGTATGTTTGTATATGTGTATATATGTATGTATGTGTGTGTGTATATATATATATTTATATATATATACATATAGTGGTTAGGGTGTTGCACTCACGATTGTGAGATTGTGGGTTCGATTCCCAGATTGAGCATTGCATTGTGTTCTTGAGCAAAGTACTTCATTTCACGTTGCTCTGCAATCATTTCATCATATGACATGTGGCACATGGTGCACCTGTACAAGTAATGTCGATCTGATGGAGGGATTGAATTTATGTGAACACAAACATTTGATCACTATAAACAAGTCACCTGTGTGGTTGTTCAGCAACAAATTGGTGAACCCTCATACATTGTCTAACAATAGGAGAGTCCATGATATATATATATATATATATATATATATATATATATATA
>NC_068994.1:27503211-27529254 GCF_001194135.2 Octopus bimaculoides
ATATATATATATATATAATCATGGTAAAGAGGATTTAGAAATATGAGCAGTTTCTTTAGTCAGTGTATCTGTCAATACTGGCTAACAGGGAGCATAGAAATGGACAGTTTTTGTTAAAAGAAACCATTCAATACTGACAAAAATTCCAGAGAGAATTTATTAGTCATAGTGTATGATACAGTAAATCTAAGAATGGAGGTTATGGCATTACATTTATTCCTTTATTATAATCATTTCCACAACACAGAATTCAAACACATTATGAGTATAACTATTGATTATGTAATGTTACAACATATCACATATAATCCATGTTCGTCTTATTAGACAAAAGTAAAAAAGCAGAACATGAATCACATATAATCTTTTGTCTTTTATCATTTACTTGTTTAAGTCATTAGACTGTGGTCATACTGGAGCACAGTCTTGAAGTGTTTTAGTCAAATAAATTGATCCCAGTACTTATTTTATTTTTTTGCTATTAATCCCTTTTGCCAAACCTCTAAGTTATGGCAATCTAAACACACTAACACCAGTTGTCAAATGGTGTTGGGTTGGGGGAGAAACACAGGCATAAACACACACACACATGTGCATGCATGCACACACACACACACACACACACACACACACACACACACACACACACACACACTCACACACTCACACACACACACACACACACACACACACACACAGAAACACTGATATAATATATACAATGTACCCAGTGCAAGCTATAGACACATAAGTGTCATGGGAAGGTTAACAAAATATGTGACAGATGTGTAGGTATAATAAGCATTAAGAATGCACAGAGAATAGACTTCCTCAAATGTCCAAGGGATACTTAGAAATAGTAAATAGCTTCTGTTAGTTAGGCAACCAAGTTAGCAGTGGAGGAGGGAGTTCTGAAAGTGTAGCTGCTAGAATAAGAATGGGCTGGACAAGATCATTACCGTCATAGGTAATAAAGGGCCTCTCCCTCAGAGTGAAAGCAGATTGTATGATGCCTATATATGTACAACTATGCTGCATAGCAGTGAAACATGAGCTGACTACAGAGGACATTCAAATGCTTGAAAGAAAGGAAGCCAGCATGCTCCACTGGATGGGTAATGTCAGTGTGCACATATGATAGAGTGTAAATAATTTAAGAGAAAAATTGGGTATAAGAGGCATCAGATGTAGTGTGCAAGAGAGGAGACTGAACTGGTATGATCATGTGATGCATATGGATGGGGACAGTGGCATAAAGAAGTGCCAATTTCTAATTATGGAGGGAACCTGTGGAAGGGGTAGCTTAAGAAGACATGAGATGAAGTTGTGAGAAAGGATTTTCAGACATTGGGCCTCACAGAGGAGATGACAAGGGACCGAGATATCTGGTGATTTACTGTGCTTGAGAGAACATGTTGAGCTAAGTAAAATAGTAGCCATCCATACATACAGGTATGCCTTTTTACAGCCATACCCTCCATTTCCTCTCTCAGCTGAGAGGTCTTTGTCTTGTGGATTCACGGTTGCTGGTGCTACATAAAAAATGTTCGTTTTGGTGTCATGTAAAAAGCACCCATTTCAGTGTCATGTAGAAAATACTCATCTCAGTGCCATGTACAAAAGCAACCAGTACACTTTGTAAAGTGGTTGACTTTAGGAAGGGCATCCAGCCATGGAAACCATGCCAAAACAGATAACTGGAGCCTGGGTAGCTCGTCATAATGTAGAGAAGTTCAAAGGTAGAATGATTAAAAGTGGAGGGCTGGCTATATTAGAGGAAGGAAGTAGACGGGTCAGTTGGGTTATGGGGAGTGTTAAGACAGGGAATGGTGAGAGGAGGTAGGAGAGCTAGTTCAGGAAGAGGGAGGGGTTAATAATGAGGGTATTAACCTTTTTGTTTCCATATTTCTGTTCAGATTCTCTGTTTCAATTGATTTTAAATATACCAAAGAATTTAGTAAAATAACTTAGTTATCATTAAGTTAGTGTTAGGAACATAAATTATGAATAAGGTTTGGTGGAAGATTTTAATTCAGAACTTTTGAAAACAGTACATTTGTATTGTAGAGCCAGAGGCGGTTTCAGTCGGGTTGGTATCAAAAGGGTCAAGAGAGGTTGTAGTAGAAGTGGAGAATTGGGAGATGAGTGGGAGGGGTGGGATAGATAGTAATTGAAGGGTGATCAGTTTTTTGTTGGGCTTCTACACATTCTACAAATTTCAAAATGTTCAGTCATTGATATCATATTAGCAGAGGACTGAAACAATATCACAAATTATAAATATTTGACAAATAAAGTAGAATATGTTGTACTTGCTGTTGTTATTGTTTTATTAAATTTTATTGTTTTCCTTTTTTTTTCTATTTTACATATGCAGGTGTCCAAAGGATGCATCCTTGGTAGGAAACTGATTTTCGAGAGGAAGAAACAATTCTCTAAATGTAATAATGGCAGGGATTATGAGAGACCAATCAACATCACAGTATGTCAATGTACAAAGCAGGATTTTGAATGGTGAGTTAGATTTTACACAGCTGAATTATACTAGTGATACAGTCTCTAAATAGTTGCTTAGCCTGCTAGAAATAGCTACCAAATATCCTTACAAATCACATGCTACTTTCCTATATAAGCATGAAACCCACAAGATAATTTAGTCCTACATTTCTTTTGAAAAGATGATAGGGTCATGATTGGAATGCCTTATGTCATAGGTCTACTTGAGCAGGATTGACTTGGAGTTTAACACCAAAAACCACAATTTGTGAGTGGTAAGTCCTCATCTCCAATGGATATAAAAGACATAATAGAAACTGATTACAGCTCCCATATGTTTTTTTACTCGTGCTTTTCCTTGTAACACTTGTTCTCATATCTCATTATACTTCTAAAGACTAAATTAATAAATTGGTAAAAGTAGGAGTAGAACAAGATTATTTTGTTAGCCAAGCAAACTGAACAAAGGTTACTTTGCACAGTGTATCATAGACTAGCTACAGTAAAGTTTGAATTACTGACCATATAATCCATAATCAACACCTTCACCTCAGCAACGTTGTAGCATTTAACAAGAATGCAACAATGTTTTAAAATGGCATCAAACATATAGTCTCTTTCAGATATGAAAACACACAATACAAGTAGATACTGGTCATTATTTTAGGTATATTTTCATCTTGAAAGGTAAATTTTTCTCAGAGTCTACACACAGAATTCCTCTTTTTACAGTTTGGTAGGTTTCTAGGTTTCACCAGTCTAGCTCCATCAGATGTCATTCAGCATGGTATTGTCTCTAGGAGCTTATAAATATTAGAAATGTCCAATTATCATTGACTTACTTGGAGGAGCATTTGGAAATTTAAAATTGCAAGTTTAATACTTTAAAACAAAAATATCAATATGGCCTCCCAAATTGAGGGAAGCAATAACTGTTGGAATAGCTTTTATGACATTGTTTTCCCCACCACTTGTCAATGTGGTCAAAAAATGAATCACAGACAGCAGTAGTAACAGAAGCAGCAGCATCAACAACAACAGCAACAGAAGTAGCAGCAGCAACAACAGCAACAGAAGCAGCGGCAAGCAAGATATATTTAAAAATGACCCAAGCATGACCTCCACTACCATCTCCAACACCACTGCTGCTGCAGCCACCACCACCATAAACATTAATTGGTAAAAGTACTACAACAGTCTTTATGTTTTCTAAGCAGAATGGGAGTGGCTTCATACAAGCTTGTCAGAAAATGGAAAAAGTTGAGTTGACAAAAAAAAATGTTGAGTGACACTAATTTGCACTTAACAAATGATGGCAGCACAGTCTTTCTTAATATACTGGGGAAAGTGCAAGAAGACACAAAGGAAAAAAGAAAATTATATATAAATGAATATCATTAAAGACGAGGAGACTGGAGCAAGTGACACAGGCCCAGATTGAAAAATACCTGAGACCAGTCTGTGGTTTAAAATCTTATTTCACCTAAGAGAGGTAAGATTCTCAACTGAAGAATCACCCAATGAAAATTACATAACAACTCTCAAAACTGAGGGATTATGGCTAATTATGATATACCTTGGTTAGAAGATTGTTAAAATAAAGGTAGCAGAAGTATCACCAGAAGTGGACATCTCTTTACTGGTAGCAGCCATATTATACAGTATAGAAGACAATAAAAATTCTGCAAGTCCACAAAATGGGAGAGAAGAATTGGTTTGGTACAGGCATAGAAGCATGGTTACCTCCTGACCTGATCAGTATGAAAACCATCCCTGATCTGATCAACATACTTAACCAAACCCAGTTATCTGTAGCAGCAGAGGACAAAGAGCTGAGATGCCACATTTGTGGTAAAACAAGCCATTTAAATACTTTCTACCCCATGAAAAGAAAAGAAAACCCCCACTGCTACAGACAACAACAACATCAAAAACAACAGTAGCACCACCACCAACAACAACATCAATAGCATCAGTACCAAAACCAGCAGCATCCAGAACCAAAACATCATCAACAGAAAGAGCAGCAAGAGAAATCCATTCAGCAACATCAGCAGCAAGCAATGGTACCACACCCAAGAGAAACTATAACAACGCCTACACCATTGAAACCAAGAGAAGCTTCACCCACACCAGTCAACCAGACTACTAGCCTCAAAATGTGTGACTGTGCAGACATACCTCTCCCTTCTGCCACAGATTATATTGACTGTACAACCTCATGTAGCAAGGAAAACAGTTTTGGAAATCTGCCAGAATGGATCTTCATAATAGTAAAAATTAAAAAATTACAAAATGAAAAGTGCAGTACAAGACTAAAAACAAAGAGATTCGAGGAGGAGATGTGGAAACCAACAGACCATCACATACTCACACACCCTCCACCAATGCAATTACAAACATCTCCAACAAGATAAATACCACCAACATTATAAGCACCTCAACAAATGAAAACGCATAGCAATCCAGGCCAACAGCATGAACAGCACTTCCAAGGCATCACTAATTCATGACCATATACACAAACAACTACCTAATAAAACATTCAAAAACACACAGACATTACTCTAAATGAATACATCGCACCACCACCCCATAACACCCCTATTGACATAAAAATTACAAACACAATGCAATAAACTTGCAACAAATTGAAAGCAAAATATCTCAAAGGAATGGGAAGTTTCCATGGGACCATTAATAAAAGGCTCTCCAAAGAAATGATTGTAAAGACATCCACAAAAACTTCTGTCTCTCCACAGAAATGGGGTGATTTTCTTCATTCTCCTTCTTTCTGACAAACATAGCCTTACTCAGAATAGGCTGTATAAATGTACATTGCCTGGTTGCTGCTTATGCTCTGACAGGAGCAGTACAACCAGATTTCTTCAGATGTTTGGAAGTTTTCCTAGGAACATTTCAACCTTTAATGCTAATGGGTGACTGGAACACTATCTTGGACACACATTTAAGTTGTGTGGGATTAGCTATTAGAAGAGTGGGTTGTAAACTGTCTGGATTTCCCAAATGTGCTGGTGTGAACATGGACAAACCATATTGGGTCATCTAGGTCATATTTAGATAGAGTATTCTATAGGCCAGTAGGGAAGAATGGTATAAGTTGTACACTTTTTAAATTGTCAGCGATACGGACCACAAGTTTGTGATCTGCATGGTTGACTTAGCTTTCATAGGCAGGGACCCAGTTACTCAAAGCTGAATGTGTCACTACTGGCATGTCAATGTTACAGAGAGCTGATTAGCAAATTAGGTAAGATGGCATTGACAGATTCAATCATCAACAACAAATCAGTCAGGCTTAGCAAAGCATTAGCAACAGAAAGGATTAGAATAGAGAGAAATGTAGAAACTAGAAGAGGTACTTAGGCAAGGTATTGCAACCAATGTGCTGGTGGCAAGATTAGCCTTAGACCAATTCTTCAATGCTAAGCATGAAGGATGTATGGTCAAAGTTAAGGTGCATGCTCTAAGAAATGAGGGCATGAAAGCCACTCAATGAGTCCTAGTTACAAAGGCACAATAGGCAACAAAGCCACAATTTGGTTTTTGGTGGACCAAAATGGGTGTACAGTACTCAAGTCCAAGCAGATATGTGCAACAATTATACAGCTCTTCACCCAACTGTTTGAGATGAATGGCAGTCCAGAATGCAAGATGGACTTTAGTGCCGACTTTGACAGTATGCCATGACTCTTGGCAAGGGGGTGGAGCATAGCAAGCTGCTGATAACAGCCATGAAAATATGGTATGCGATGATGGGCTGCATGGGGAGACGGGCATACTTGGTTTGGATTGTCTGTCCTGTGCACTTCACTTATATATGCCAGACTTGTTTGGTGGCCTCTTAGCAGATATCTACGATAACTGGCAGCAGAACAGGAGAATTCCTAGTTCTATGAGTCAAGGAGCAATGGCACTGCTAAGAAAGGACCCAAACAAGGGGGATCAAATAGAAAAGTTTAAGCCCATAATGCTGCTGAATGCAGATTTCAAAATTTTGGCCAAGGTGTTTGCAAAAGGATTGGTGCATGTCAAGGATCTAATTGGTGATGTACAAATATGAGCCATCCCAAGCAGATTCATCCATAACAACCTCCACCCCATGCAATACATCATAGACAGGGTGGGTAAAGAAGCAAGCATGGGTCGGGCCCTGATCAGTTTGGATTAGTCTAAAGCCTTCGATAGGGTCAACCACCAATACATGGCAGCTGTTCTCATGGTGGCTTGTGTAAGTCCTGTTGTCCATGGCTGGATTGCTGCAATGTACAGTGACTTCTGCTTGGTAGTTCAGGTGAATGATTACCAATCAGAACTATCCAGCATCATGTGCTCGGTCCATCAAGGGTGTCCACTCTCATCTCTTTTGTATGTACTGACTCTAGAGCCACTACTGTAGAAATTGGGGGTGTTGAGAGACATCCCATATGAACTAGGAAATGAGAAAACCAAATACCAAGCACATAGACCTGATCAGCACTGCTCTAAAAGAATACAAAGTGGTATCAGGAACAAAAATTAACCAAGAAAAGTCAGTGGGCCTGCAGCTCAGCACCCAGAGAAGCAGGTCCATGCACTTCAATAACATTGTGGGATGCTAGACAGAGGAACCAGTTAAATTGCTCACTATCTGGTTTGGTCTGGATCTCCATATGGAAAAGAACTGGGATGAGGTGATGAGCAAGGTGAGTAATCTCACCCAGAAAAAAAAAAGCTATCCCTGAAGGTTGGGCCGAAATGGCAAATGCTTACATTGCCTTCATTATATATTACTGCCTGACCATGGAAGTGCTGTCAGTTGGCTTTGCCTGCGATGCATGCAGAGTGAAGAAACTGTTCAGTATGCTCTCGTCCACTACCCAAGCATTGCTGACTTGTGGGTTTATCATGAACACCTGCTGTTGTGTGTAGGATATATGTGGCTATTGGCTGAGTCCATTGTGAAGATTGTCCTGCCACCTTTCTTTGGCTGAGAAGGCCTGGTAGCCTTAGCAGATGTTGTGTGGTGAACCAGATTGAAAGGGTTGAACTCAGATATTTTCCTCTTTGGCCAAGCCCTCATCAATTTTTACAAGTTTCACTTGAAAATGAAAGTGAAGGTTGAGAGGGAAGTGCTGCCTCCTAGTAATTTTGTTGAAAGGTGAGTGAATGTTGCAAGAATGATCTGAATAAATGGGCCTTCTCTAAGCATGTACCTGTAGGTTGAAGGAGGACGTTATGGAGAGGGCACTTGCCCTTGTGGTCAGAGTAACTGTGGTTTTATGGGATCTCCACAAGCAGCTTTAGAAAATCCCCCACTTTTGTGGAATTATTCCTTGTTATAATTTTATATTGTTACTGTTTTTTATTCTTTACATGCCTTTTATGTAACCCTACACTGTATTGTCATGTACCATCCCCAATGTTTTTTGTGAACCCTTAGTCATTAATAAAAAGAACTATTATTATTATTATTATTATTATTATTATTATTATTATTATTATTATGATTATTATTATTATCATCATCATCATGAAAATTCTTAGCTTATTTTGATGGGTATGATGGAAAGTGTCAGCTGCCCACAGCCAGCAGACACTTGTTTACTCCCATGCTTCAAGAATCCTGCAGAGAATTCTTGCAGTTCCAAGCAATGATGATTTTTATAGGTGTTCTATCTTTACATTTGTGCCAATTATTTTGAGCCACGTTGGTAGTTGAGTGCTGATACTTCCAAGTGCACCAATCATTACTGGTATCACATCAATTTTCTTCATTGCCCACAACCTGCATATTTCCCACTTCAATTCTACTATCATTAATAATATTATGGTAGCAGATTGGCAAAATTGCTAATGCTTTGGACAAAATGGTTTCCATTACTTTGTTACAAACTTTTACATTCTGAGTTCAAACCACCAAGATAAATTTTGCATTTCATCCTTCTGAGATTGGTGAAATAAAGTACCAGTCAAGCACTAAGGAAGGTTTAAATGACTAACTCCTTCCTCTAAACGCCAGGCCCTGTGCCTATGTTACAAATATTTACTATTGTTATTTAGGGTGAGAGATTGGTAGAATCATTTGAATGTCTGAAAAAATGTCTCACATTGCCTTTACATTCTGAGTTCTAATTTCACTAATGCCAACAGCATCTAGGTCAATAAAATAAACTACAGGACTGGATAGTATCAATTAACATCTTCCCCTTAAATTACTGGTCTTGTATCTATATTAACTCCTTTCTTTTGCTGCTGCTAGAAATACTATTACTACTACTACTACTATTGGTTTCTTTTGCAGTGACTTTGGTTATGAGCGTGAAACTAAAGAAGAAGAATGTGTACCTGCCAGGTGGTACAACCCTGACAGACCAGTTTTTGATTGCCCAGAGAACCAGTATTTCAATAAGTCACATGGGTGAGTATAAGTTTTTGTAAGGAAGGAAGATGGGAGTGGCAGCTGGGGTGGGGTAGTGGATCACCCTTAGATATCTATAAACAAATACCTTCAGTTCTGTTTAGCATTGATAAACCTTCCAGAACTTGCCAAAGAGAGAAATTTGTAAATTTCAAGGATACAAAGCTGCTATCAAAAGGGGCAACAGTGTATGGAACTTTTGTGGTAGTATGAGAAAGAAGTTCACTTTGAAACCATGCAGTTCTGTATTCAGTCTTATGGCGAGGAACCATGAAGAAGTGTCTTTTACTTCACTCATGTGATGATCAAAGATTTGTGAATGAAATTTGGCAGGTGGAATCTGTGCAGAATATATATATTCTATATCATCATCATCCTCATCATCCTCCTCCTCATCATCATACATATTCTGGCACAGATTGGATAGATCATCATGGTCCAAGTCACTCCTTATTCAGTTTATTTGCCCCTTCTCCAGACAATTTAGAAGATCATGCTTCACTTGAAAGTTACATTTTTAGCACAGTTTCTACTATGATTGGCATTAAGAATGGCACTCAACCTGCCATGACACCAACAATTTTACAGGTACCAGGTTCATATTTATCATGGCACCATAGGCGTTATGTCCTCAACAAGATGAAATTAAAGAGACATTTCAACCATATGATGTCTCCACTTGTTCCTTGACCACATTACAAAAGGGTGTACATTAAGTAGCTGCTATCATAGCACCTGCACAAAACAAAAGAGCTGTCACTGTTTCAGGTTGTCACCATTTGTTCTGGGTAATATGTATACTGTGTGTGTGTCATTCACCAATATATTTTATTAAAAAATATAAACCTCAGTAAGGAAATCAATAAATTGAGGTTTTCAACAAAAATTACTCTGTAGTATCTGTTAAATTTGAGATCGTTTTCATAATCATCATCATCATCATCATTTTAATGCCCACTTTTAACCCTTGCTTCGGTCAGACAGAGCTCATTGAGACAGATTTTCTATAGTGGGATACTCTTCCTGTCAACAACCCTCGCCTGTTTCCAAACAAAGTAATATTTTCTTGTGGCCAGACAATGTTTTTTGCAGAATACTGGATATGATTGACATTCTTCTACAACAATCATGTGATGTCATGGAGACACAAATATACACAAACACTCACATATATAATGGAATTCTTTCAGCTTTCAGATTCACTCACAAGGCTTTGACCAGCCTGGGCTATAGTGGAAGGCACTTGTCCAAGGTATCATGCTGTGGAACTAAACCCAAGCAAATGTCTCAAAGACATAGCCATGCCTGCACCTATAATGCACAAGTTTTTTAGCTACACAACTATGCCTTGACACTCTCTGCTAAAAATACAGTAAATAAGTGATTGATCCATTAGAAACCTCTAACCAAGGATACTCTTACTGCTTACAAAATATGATACAAAATAATATAAGATAATGGAGTTTTAGCAGAATGTTTGTATGATATGCTGCAGATATACAAGGTGGACCAAAAGTCACACACAAAATAAGTTCAGTACACTTTGGAATTGCCAAAGACATGCATAATTTTTCTAAAATTGAATAAAATAAATTTTTTAAAATAATGGTAGATACACACATACTTGTACATGATGAACAAAATTAATAATAATAATAATAATAATAATAATATCTCAACGGGCATGATAGAGCAGCACAATATATTCACTGGGTAATTTGCAAAAACCTGGACTTGCCCCATGATAAAAACTGGTGGGAACACAAACCACCTCCAGTGCTTGTTAACGATCACATCTCACTCCTCTGGAACTTCACCATTCAAACTGACAGAAAGATAGATGCAAATAGGCCAGACATCATACTGAAAGACTTCAGACAAAAATCATGCCTCCTCATTGATATGACTGTCCCAATCGATATAAACGTATCTGTCAAGACCTACCAAAAACTGAGCAAGATCTTGAAATAGAAATTAGCAAAATGTGGAACCTGAAGACTAAAACAATACCTGTTGTCATAGGTGCCCTAGGAATGAGAGCAAAAGGGGCTGATTGCTACCTAGCTTAGATACCACGAAACCCCAAAATGGCAGAAATTCAAAAGATAGTGCTCATGGGAACTGCCCATATCCTACATAAAATACTGTCTCTGTAATCTCAAATTTTAAAACAAACACATAATTTTCTTATGGTTTCTTAAACATTCTCTAGAACAACACTATGTACAAAACCAAATATATGGCACCCTAAGCATAACACCAACATGAATTTCTAACTTGTCTCTTGAGGTCTCTGGGGGAGACTTGGAGCCAACTTGTACAAATGTAAAGCAAAAGTCAAACATAAAATAATAATAATAACATAATATAGTTAAAATGTCAACTGTTCTGGTGCGTGACTTTTGGACCACTCAGTATATATATTATCATCTCATCATTTAACAGGCATGGGTTGGACAGTTTTGACAGGATCTAATGCGTCAAGGATTCCATCATGCTCCAGTTTTTGCTTTGGCATGGTTTCTATGAGTGAATGCATTTCTTATCATCAACCACGTTATAGTGTGAATGGGTGCTTTTTCTTGTGCCAGCAGCACTAGTATGTATGTATGTATGTATGTATGTATGTATGTAAAGCTAAAAATAAGTGTGTGCGTGTATATATCATCATCATCATCATCATCAACACTAGTGGACGCTATTTTAGTTAGTAGGTATTTTATCTTGAGGTTTGGTGAGAAGTCTCCTCAAATCTTAAGAGTTTTCTTTAAGATTCCCGCAGAATATAGGATAATATTTTTCTGCAGGTCAACAATGTGAGTTTCAGTTCCAATTTCTTTCAGTCTTTTAGGTAGCATTTTGTATATTGTGCTAGTGCACTAATTACTACATGAATATTTGTTATCTTGATCTTCCACAGTCTCCTCAGCTCTCTAGCTAGATTCTGATATTTCTTAATTTTTTTCCAATTTGCTTGGTATCGACTCTGCTATCATAGGGAATTGCAAAATCTATGATCTTTTGTTTATTTTGTAGATCTGTTATGCTTTCAATGTAGATTTTTGTAACAGTTTGCCCATCGTTTTCATTACTTTATATAGTTTTCCTCTTTCAGTTCTTCTCATCTTCTTTGGGTGTAGTAGTAGGCTTCTTTCTTTTTCTGAAACAGTCTCTCTATAAAATAACATTTACCTTCCTCCAGGCAGCTATTTCATTTGTGAGGATTTATTGGTCCTTCTAATCCCTGCTCTTGTCCTGCTTTTTGCTCCTCATGTTCTTTCACTATCATAGAGATCTATTATTATTACAATATTCAAATTTCATGTTAGAAGCAGCTCAGTAATGTAAACATTATCAATATTCATATAAAGAATGTATGTGTATTATTAAACACTGATGGCTGAGGTATCTCATCAAAGATAAGCCCCTTTAAAGACATATAGTGTTAAAAAGTACAGTATAATTCAAAGCTAGGTGAAACAAAATTGTTCTCTTTTTAGGTGATTTTATTTTACCTAGCTTTGAAGTATACTGTGTTTTTAACACTATACCTATTTAAAGGGCTCTTCTGTAAATGAAATACCTTAGTTACTAATGTTTATAAACACATATACATTAAGTATAAGATATTGATAATGTTTACGTCATCATCATCATTATTATCGTTGTTGTTGTCGTTCTCCAACACATAAATCTTTTATGGTAGGGTTGTGTGTAATTATGCCTCAGCTTCTGCCTGCAGCTCAGAGGCACAACACCTTCCTCAACACATGAGCTGTTCCAAGCACCACAGCCATTTGTACACTCCTTAAATATCTAACATGCCTAAAATTTCAAGTATTGCATCCAGCTTCTCTGAAATTGTTCCAAGTGCACTGGTAGCAGAAGAAACAATTTTGGCTATTAAATTATGTTGTTCCCATATTTGGCATGCCAAATCCTAGTATTTGTCTACCCTCATTCTCTCAGTGACATTCTAGTCAGCAGGAACAGTGATGTCTATCATGACCCATTCATGTGTGTCTTTGTGCACAATTGATATCAAGGCAATTATGCTCCACTAGCCTGTCAGTAAATATAGTCATGTCCCACATGAGCTTCACTCATTCATTGTCAACCAAGGCCTGTGGAATATGGTCATACCACTTATCTGTAGACGCAAGATTGTATTTCCTGTAAAGTTCTCAGTACAATCTAAGAGCAACTTTGTCATGTTGACATCTGTATATTTTTGTGCTAATCATGTGCAGCTACCTAAAAAAATGACTTAGACTTTTAGTCTTCCACCCACACTTTCTGCACAATGGTGATTCTGATGTGTAGTCAATAGAGTATTGACAGAATTTGTTCTCAGACACCCAGTCTACAATCATCTCCATCACATGGATCCATCCAGCTTCTATGTTTCTTGTAAAAACACTCTGTGCAATGGTTTCCCTTTCCATAATCCCACCTTCTCCTCATGCACCTTTTTAAAATCAACCAAAGATTCTGTTTCTGCTAGTACCTTCTCATTTAGTGCTGCCTTCAGCATCCACTCATGACATAACTGTAAATATTCATGCAATGAACTGCACTCAGATCTTACACACACCTCCACACTGATTAACCATCTTCCAACTTCATTACAGAGAAAGTACAGCCTAGATACATCACCACATGAATGAAAGTACCAGTCCATGGTCATTATCCTTCTTGTTCTTTGAGCTAAGCTGGTCAAGTTCTCCTTTATCCATTCTACTATGCCTACACTATACCTTACAACTCCCTCTCAGCTTAGATCTATAAAGTTTCTTCATGCACTGAATGTATCCTTCTCTTATCATCTTTATTACTTTGTACTAAGGTTTTGTTCTAGTTAATGTATTCCCAGATATTTATACCCATCACAGTCCACATCCATTAGGGAGTTCAGTACCTGTGCTTTCCACTTTCTTACTGTTCCTCATCTCCAGAATAGCACATTAGTCAAGACCAAAAGACATTTTAATATCCCAAGTGAAAATTCTGATGGTTTGTACGATAACGAAACCCAATTGATCTTCTATAATGGCATAGAATTTAAGTAGATGATTGATGGGCCTCACTTGATCTTTGGATAGTTTATAGCCTGTCTTCATTTTCCTCAAGATCAAGGGCAGTAGCATGATGATGATGATTAATAGCAATGGAGATACAGCATCACCCTGAAATATAACCTGATTAATAACTATTTCACCTAGTTCTTGTCTTCCCTATGTTAAAACAATTCTCCAATTAATCATGCTATTCTTAATTAGTGATACAATGTTGGGTGCAACACCACTCATAGTCTAGCCAATCACAGATAGATTTGTTAATGACAATCAGCAATTTTTGAAAATTGTCTTGTTGATTGAAGGCAGGTCTTTTGTACCTCTTGTGTTTTTGCAGCAACCTTTCTGTTAGTCCTTAGGTAGATCGTCTTTATTAGGTTGTTCCAAAATTAATGGCCAATTTCAGAAACATAATTTTATTCTGGAAAAATTACCAATAGAAATGTTTTGATTAGTCAAAATATGAGCCGTGAACATCTATGCATCTCTGCCATTGATCAACACGATTATTTATGCTTCGTTGATAAAAACTTATTGGCTTTGATGCTAAGAAATCTTTGAAAGCTGATTCCACCTCTGGTTTGAATCTGAAATTTTTATCACTTAAAAAGCGTGTTTAAATGCTTTAAAAAATGGTAGTCAGTGGGTGAAAGATCAGGAGAATATGGAGGATGTGGTAAAGTCTTGTATCCCAAGTCTGTGAATTTCTGTAGCATCATTCTTGCAACATGTGGCTTTGCATTATCGTGGAGCAGAGTTGGGCCATGCTGATTCACCAATGCAGGTCTCATTTTTTGCAAGTGAGCATGCATTTCAGTAAGTTGATTCCAGTAAACCTCAGCTGTAATGCTTTGATTAGCTTCCAGAAAACTTTAATAGACAGCACCAATTGCAGACTACCAGGCAGTCACCATAATCTTTTGCTGATGCAACTTTGGCTTTGGGAAATGCTTGGGGGACTCATCACAATCAAGCCACTGACCTAATCATTTATGGTTATCATAAAGGAGCCACTTTTCATCACAAGTAACTATTCGGTCAAGGAAAGGATCATTGGTGTTTTGCAGAAAGAGCATCAAGCACACTTCAAAATGCCGAACTTCTTGATTTTCATTGTGCTCATGTGGTACCCATTTATCGAGCTTTCTCACCTTACCAATCTTCTACAGATTGCACAAGACCGTTGCAATACCAACACTGATTCCCTGAGACATTTCTCTGACATTTTGACATGGGTTTTGTTCAACAATTGCTTTCAGTTGTTCATTGTCAAGACTGCATGACCATCCTCTACCTTCTTCATCTTCAAGGCTCTCATCATCACTAAGGAATTACTGAAACCACCTTTGTACTGTGCAATCACTTGTAGACTCTTCTCCCCATGCTCTGTTGATATTGGCAGCAGTTTGGGGGCATTGTGCCCAAGTTTGAACTCATGCAAGAAAAGTAAGCAAAGGTCCTTTTTCGTCATGTTCATAATTAAGGGAGCCTATTCTTCAAGAATGTTTTCTGTCTGAAATAAGTAGAAAATTATTAAAGTACATACATCAATTATTAAGTTTGTCAAAATTCACCTAAAATATGATTAAAATACTATGATAAAATTGCGTTTCAAAACACAACACTAAGAGCAGCCATTATTTTCGGAAAACCTAATATAAAGGTGCTTATAAATATTATTGTTTATGATGCCAGTCAGAAGTCTCCACATTATGGATAAGAAGGCACTAAGCCAAAATTCACTTACTTCTTGTCCTTTTGTGAATCCTCCATCACCAGAACAGTTCTACCCTTGACTACCCTAGCTGAGATGTTGTTGCAATCTTCCATGTAGGTCTTTTAGCTTTTTTGAACAAGAATCTCTGAATAATGTCTAGTCCAACAGCTTTCCAGTTGGTCATCTTCCTTGTCACCTTTTCTACATCTTCTAAAGAGATGATCACTTCCTCCTACATAGGTATCTCACTCAGCTTTCTTTCTACCTCTGGCAACCAAGAGGCACCTTTATTGTGTTTGCTGTTATCTGACCAAATTACTACTACTACTACTACTACTACTACTACTACTACTACTACTACTACTACTACTACTATCATTACTATTATTATTATTATTATTATTATTATTATTATTATTATTATAAAAGGCAGTGAGTTGGCAGAAACGTTAGCACGCCGGGCGAAATGCTTAACGGTATTTCTGAGTTCAAATTCCGCCGAGGTCGACTTTGCCTTTCATCCTTTCGGGGTTGATTAAATAAGTACCAGTTACGCACTGGGGTCGATATAATCGACTTAATCCGTTTGTCTGTCTTTGTTTGTCCCCTCTGTGAATAGCCCCTTGTGGGCAGTAAAGAAATAGGTATTTCATCTGCCACTACGTTCTGAGTTCAAATTCTATCAAGGTCGACTTTGCCTTTCATGCTTTTGGTGTCGATAAATTAAATACCAGTTGTGTACTGGGGTTGATCTTATCAACTGGCCCTCTCTCCCCAAATTTCAAGCCTTGAGAGGATTATTATTATTATTAAGAGGGATACAGTTACTTCGAGCTTTCAGCCAGCTAGCCTTCATTGGACGGACTACAAGCAGGCTGAAGCTTCAAAGTTACTGTCAACTACCACTTCTTGTAAAAGTTTAATAAGTATATACTCTAAGTAAAAGTATTGAGTAATTCTTCAGTTTAATGTTAAATTATTTTCATTATAGTTTGACATAAAAATAAACATTAATGTTAATGAATGTATGCAAAGTGCATTCCAGTATTTTGAGACATTTTCAGAAGTGGCAGTTATAAACGTTCTAGATTATTGTAATTTTAGTATATCATTACATCTAATGAGCTGACCTGCTGAGGTTTGTGATTCCAGATTGAAGGAGATGATTGTTACACCATTTTGAACAATCCTTGCTAAATGCTGATTGTCAAAGCTGAGTAGTTTGCAGAAGGCATTTGTGACATTTGGAAGCTTGTTATGCAAAGTTTTGTGTTAAACTGGACAAAAACGCTACAGAAACTTATGAAAGGTTCCATACTGCTTATGGATTAATTGTTTTTACTGGCACAAGATGTTCAAGGATAGTAGAGAGGAGGTGAGAGACAATGAGAATTGTAGGAGGAAGAGGACTGTCAGAACCTAAAAACTGATTGAGAAAATTCACAATTTTCTGGATGAATATTATCTTGTGTCTATAAAGTCAAAACACACTTGGTTTGGAGTTGGTCTGGCAGCTGTACATAGAATTATTCATAGAGATCTGAACATGCACAAAATTTGTTCCCAGGATGCTCAGTGATGAGCATCTTGGTATCCAACTACTTGACAGAGATGGGCATCAAAACTATCCCTCACCCTTTCTGCAGTCATACCTTACTCCCTGTGTTTCTGATTGTTCCCCAAACTAAAAGAAAACCTCAGGGACAGTCATTTAGAAGATGAAGGAAGCTATCATACAGTTCTTGACACTTTCACTTTGGAGTACTTCCATGAGGCATTCACAAGGGTGGCTGAAGCACTACAATAAGTGCATTGCAGTCAGAGGATCCTAGTTTGAAGGAGATTAGAGCTTTGTACTTTGAAATTAATAACTGTCTTTCCTGAAGAAGTCTTAAAACTTTTAGAATGCACCCTGTGTTTGTGTATGTGTGTGTGTACATACACACACACACACATATATATATATGTATATATATATATATATATATATATATACACACATACACATATACACACACACATACATACACACACCTATATATGCACACATATATACACATATGAATGTATGTATATATATATATATATATATATATATATATATGCATGCGTGCAAGCATTATTTCTTTTCACAACTTCTGTTGTCTAATTTTTACATAACTCTCAGAATAAAAAAAACTTTTGCCATAACAACTCTCTATGAATTAAAAATCAATGAGTTGCTTTTGCATTTACCAATGATTGCTCACTTCTATAGAGTTTCTTCTCAGGTGATTCTTTGACAACAGCAATTCTATCATCTTTGAGAGAAGGTCATCCACTTGAATGGATTTCATGATGAATATTGTTTTGTTCTGTTTGTATTTTTTGTATTGTTTTTTTTTCAAAAATATTGAATCAAATGTGTTATGGCACTTAAACTGAAATGATTATTGTGAAGACTTTGGTTCTTCTTATAACAGCAGATTACTACTGTGGCACTATAACCATTACAGTATTACGCTTCAATAATCTCCAGCTTTGTTTTCAAGTCTGCATTAACCTCTACACACACATACACAAATACGGATGTGCATGCATGCATGCATATATGCATACATACATACATACATACATACACACATACATACATCCTGGCAAGAAATTTTGAAATAAAACTGAACAATGACCCACACACACACACACTCACTCACTCACTCACTCATTCTTGTACCTTTCTCTTCTTTCTCTCTCTCACTTTCTTTCCCTTTCTTTTATTCTCCAGTCCCTCTGCTCTTTTGTTCTCTCTCTTTGTCTCCCCCTCTTTCCCTCTCTCCTCCCTTAACCCCTCTGCTCTCTACAACACTTCCTCTCTCCTACCATGTGCCCGGTGTCTGGCCAAGGCAGTGCTGTTCTTTTTTCGGCCTGACCCTGACCAGACTGATCATGCTGATCAGGGCTCCTGCTATGCCCTCTAGAACTTTCTCCATTTCATCTTTGTGCCACACCACTAAGTTCGTTCAATAGCCGAAAAGCTTTTTCTGTTGTATTTATGGTATATGTATAATTATTCTTTTTCTCCTGTTGTATAGCCATAGGGTTTCATTCTGTAATATACACATAATTCTTTGTGTGTTGTATTTATATAATGTCTTGTTTGTTTCCGTCCTTGTATACATTTGCTAGCTTTTTCCCAGAAGCTTAATGCTCTGGCACCTCCAAGACTGAGAGGTCTCAATGGTAAATGGTGCAAAACCACTCTGATATTTTGGATCATTGACTGATGAGGAAATCAGCCATGAATATTCCATATATTGTGTTTTTGCCTAAATTTCCTGGTCATTAAGTTTTCACCTAGTTTTCCATTTGCTCTGCTTTCCTTTTTATGTTCCTTCTGTTCAACCCTTGATATATCCATGCAACACAATACACACACTGTTTGTTTACATTATATATATATATGTGTGTGTGTGTGTGTGTGTGTGTGTGTGTGTGTCTACATGTGTCTGTGTGCATCTGTGTATGTCCACCACTACCACTTGACAACCAGTGTTGAAGTTTTTACATCCCCATAACTTAGTGGTTTGTCAAGAGAGATTGATAGAATAAGTATCAGGCTTAAAAGAAAGTAGTGGAGTTGTTTAATTCAATTAAAAATCCTTAAAGGTTGTTCCCCTGCATGTCCACAGTCCAAGTAAAATAAGATAAAAATAAGATAAAAGAAAATATAAAGATACATTTTAAAATAATATTCAAATCTGATATCCTTGTTATGAAGAAGAAAGCTGATATTTGTTGAGATTTTTGATAAACAATATATTTATTCTTTCCATAAACAAAAAGCAAATGTTGTCGTTACTATGAAAAACATCAATAGAGTTTGGATATTATTGTTCTTAAGTTGATATAGCTGTAACAGCAGTCAAAACGTTAGCTGTTGGTCATTGTGTTGTTGTTGCCAATAATTCATTATAGTTAGCTGCTTGCCCTGCTTCTGACTTCTCATGTCTTTCATCCTCCAACTGTTCATTGTCTTTGTGTTGTCAGCTTGGGTCAGCTGCTGTCTGCCATCTCTGTTGGCTGTCTCCTATGATGTCTGTCTAAATAGTAAAGTGTGCTGAATTTATAGTGATAGGTAGGCTCAGAAAGGTGCAAAAAGATGAAATTGTTTTGGAGCCAGTTCTAGGCTATGTCTGCATTGGTCAGATTTTTTGATCATGTGGGTAATATTCTCGTAAATCATAACACTGGATATAGTGATCTGACTGCTAAATATTCCCTGCTACATGACTCCACTGCCAGTGAAATTCCTGTTCATGGTGAATTTGATGAAATGAGAATAGTGCAGGAACTGCAGGTGTGAAGTGCATAAAGAAGCATGCATTAGAAAGGGATGAGAGCAAGACATAATAATGATAATTATTATTATTATTGAGTGAGAGAGCAGTGCATGCCATCAAAGTGACACTGGGGTAAAATATACGAAGCCCAGTATACCCATCATGACTACCCGTCTGATAAGGGTACACCAGGCACATGCATCACAACCATATGTGCGCGACATGGTGATCTCATATCAAGATAAACAGCGCATGATCTTGCAGGTGGGGCCAAGTTAGAATTTTCTTCAGGTCGAGTAGCCCATCCCGCTCAAAAGGTCCTTGAATAAAGGTTGTTTGAGGATGTTGAGCAAAACACCTATGTTTCCAGAGGTGAATTATGCAAACCCCAAAGAATTCCTCTCAACACATGGCTATGATGCTCTCCCACTACTTCTGCTCGTGATCAGAGATGCACATATCATCAGCCACTATGGAACATGCTCAACTGGTTAAGGTCAAACAAATCTGTGGTATTGAGCAGAATATTTGCTGTAGCCCATCTTTTTATACCAAGACAAAACAATGTACATGATAACACTTCCAATCAATTAAGATAAGAAGCCATGAGAGCCACTGCCTGGTATTGCCTTGTTTTATTGGCTAGCATTTCACTGGTGACTGCAGACCTCATTTCTAGGCCATTTTGTATCCTAAAAAACAGTTGGCATCACTTTTCCTGCAAAAGGTTGAATCTTGAATTTCATTTTCACTGGCAATTCCTGGTGTTTCTACAGCATACTCAGCCTTTTGGATTCTGGTTCAAAGTGATGGAGCAAGGTCTCATCTCCTGTGACTATTCTCTCCAAAAAAGCTTCACCTTCATCATTGTAGTGATCATGTAAGCATTGACTGATCTCCACACAATTGCACTTGAGCGCTTTGCTAAGCTCTCTTGGCATCCATCTCTCATAGACTTCACAGAAACAGAGCTTGTCATGGATGTTTTTGTATGCAGAACCATGACTGATTTGCAGAGAATGAGGTGGTATACCTCATTGATGGTCACTTGTTAGTTTACCAGAACCATCTCTCAAGCTTGTTGAATCTTCTAATCATGTGGAGGTTGATGGGGTCCTGCTCCCTCTTTGTGCTTCACATTTGTCTGGCCATTTTAAAACTTCTCAATCCACTCATTCACACTTCTGTGCTGTAGAGCATTGTTCCCTGTATTGTACTGAAAGCTTGCATTGAATTTCAGCCCCTGACGCACTTTCGGACCAGAGAAATCAGATTACTGATTTCTGTTCTTCTTTGGTGCACACTGCCAGCAGAACAGCCATGTTTACTACATAACATAAAAGAGAAAACAGGAGCAATCAAGGTCAAACCTCAGTTATGTAACCATAAAAGTACCACCTTTTAGTATATGAGTGCTGAAGATAATGTGGCCAAACTAAAGAAAGTTTTGACAAAATTGTGGATTACTTTTTACTTCACCTTGTATATAGGTTCCAAGACATTAGAACAGCTACTTTATATGTAAGCACAATGAAAAGTCAGTCTAGTGAGATTGCAAAGATCGTATCTTGTATGTAAGAGGTATGATGGAAGGGATTTTTAACTAAACTTCTCACAGGTAGAAGACAGCAGTTCAAACTCTTTCGGGTAGGCAATAGTGATGGCAGAAGCAGTGTAGGTATACTGAGAGATGAATAGGTAAGGTAATAAAGGTAGTCAAGGTGTATGATAGGATAATTAAGTTACAACTAATCATAAGAAACACAATAGCAACATTTATTATAGCATATGCCCCACAAGTGGGTCTATCAGGAGAACAGAAGGATCATTTCAAGAGACCCTTCTACAGACTACTTCAACAATGAATAACAGTGATCTCATTATTGTAGCTGGTAACTTCAGTGGACTTGTTGGTTAACACATTAATAGTTTTTGCAGTGTATATGGCTAGTGACTTCTGTGTTAGATCTAGGTTGACACAGAAAAGAAAAACAGCATAGAGAAGAAAGTCTAGAAACTAAAAGTCTAGCTATCAAGAATTGGTTTTAACACATGCAAATATCAACATTCATGTGTGAAGTAGATTTAGAAACATGTAGCATAGATGACAATTGGGAATTGTTACAAAATAACCTTTTAGGATTACAAATGTGACATGGTTGGAGCAAAATCCCAGCCAAGCCAAAAATAACATGGTGGTGAAATGATAAGGCTAATAGAACACTCAAGGCTTAGACTGGAAAGATGATGGTAGTTGAGAGTACTATATAATGACTAGAAGAGTATCTTGGTGTCAGATGTACTTGGCTAAAAATGTGGTAGAAAGGAAGAGATTTGCATACGTCCTACAAAATGAATATCAGAGGCAGGAAGTGTTTAGGTTTGTGAGACAATATGTGAAATAAAATGGTGAGAAGTATGTTCAGAATGATGAAAACAAACTTTCCACTGATATGGAGCAAGTGAAATTGGTGTGGAAGTGCTATTATGAAAGGCTGCTGAACATGGAGAACTCATGGAATATGGGATAAACAGGGACAGCAATGGGGTAGATAAAGTAATCAAGAATATGAAGCGGGGAGAAGCTGCAGGCCCATCAAGGATAGTTGCAGAGATGCTTAAAATATCTGGGGAAACAGGTTACAAGATTATCACACAAATTGTTAATAAAGTCATCTAGGAGGGTGTTGTACCCAATAACTCACATAGTAGTATCACTGTGAACTGCTACAAGAGTAAAGGTGAGATCTTAGAGAGAAACAACTATAGAGGAATCAAACTCTTAGACCACTTTATGAAGTTCATGGAAAAAGTTATAGCCCAGTTGATCCATGATAAAGTGCAACTGTATGCAATGCAGTTTGGCTTTCTTCCTGGAAGAGGCACTACAGATGCAATTTTCCTAGTTAGGCAACTGCAAGAGAATTTTCTGATTAATAATAAACTTCTATACTCGGCTTTCATTGATGTGGAGAATGCATTTGACAAGGTGCCATGTTCAGTAATTTGATAGACTCTGAGGAAACTAGGTGAAGATGAATGGCTTGTGCATGGAGTTCAAGCTTTGTACAAGGATGTTGTAAGTAAAGTGAGAGTTGGCAATGATTTCAGTGATGAGTTTAGTGTGGATTTAGGAGTCCATCAAGGTTCAGTCCTCAGTCTACTCCTATTCATCATAGTCCTACAAGCCATCACTGAAGAGTTTAAAATTGGCTGTCCATGGGTAATCCTTTATGCTAATAATTTAGTTCTCATAGCTGAATTTATAGTAGAATTAGAGAAGAAATTCCAGGCATGGAAGCTAAACCTGGAATTGAGGGGCGATAAGTTTAACTTGGGAGTAAGAATTGGTTGGAGAAAGTTCAAGGAGCTACTACCATTGTTGATAACAAAGATTGTTTCCCTAAGAATGGGGGACAGATTGTATGATGTTTGTGTGAGAACTGAAATACTGCATAGTAGTAAGACATGGATTGTAAATGCAGAAGACTAAAGAAGACGTGAAAGAAATGAAGTGAACATGCTCCATTGGATGTGCAGTGAGAGTGTGTGTGAAAGAATTAGTACAAAGGTGCTGAGAGAAAAACTGGGTATAAGAGGAATTAGATGTTGTTTGCAAGAGAAAAGACTGCACTGGTATGGACATGTAATATGTATGGATGAGTACAGCGGTATAAAGAAGTGCCGTTCACTTAATGTGGAGCGAATCTGTGGGAAAGGTAGATCCAAGAAGACATGGGATAAGGTGGTGAAGCATGATCTTTGAATGTTGAGCCTCACAGAGGCAATGGCAAGTGACCAACACCTTTGGCTATATGCTGTGCTTCAGAAGACTCATCAAGTCAAGTGAAATCATAGTTGTTGCTGATGCTGGTATGTAACTGGCACCTGTGCCAGTGGTACATAAAAGCACTTGTGCCGATGACACATAGAAGCACCCGTGTTGGTGGCACATAAAAGACCATGCCAAATCAAACTGGAACTTGGTGCAATTCTCTGGCTTAGCAGTTCTAGTCAAACCATCTAACCCATACCAGCATGGAAAGCAGATGCAAAATTATGATGATCATATATATGTATGTGTGTGTGTGTGTGTGTGTGTGTGTGTGTATATGTATCTTTTATATATATATATATCAGAGAATGGTCAAAATTGTATGTGTGTATGTATGTATACATACACACACACACACATTTAATCTCAATACTTTATATCATTTAGAAATGTAAGCATGCATTTTCCATTTATTGGGTAAATGAAAAATATATTTTTCATTTATATTTTAAAAACAACACCATTAAATCCATATTGAGGTCATGCTAGAGGTTGTGTATATATTTAATAGTTTGTGGATGAGGTTCATTGGGTGATGAACCTTGACATCCACTAAAATCTTCTGATAGCTCCCCAAGGTAATGTGTATAACAGTAATATGGATTTAATGGTGTAGCTATTATATATATATATATATATGGACAGACACATAAACCTACCACGACAGTTTCTACATTAAACCACACTGTCCAAACGTATATCACTTCTCTTTATATTTCAGTCTGATTCATGCTGGCTGATACAGACTACCATTCACCAATTCTAGGTACAGCACACACACACACACACACACACACACACACACACACACACACACACACAACCTATGTAGTAGATATATAATCAAGGCAAATTTAACTATTTTTCCATATATTGAAAAAATTCTGAACAGTCTTGATTGATTTTCAAACTATTGCATATCATAGTTAATGTTCTTGTTCTTTAAATCTCATACGTATTTACTTAGATTAGTAAGAAGATGATTATATAACCTAAATTTGACATTTGTGGCATAGTAACCTATGTTGTAATTGTATATAAGATTTCCAGCTGTACATTGATGGATTAAATCCTTCTTTAAGCACTCATTTCCTAGAGGAATTTAAACCAGTTTCTACAATTAAGAAGACTTTTATTACCACTTATGTTGTAATTACAAAGATTGATATTAACACTGTTATTAGAACTAAGTAGTAAAACAGAGTTGTTAGCTGGGTTGTTATCAATATTGCTAGGTGGTATGCTAGAAGTGCTATCAATTTCTCAGTTGGACTCATTGCACCTGGAGTGTGAAATACAAGCTGCCTCAAAATTACATTTATCTACTAGAACCAATTTCATGATGAACTGTTCCCATGGGTATAGAAAAACCTTCAAACATTTCCCAAGTAAATATACTTTATTTATAGTAACTTCTCCTTTAAATAAAGGGGCTACCTATGTAATTTCTAGTGTTTCTCATTGCTGACCTTCGTAGCTTTTTTCTTTTTTTTACCATATTGGTCTTTATATTCTATGATTGAAGTAGTAATTTGATAGGTTTTACTTGTATCTCTTTGATTTTTCTTTTCATCCTTGATTTTTTTCCCACTCCTTTGTGCCTAGATCTTAGCTTCCCTAATATTGTTTTTGAATTCATTGTTTTTATTATGAACATGTCTTGTTACTTCCCATGAGCTGCATCCAACTTACTTTCCTAAATCATTGTATTTCTAATTATATCTAATTTATAAATTTAGGCCTATGGCACTTTATCTAGCATCAGTGATCTTTTGAATACACTTTTTGATGAACTAAAAAGCCAGCTACCTACCTCTACTTACTCACCCTTTATGTTTGTATCTGTTTTTTTAGTCAAAGTCCATTGAGGTCATTTTAGTTTAAATACCAAACTTGACTTTTTTTTAACATATCATATTTCATCTCAGTTTTCTATCTTTCTACCTTCTCTCTCCTTGTATTTAATTAGTTACCTGTATTGGTGCTAAAATTTTGATTCTTGCTTCATTTCTAAGTAAGTGGATCACCTTGAAAAAATTATGTTAGCATAAACTTTCAGATATATCTGATATCACAATCAATTTGATATGGAACAATTTGTATATTGTTGGCTTTTTGTGTTGTATAAATCTGCATTAAAAATGTGTTTTTTTCAATCTACTTAATGTTGTTATATATAT